>NC_141877.1:67100909-67403939 GCF_056163025.1 Triticum urartu | reverse complement strand
TTGCATCCCTGTTGTGCAAGATCTCTGACAGTGGAGCGTCGCTGACGACTGTAATGGAATGGTCAGAGAAGTAGTGTGCAACCTTCTTCGTGGTCATGTAGATCCCATATACAAGCTTCTGGTAATGGGGATATCTTTGCTTCGAAGGGGTCAAAACTTCAGACACATAATATACTGGGCGCTGAACTCTGAAGGCCTTTCCTTCTTCTTCCCGCTCGACCGTGAGTACTGTACTGACAACTTGTCCCGTGGCCGCAATGTACAGCAGTAGAGGCTCTTTACTAATTGGGGCAGCAAGCACCGGCTGGGTGGAGAGCAGAGCTTTGAGCTCTGCAAACGCTGCGTCAGCTTCTGGAGTCCACTCGAACTTGTCAGACTTCTTCATCAGTCGGTAAAGAGGCAACTCCTTTTCACCGAGACGAGAAATGAATTGACTTAGAGCGGCCAAGCAACCTGTAAGTTTCTGGACATCGTGTACACGCATAGGGCGCTTCATCCGGAGTATGGTGCCAACTTTCTCGGGATTGGCGTCGATTCCTCGTTCGGAAACGAGAAAACCGAGTAACTTTCCACCTGGAACTCCGAATGTGCACTTTGATGGATTGAGCTTGATATCGTATCCCCTGAGGTTAGCAAAGGTTTCGGCAAGGTCAGTCAGTAGGTCGGAACCTTTCCGTGACTTAACCACAATATCATCCATGTATGCTTCTACGTTCCGACTGATCTGAGTGAGTAAACACTTCTGAATCATCCTCATGAACGTGGCTCCAGCATTCTTGAGGCCGAAGGGCATGGTGACATAACAGAAGCACCCAAATGGGGTGATGAAAGCCGTTTTGATCTCGTCGGGTCCATACAGACGGATCTGATGGTACCCTAAATAAGCATCTAGAAAAGACAAACGCTCACACCCCGCGGTCGAGTCCACTACCTGGTCGATGCGGGGGAGAGGGAAATGATCTTTCGGGCAGGCCCGATTGATGTGTTTAAAGTCAATGCACATGCGAAGTGACTTGTCCTTTTTGGGGACCATGACAACATTGGCGAGCCACTCGGAGTGGTAAATCTCTCGGATGAACTCCGCTGCTAAGAGCTGAGCCACCTCCTCGCCAATAGCTTTCCTCTTCTGGACGGCGGACCGTCGAAGATGTTCTTTCACAGGCTTGAACTTTGGGTCGACTCGTAGACGGTGCTCAGCCAGCCCCCTGGGAACTCCAGGCATGTCAGAAGGCTTCCATGCGAAGACGTCCCAATTCTCACGGAGGAACTGGATGAGCGCTTCTTCCTATTTGGAGTCGAGCGTCGTCGAGATGTGAGTCGGAGCAGCGTCGGGGTCGGTCGGGTGAATGTGAGCTGGCTTAGTTTCACCGGACGACTGAAAAGCAGATTCTGAAGCGGGCTTCTTGGCTCGTAGCAATTCACTCGGATCAGCAGTCTTCTGGTACTCTTGTAGCTCAACAACTGCCATCTGAGCGTCAGCAATCTTCGATCCTTTCTGAAAACACTCTTCTGCTTTCTTCTGATTGCCGGTAACGGTGATCACACCTCTGGGGCCGGGCATCTTCAACTTGAGATACACGTAGCATGGTCGAGCCATGAAGCGTGCATAAGCTGGCTGGCCCAGAATAGCATGATAAGCACTTTGGAAGTCCACAACCTCAAATGTCAACTTTTCCCTGCGGTAATTCTTTGAATCACCGAAAACCACGTCGAGAGCAATCTGGCCGAGTGACTCGGCTTTGTTTCCAGGAATGACTCCATGGAAGCTCATGTTGCTGGCACTGAGCCTGGACATCGGAATTCCCATCCCTTTCAATATTTCAGCATACAATATGTTCAGGCCACTGCCACCATCCATCAGGATTTTGGTCAGTCGAGTGCCTTCGACAACTGGGTCGACCACCAAAGCTTGCCTCCCGGGGGTGGCAATGTGCGTAGGGTGATCGGACTGGTCGAATGTGATGGCAGTCTGAGACCACTTCAGATAACTGGGCGTCGCCGAAGCAACCATATTCACCTCACGGTTAATGACTTTCAGTCGACTTTTGCTTTCGACATCAGCAAAAATCATCAGGGTGGAATTGATTTGGGGGTATCCGTCGTCGCTATCTTCCTTGTCCTCGACTCTGTCCGACTCTTTTTCCTTATCTTTGGGCTGTTTGCCCTGAAACTGCTGGATCAGGAGCCGGCACTGTCGAGTGGTATGCTTTGGGTAAATGAAATTACCCTCTTCATCTTTCTTGGTGTGGATGTGACATGGCAGATCCAAAACATCATTTCCATCTTGATCCTTGACTTTCTTGGGCTTCCAGGGGCCTTTGGGTTTTCCCTTGAAATTTCCCTGGGTTGCGGCCAGGGCCTCCCCAGGGGCGGTTGGCTCGGCCTTCCGCTTCTGCTTCCGACTGGAATTGCCTCCGGTTTCCTGGGCGACTGCTTTCTGCTTGCCACTCCGGAGTCGATCTTCATCTTCTCCGTTAGCGTATTTGGTGGCAATTTCCATCATCCGATTCAGGGACATTTCTCCGGTCCGACCGAACTTCAGGTTCAACTCTCTGTTCTTGACGCCTTCTTTAAAGGCACAAACAGCTTGGTGATCCGGTACGTTCTCAACTGTGTGATGCAAAGTGATCCACCTCTGGATGTAATCCCTCAGAGTTTCACTCGGCTTCTGCACGCAAGACCGCAATTCTGTAAGGCCTGCGGGTCGCTTGCATGTTCCCTCAAAGGTTGTGACAAACACTCGAGAGAGATCCTCCCAAGTGTAGATGCTGCTGGGTGCTAAATGATTCAGCCACGCTCTGGCCGAGACCTCTAACAGGAGAGGCAAATGCTTCATAGCCACCTCATCATTGCCACCGCCAATCTGTACAGCCACTCGGTAATCTTCGAGCCAAGTGTCAGGCTTAGACTCACCGGTGAACTTGCTGACTCCAGTCGCCAACCGAAAGTTGGGAGGAATCACCGCGGCCCTGATGGCTCGACTGAAACACTCTGGCCCTGAAACACGTATTCTGTTGCTGGCGGGCGCATCTCAGTTCTGGCCTTCCCGATGAGCCCTGTTCCTGTCAACCAAGCCTTGAACGAGGACAGATCTCGCGTCAAAGCCTGGGTCCCTGGGGTCGACGGGAATCCTCTGCCCAACGCTATGAGGGCGCCTGTCATCTCGATGTCGAGGCGCATATGACCCACTTCTTGGGGGAGGGGTTGGCACTCGACGTCGATCATCACGATCGGATCGGTGATCATACTGCTCATTCCTTCTGTACTGATCATGCCGGTCGCCACGTCCCTCACACCTCGGGGGCGATCGCGGGCTGTGAGCCGACTGGACTGTATCTGTTGCAACGGATCGACTGTGGATCCTATTCCACGACTGAGAAACAGCGGAATTCTGGTTTCCCGCCGCCCGGAGCAACGCTCTGATCTGTAACAAGCCCCTGCCAGCCTCCGACTGGGAGGGCTGAATCGATTCTGCTATACGGGCCACGGCGGCCAAATTCTGAACTGGGGTTCGGTATACCTGCATCGGCGGGAAGAGCTGGCGTCGACTAGACTCGGGAGCCCGCTGACGCGCTTGCTCGTCGAGTGCTCGCTGGAGATTCTCCAGTCGAGTGCGCTCGGCGAAATTAGCCAAGCGCGCGTCCTCCAAGGCCCGGGCCTCGGGGGACTCTCCGACGATAGGAGTGCGGAGTGCGTCCGTGTTCCGGTGGCGAAGCTCCTCTCGCTGTAATGACGTGAGAGGTTCGGGGAGATACTCATCGTGGGGATGCGACGGGTCGCCCCCACCCGCACCTCCATCAGCGCGAGGGAAACCGGGAGGACTGCGCGTTCCATCGACCGCCAGGATCTTAGCCGCTAGGTCGCTGCTGTCGCACTCGGATGCGGTCTCCGCGGAGCCAGTCGACAGGTCGAACAGGCCGCAGAGGGATTCGTCGGGCTCGATTGCCGCGACTTGCGGGGCGGCCGACTGGCGAGCCACGGCATGCCTCACCCACCTCTGAAGTCTCGACCGACCGGAGCGCTTGCGCCGGTGGGAGACAGAGCGGGGAGACGATACGGGGGCCGACTGATACTGGGTCGACGGCTGCCGTAGGAGGACGCCACGAACGCATGCGCGGAAATGCGTCGCACCGCGGACGGGGAGCACGTCGATGTCGAGTGGCGCCTCCTGAAGCCAGGAGGAGTCGTCGGCGATGAACGTGAGCGCGCCGAGGCGGATCTCGCGGCCCTCCACCAGAACTCCGCATGAAACCATGATCAAAGGGATCGGAAAAATCGCAACTTCTCCAATCAGGCGCTAAGATTCCGGCCCCACGGTGGGCGCCAACTGTCGTGGTTCTAACTCTGACAGTGATGTAGGGGGGTATGTATGGAGAGGCTAGATCTCAGCTATTGGGAAGTTGTAAACACACCAAGATGTACGAGTTCAGGCCCTTCGCGGAGGAAGTAACAGCCCTACGTCTCGGTGCCCGGAGGCGGTCGACTGGATTACTAGCGTGTGAATAACAGGGGTGCGAACCCTTCATACTGAGGAGGGGGGTGGCTTATATAGAGTTCGCCGGCCCCCTCCTGCCCTCAGTAATGCAGGGTTTAAGGTACATTTAAGGTTGGGCGTTGCCGGTAACGCCCTTAATAAAGTGTGATAATGACCATAAAGACTACTTAATAGCCGACCGTTTGCCTGCGGAGTGACTCTAGGTCTCCTGGCAGTCGAGTGGTTGGCTTCATGGTCGAGTGTCTTGAACCCGTCGAGTGGGATACCTTCAAGTCGATTGAAAGGTGACTTCTCCTAGGGATGTCCCAGGGTAGGGCTCTTTGGACAGGCCCGTGCCCCTACCCTAGGTACATGGCTTCATCAATCGGTGGCCCGCAGCAGCTTTGCCCATCCGCAGTCTGGCGCACCGCTTCCTCCTTCGCGGTGCGGAGGGTTGCCGCGACCAATGTCGATGACACACGCGGAGCCATGGCAGCAGCCTTGCCCCCGCCGACATTGGTGGAGTAGTCGCTAAGTGACCACTCCTCGCTGATCTTGGCGAGCTCCCCATCAACGCGGTGGCGGTGGTGAGGTCTGGGTCGTTGCGGACCCATTCCGGCACCGCGTCCGAGTTGGCAAACATGTAGCGCTGGACGACATTGCACCACTCGTAGCCTACCTGTTGCCACGCCGCATGCTCCTCCTCGGACGTGACGTCCCTCGAGCCCGAGGGACCGCCGTCACCGCGGCCTCCGAGGTAGTGGAGGTTGCGGTAGGGCGCCTTGGTGATCGTGGGCGGCAGCTCGTCCTTGACGAACTACCCGCGGCAGGGCGATGATGCACGCATGTGAACACGGGCATATCGGTTGGCCACTGGCGACAAGGCCGGCTCCTCCATCACGTGGCGCCTGATCGCGATGCCGCCACCTCGGTTGCGCGGCGAGGACGGTGACTCCTCCTTGACGCGACGTCCGATCTTGACGTCGCAACAGTTGCACGAGGAGGGGGCGAGATCCTCCTTCACCCGCCACAGAGGGGATGTCGGCTCCCGCTTGACGTAGTAGCGCGGCGGGGACGATGACTCCTCGTTGACCGCACGCATCAATGAGGGTGGTGTTGGGCCCATATTACGGAGCGATCGCTCCGTCTGGTCTCCATATCATAGATAAATTCTTCGTCCATCAGAGCGGCCTTAAGGAGTAGGCGCGGCTGCTGTTGCGGCTGGTGCTCCTGCGACAGCGCCTGGTCCTCCTCGACGCTAGAGGAGATAACGATCTCCTTGTCGAAGGCGCCGACTTCCATGGACGTCGAGGGGCCTGGAGAGCGAGGGCGGCAACGCCATGATCCGCCTGACGAAGAACTGCCGCCACCTCCGCCTACCGATGCGGAGAACCAGGACTTCGGCATCGTCGGAGTTAGAGATGCTCGGTGAAGAGGATGGGCTCGTGGAGGAGGAAGGGCTTGAAGACGATGCAGTGCAGATGCGTGCGTTGCCGACGCACGGCTTAAATAGTCGCGACGAGGTCATGCGAGCTGGTGTGCCCTCTTGAATGCAATGTAGCGGACGGAGTTTGTTTCTCGGGACACGGCGTCCGCATTGAAGCGGCTACGCCTGAGAGGTCACGTCCGTCAACGCTGCCTTCACATCCGATCATGTCGCTCTTGGTCGGGATGAATACAGCACGGCAAGCGGCGTGGGCGTTGGATGGAAAGTGTAGGAGAGGCGGAATATTTTTTGGGTGGGCCATGGTTGCCAGACGTGAGCGTGACAGTGAACCGGACGCCCGCAAAGCCCCCCCCCCCCCCCCTAGTTTGTCTCGGGTTTGCGGGGAAAATGCATCTGAACCGATTGACAAACCAATATAAAACCGTGTCAGATGGCAAAACACGTCTAAACCGTACAGTACCGGAAGTGTAAAGGGTTGGCGATGGGATGCCCTAATACCACTTTTGAGCTTTGCGATCGCAAATACTACCACTTGAATGGAGGAGGCTTTCCTTTTACCCACTGCATTAAGCAAGGTTGTAAGGCTGAGCGAGTGTGCAAAGATGCTTGTAGTGTTTTTTTACACTTGTAGGTGCTTTTAATCAGTGTATAGTTTGATTGTTAAGAAGAAGAAAAACTTATTTCTTGTACTGTGATATTGACGGTCAAAGAGCGTGGCCCGGCGAGTGTTACCTCACAGGTCGGTGATCGTGCAACGGTACCATGTAGTAATACTCTACATGGCCCTTGAGATACGGGTGTCCGTGGATTCAAACAGATCTGAGCCATCTGGTCACACGTACGGATACGGGGTGTGACAGCTTAGATCCACACCCCTTGCAATACTATATTGTACTGCCACTGTTGTCGCCCACATCGACGTGTTTGTACACCCCCTGGAGGCGAACATGCCATGTTGCAGCCGTGCAGCTAGCTCACACTCACTGACGAATTAATCATAAGAGAGGAAAATGATTCATTATTGGTTGTAGGAAGCTTCGCGTGGCATCATACGGTCGATCCCGACGGGCCAATAATCGCGCTCACCAATCTGTTGCTCCCTGATTGTTCAAGAAAATTTAAGTCTGTTGCTCTCTGGGTGATCTGAAAGATCCTGTTTAAGTTTTTATTATTTATTTGCCGGGTGTTAATTAGTCTACTTGATTGATCACACGGGTGAAGTTCGCAAGTAGTATATTTGTAGGCGAATGATCTGCATCGGTGCGCCGGCCCAAATTTAGGCCGGACACACCCTGTTGAAAATATGAGCAATTTACCAAATGATTTTTATTAACAGAAATACTAAATAAAGCATGACTAATATAGTAGAGATAAAACAAGTCATGCGTTCTGATAGAGAGAAGGTAAATAGCTTCTGCATATATGAACCGTAGCCTATCATATCTAAAGCAGACAATATAGCAAGTAGCATATGTGAAGTAGAACCTATCATGTGTAGGACAAGGACTAGAATAAGGAACTGCGGCAGAACCTTTAACAGGAAAGACAAAAACACGTACGGGACAGCAGCAGCAGAAGCGCTGGACTTGGGGTCGGTGTCCTCGCCTGCCATGTCGTCGAGGAGGTCGTGGACGTCGGGAAAGAAGTCGTCGTCAGGGAAATAGTCGTCGGCGACCGGATCGTCCGTGATGAAGCAGCCAATAGTCGTGCTGAGCGCTCCCCAAAAACCTTATCACTCTTCTCTCGTAAATGACTCAAAAGGTGCGGTTTCGGAGGCCTACTGTCCCGACCTGCGGTGCACGCCACAAGACGGGATGGGGAAGAATGTAGCAGCAGCGCAGTGGTCAGAACTTTGTGGCGAGAGGAAGAGGAGAGGCGCGCCGTTCGAATTCAGTGTCCACTACAGAAAACGTTTCAACTCCCACGTGACCTTTCATATACCCGTCGTGCGTGGCAAAAATTTAGATATCGGCTCGGCTCATTCCCGCGGCGCGGCGCGGCGTGACGAGGCATGGCGTGGCGTGGCGTGGCGTGGCGTGGCGAGGCGGGCGGCGGAGGAGGAGCGCGCGTGGATATCCCTCTTGTTCTCATGCTCGTACAAGTGGGGAAAGAACCTCCCTTATAAGGAGGTCCAACTCCCACTAAACTAGCAATGTGGGACTAAACTTTAGTAGTATCCCTTGCCTTGCACAAATGGGCTAAGTGGGCCTCTAGGATTTATTAGAAATTTCTGAAATAGTTATTGGGCTGCCCAAAATAGACTAAATTTCAGCAATCCCCCACCAGATCTCAGAGGCACACAGAAATTTGCCTTTGATTCCAAAACACTGTTTTAAATACCGGTACTGCAGTGGAGACTGTTAAGTTGAACTTCCACCTAGAACTCTATGCTACACTAGTAAGCAACTTGAACAGTGGACTGGGCCTTGAACTGCAAGTTTTCTGCGAATCTAGCTTCACATATTGCCTTGACCGATACGTGGCTACCGTGGGTCTTCCCCGCAGGTGGAGCTTATGCGTCATAATTCGTGACATTTCATGAGTTTACTAGAGAGAACCCTACTCTCATAGATTGCGACGTTTGACAATCGGACTCATATAGGTGTGTTCTTCAAAAGATGTTCTGCAAGATAACATCTGTACTTAAATAAGCCACTTAGAACACATTAAGATATACATAAACCTGCCATGCAGATTAGGAGAGTATTGCATCTTCATGGAGTGGTATTGTGAATAGTAAGGATACTCTCCTCTTAGTTGACCAACAGCTTGTCTTCCACATCTAATTCACGGGATCTCCGATCACAAAGAATAGATTACCACTATGAACAACTCATATTGTGGGTCTCATACCCATCTCCCTCGATGCATTATCTATCACATTACGAGATAGACCCTTAGTAAAAAGATCTGCCAGATTTTTAGACGTTTGGATATAATCCAACGCAATAACTCTGGAGTTTTTCATTTTCCTGACAGACTTTAACCTTCTCTGAACGTGTCTTGATGACTTCATGTTATCCTTTGAGCTGCTCACTTTCGTGATCACAATTTGATTATCGCAGTTCATAAGTACACCCGGTACAGGTTTCTCAACAACCGGCAAGTCATTCAAGAGCCGGCGAAGCCAATCTGCTTCAACCGTAGTTATATCTAGTGCTGTGAGTTCTGCTTCCATTGTTGACCTCGTTAAGATGGTCTGCTTGCAAGACTTCCAAGAAACAGTGCCACCTCCATGAGTGAATACATAACCGCTCGTGGCCTTTATCTCATCAGCATCTGAGATCCAGTTTGAGTCACTATACCCTTCAAGCACCTTTGGATGCCCGGTGTAGTGAATTCCATAATTTGCAGTGCCTTTCAAATAACGCAAAACTCTCTCTAGAGCTTTCCAATGCACATCTCCTGTTTTTGAGACAAACCGACTCAGTTTGCTAACAGAAAAAGAGATGTCAGGTCTTGTAGCACTTGCTAAGTACATAAGCGAGCCAATAATCTGAGAATATTTCAATTGATCTCTAGCAATTCTTTGATTCTTTTGAAGTAACACACTCGCATCATATGGTGTTGGAGAGGGCTTGCAGTCACTATAGCCAAAGCGACTCAAGATCTTTTTCACATAGTGAGATTGAAGCAATGTAATCCCACCATCATCGTCTCTCAACAACTTGATGTTCAGAATGACATCAGCCACTCCTAAATCCTTAATCTCAAAACAACGAGATAGGAAATCCTTGACCTCCTTAATAACATTCAGATTTGTTCCGAAAATCAGTATGTCATCAACATACAAGCACATGATAACTCCCTCGCCCCCACCATGGCGATAGTACACACATTTGTCAGCTTCGTTCACAACAAAGCCTGCAGCTGTTAAAGTTCTTTCAAACTTCTCATGCCACTGTTTGGGTGCTTGCTTAAGTCCATACAAAGACATCAGCAACTTGCACACTTTCCCTTCCTGACCATCTAGTACAAACCCATCTGGTTGTTCCATATAAATTTCCTCGTCCAACTCTCCGTTTAGGAAAGCAGTCTTAACATCCATTTGATGAACGAGAAGACCATGCGAGGCAGCTAGTGAAAGTAGAACTCAAATAGTGGTCAGTCGAGCCACAGGTGAGTAAGTATCAAAGAAGTCTTCACCTTCCTTTTGGGTATAACCCTTAGCCACGAGCTGAGCCTTGTACTTTTCAATAGTACCATCAGGCCTAAACTTCTTCTTGAATACCCATTTGCATCCTATAGGTTTGCACCCATAAGGACGATCAGTTATCTCCCAAGTTTCATTTGCCAAGATGGAATCCATCTCGCTGCGAACCACTTCCTTCCAGTAGTCAGCATCTTCAGATGCATAGGCCTCTGAAATAGAACTGGGAGTGTCATCTATGAGGTACACAAGAAAATCATCACCAAAGGACTTTGCAGGCCTCTGTCTCTTGCTCCTAATAGGAACTTCATTGTTCTCCTCCACAGGACTTTCAAAGTGTTCCATCGAAATTGTAGGTTCGGTAATTGTAACTGGTTCCTGATTCGATGAACTAGGCATCTCCTGATTAGATGAGGTAGCCATATCCCTCATGGGAAAGATATCTTCAAAGAAAGTCGCATCATTCGACTCCATGATCGTACCGACATGCATGTCAGGTACCTCAGATTTTACAACCAAGAATCTATAGTCAATGCTATGAAAAGCATATCCCAGGAAAACACAATCCACAGTCTTTGGTCCAAGCTTCCGCTTCTTTGAAATTGGAGCATTGACTTTCGCCAAACAACCCCATGTTCGCAGATAAGAGAGTTTTAACCTTTTCTTCTCCCATTCCTCGAATGGAGTTATCTCTTTGTTCTTTGTGGGGACTCGGTTCAGGACATGACATGCTGTCAATATCGCCTCCCCCCACCATGCCTTGGAGAGACCCGATGTGTCTAACATGGCGTTAACCAAATCAGTTAGAGTACGGTTCTTTCTTTCGGCCACCCCATTTGACTGAGGTGAGTAGGGAGGCGTCCTCTCATGGATTATACCATGTTTCGCATAAAAAGCAACAAACTCATTGGAAAAATACTCTCCACCACGGTCGGACCTAAGCCTCTTGATTTTCCGATCAAGTTGGTTTTCCACTTCAGCTTTATAGATCTTGAAAAAGTTCAAAGCCTCATCCTTAGATTTCAGAAGATACACACGGCAGTATCTAGTGGAGTCATCAATTAACGTCATGAAATATTTCTTTCCACCTTTTGTCAACACACCATTCATTTCACATAGATCTGAATGTATGAGCTCTAGTGGTGCAAGATTTCTTATTTCCGCAGTCGTGTGAGACTTACGAGGTTGCTTAGCTTGCACAACACTTGACACTTAGATCCCTTGATGGTGGTGAAACTAGGGATTAAGTTCAACTTCGCTAGTCGCGACATGCAACCAAAGTTAACATGACAAAGACGTGAATGCCACACATTGGATTCACTATTGTTGCAAATATGATTAACAACTTTATTGCAAACGTATGATAAGGATAAGCGAAACAAGCCTCCTGACTCATAGCCTTTACCAACAAAGGTTCCATACTTGGATATTACAAATTTATTCGACTCAAAGACAAGCTTGTAGCCATCTCTACACAGAAGAGATCCGCTAACAAGATTTTTATTGACGGAGGGGACATAATGCACGTTCTTCAGTCGTACGATCTTTCCCAAAGTAAACTTCAGATCGACCGTGCCAACACCACGAACAGAAGCACTTGAACCATTGCCCATCAGCACGGTTGAAGTCCCTGCGGTCTGATAAGACGAAAACATGGAAATATCACCGCATACATGCACATTAGGACCCGTGTCAATCAACCAGTCAGGAGAATGACATACTGAAAGAATAGTGGGAAATATACCATACCCAGCATCCTTCATGTCAGTGTCTCCAATGACAACATTAGCGGTCTTGCCGCCTTTCCCAGAATGACGCTTGTCATAGCGATTAGGGCAACTAGGAGCCCAATGATCAGGATCCCCACACACATGACAAGCACCTTTCTTCTTGCCATTCTTCTTCTTGAAGTTCGTGTGTTGCACAGCCTTGTTCTTCCCATCAACCTTTGCTTTTCCATCAAACTTGCCATTGTTCTTGAACTTGTGGGACTGGAAATTCTGCTTCTGTACCACATTGGCACTAGATCCTCCCTCAATACCTCGAGCATGTGTGTCCTTTGCTCTCGCCTTTTCTTCCACATCAAGAGTGCCAATGAGATCCGAGACGGAAAACTCCTGCCTCTTATGCTTCAACAAGGTAGCAAAGTTCCTCCATGAAGGAGGAAGCTTAGTGCTGATACCTCCGGCAACAAACTTGTCCGGTAGCATACAACTGAAGTGCTCAAGTTCTCTAGCAAATGATTGTATCTCATGAGCTTGCTCAACCACGGAGCGCTCTTCAGTCATCCTGTAATCATAGAATTGCTCCATGATGTACAGCTCAGTGCCAGCATCCGAAACCCCAAACTTGGCCTCGAGTGCATCCCACATATCTTTTCCATTATCAATTGACGCATAAGCATCAACTCTGTTCTCACCAAGAACACTCAAGAGAGTAGCCTTAAATAGAGTATCCATTTTTTGAAAAGCTTGTGCCTGTTGAGCATCAAGCTCTCCTTCAGGTTTGCCGAGAGTGGCGTCATAGCAACTCATGGTTTGAAACCATAAGACTACTCTCACGCGCCACCTCTTATAGTGGATACCCTCAAACATAGGAGGTCTCATGGAAGCAGCAAAACCACTTGGGGTACATTGCCTATAATAAGGTTTTTGGATTGTTGGAAATATGAGATTTTATTAACAGAAATACTAGATAAAGCATGACTAATATAGTAGAGATAAAACAAGTCATGCGTTCTGACAGAGAGAAGGTAAATAGCTTCTGCATATATGAACCGTAGCCTATCATATCTAAAGCAGATAGTATAGCAAGTAGCATATATGAAGTAGAACCTATCATGTGTAGGACAAGGACTAGAACAAGGAACTGCGACAGAACCTTTAATAGGAAAGACAAGAACACGTACGGGACAGCATCAGCAGAAGCGCTGGACTTGGGGTCGGTGTCCTCGCCTGCCATGTCGTCAAGGAGGTCGTGGACAACGGGGAAGAAGTCATCGTCAGGGAAGTAGTCGTCGGCGACCGGATCGTCCGTGATGAAGCAGCCAGTAGTCGCGCTGAGCGCTCCCCAAAAACCTTATCACCCTTCTCCCGTACAGGACTCAAAAGGTGCGGTTTCGGAGGCCTACTGTCCCGATCTGCGGTGCACGCCACAAGACGGGATGGGGAAGAACGTAGCAGCAGCGCAGTGGTCAGGACTTTGTGGTGAGAGGAAGAGGAGCTTTTGTTGTGTCTCTCTGGAGAGGAGCGACCTCTCTTATATAGGCACAGGAGAAGGACGCGAAGAGGCTGCGGCAGGAGGTGAAGCAACGAAGGGAGACGAAGCGAACAGGCAGCGGCCGAAGAGGCGCGCCGTTCGAATTCAGTGTCCACTACAGAAAACGTTTCAACTCCCACCTGACCTTTCGTATACCCGTCGTGCGTGGCAAAAATTTAGATATCGGCTCGGCTCATTCCCGCAACCCGCGGCGCGGCGCGGTGCGGCGCGGCGCGTCGTGACGAGGCGTGGCGAGGCGGGCGGCGAAGGAGGAGCGCGCGTGGATATCCCTCTTATTCTCATGCTCGTACAAGTGGGGAAAAAACCTCCCTTATAAGGAGGTTCAACTCCCACTAAACTAGCAATGTGGGACTAAACTTTAGTAGTATCCCTTGCCTTGCACAAATGGGCTAAGTGGGCCTCTAGGATTTATTAGGAATTTCTGAAATAGTTATTGGGCTGCCCAAAATAGACTAAATTCCAGCACACCCTGCCCGTGAGATCTGGCCACCCTTAGGCATCAGATCCCCTCTCTCGTCCCAAACCTTCCACCAACGGACGCGAGCAGCAGACGAGAAGATCCAGGAGTTGCCCAACGCGCAACCTTCCCCCCGCACGCGTTCGAGTGGTCCTTCTCGAGTTGCGGCGGTCGCTCTTGTCGGCGGCGGCGGCAGGATAGCACCTGCGCGCATACCGCTTGCCATCTCCCGCCGCAGGGACGCCGTGATTGAATGAAGACACTAGATTGTAGCACCCCCTCCTCCCCACTCCCCATGTCTCTTCGTTGTTGCAACACCTAGTTGTCGCCGTGGTAGCACCATCGTGTTGCCTGCCGCAGCTCTCGGCGTCGCCACTCGCATCGTCGGTGTGCGTGGGTTGAAACTTTTTCCCGATGCCGGTTGCAGCTTTTTACACCGCCGGCTGAAGCTTTTTCCATGGGGTGAAAGCTTTTCCCATGCCAGTCGCAACATTCGTCAGAGCCGATTCCAACACATGGTGCCCACGGTTCCGACATTTCTCGATGCCGGTTCCAGCACGTGGTGACCACGGTCCCAGCACCTGCCTTGCCGGTTCCAGCGCGTGGTGACCACAGTCCCCAGCATTTCCCAATGTCGGGTCTAGCACAAACTGACAGTGGTTGCAACATCACAACCAGCTTGGTTGCGGCCACGGGTCCAGCTCGCCGCGGTGGCCGACGCAGCTTGTCGTATTCGCGGCAACCGAAATTCTTATCGGTCGCCAATGTAGCAAAAACTCTAACCGGTTGTAGCTTTCTGGTTGCCGGATGCAGCAAAAACAAACGACGCGGATGTAGCAAAAAACACTGTCGATCACATTTGTGTATGGTGGTAACAAATGTTGTTCCTAGTGGTAGCAAAAAGTTATGCCGTTCGTAGCCAAAAAACTTGTCGCTCGACATCGGGGTTGCATCGTCTTCATGAATGATTTAGCGAAGAAAATGCCGTCGTTGGTATTAGCAAATTAAGTCAGCGGTAGTAGCAAAACCAAACACCAGTTGCAGCAAAAACAAAAACAACAACGAAGTTCCAGCAAAAAATGGTAGGTTGTAGCATCCCTCGCCACCGGATGTAGCATATCTAGTAACCGGTTGTAGCATCTCGCTCCCGGGGGTTGCATGAGCGAAGGTGTGGGGAGGCGCATCCATGGCGATTGATGCGTCGTCGGTTTTTTGTGGACCTGAGGTGGCCGGCATACCGATTCGCCGCCCCCTTGTACCTCGCCGTTGGTCGCGCCGCTTGCTGGTCGGGGGCATTCGATGCTCGGGCCCATCGCGTGCGGATATGGTGAAAGGCGCGGTCATGGCGACGGGCATGGTCATGGCGCGAGGGGGCATGCGGCAGTGTGCGAGCTCAATAGGGGTGGGTGCCTCGCCGAGGAAGAAGAGGGGAAAGGAGCCGGTTCATCTGATGATGAAGAAAGAAGATAAAGCAAGGAGAAAAAACTGGGTGCAAGAAAAACGCGCGACACACGCACGATCTACAATCTACAGGGATCGAACGCGCGCGACACGATCGGACGAAGCTTCAGCCGGCGTGCCGCATGTAAACGTTAGCTGGAAAATTCACATGGGTGATTTCTGTTCGGTATGCTGATACGGTATGCAGTTTTAATGCGGTACATAACATGACAGGACAGTGTATACTTGCATACTACTCAAAAAACGTCTTATATTATAAGACGGATGGAACATTTATTTTGGAGAATATATACATCCATAGTGCATCGTGTTGTTCGGCCCAATGAGACCTATACTAACTGAGCCAGGAGCCCGACTCTTCCAACCCATTTTAATGGCACAAAAAAACTGTCCATGCGCGTCGAGTGTAATTCAAAATTGAGCTGCGTGGTATTCGAACGCTGCACTAACCACCGCACCCCTTACCTGTGCTCATTCACATCTTCTTCCTTCTTTTCTTCATACATCTTTTTCTTTTTTCTATTTTTCCCTTTTTTCCATTTTTCTTTCGAATGGATTTTTTCTTCTAATATATTTAACTTTTTTCAAAATTGGTGATTTTTTGAAAATTGATGAACTTTTTTCAAATTGATGAACTTTTTTCAAAAAATTATGAATTTGTTTTCAAAATCAGTGAACTTCTTTTCAAAATCTGAAGTTCTTTTTTTTCAAAATCGATGAACTTTTTTCGGTAAAATTGATGAACATTTTTCAAATCCGATGAACATTTTTCAAAATTGATGAATTTATTTTTTCAAATTGATAAGCTTTTCCCAAATTTGTATTTTTTTTATTTTAAATTTGTCAAATTTTTTTAACCCTTGAACAATTTTTTTGTGAACGGTTTTTTTAGTTCCTGTTTTTTCAAATAAAAACATATTTTTGAGTAGTCAACGGTCAATTGGTCAGACCGGTCAACTGCGGCCGGTCAACCGCGACCAGGGGAATACCGTTGCCCCTAGAGCGGTTAATTCCACCGCAACCTGTTCCGCTCGATGGCGCATCGAAGCATTCTCCTCCATATTGGGCCTGCCCACGAAGCTGTGCGCGTGAGCGCTGGTTCCGCTCGCTTGCATTTAGGACATGTATAATAGTGCTATCTTAATAGTGATACATAGGATAAATGATGAGGTGGAGCAGAGAGAAGTCGTAAGAAAATGCTTGCATTTTCTTATTTAAGAGAAGACAAGAGATGATCTCTTAGTACAATATGTCTCATCATGTTTTTAGGAATAGCAAGTTATTAAAGATAAAGCTAAGAAATGACTTATCGTATACATCATTTTTGTCATCTCTAAATTACATGTAAAACTATTTTATCAATCATTGTACATGCCCTTAAGGCGCCCCTCTTCCGAGACCTCCTGTACAAGGCTTATCGTGCTCATTCTCCCAGCAACGCTGTAGCTCGGTTGGGCCGTGGCGCAGCGCTCGCTCACGTACACTGCCGCACTCGATCATGCACGATGCCATGTTCAACTCAAAAAATGGACACGCACGCTGTCACCTGACTCACTGGCATTTACCATTGATCGTGTACCCTTGACAGTTGACTTTACTAAAAAATCATAGAATTTAAAGGAAAATAAGAATTTGTAAAAATATATTTTTCGAGATTAAGACCTCATTCGGGGGTTTGATGATCCTTCTTGAATTTTGAAAAAGTAATGCAAATTGAAAAGGTCAATGAATTTAAAAATAATTCACAGATTCGAAAAAAATTAATTTCAAATATGTTCATAGATTTAAAGAAGTTCGTGAAAGAAGTTCCTGAAGTTGAAAAAGTTTGTGAATTTGAGAAAACATTCAAGAATGTTCAATTTTTTGAGAAAATCATGGAGTTGAAAAAAATGGAATTGAAAAAATATTCTTGAATTTGAAAAATATTTACGAATTGAAAGAAGTTGGTGAAGATAAAAAGTTCACGAAATTGAGAAAACATTGAAGAATGTTCAATTTTTTGAAAAATCATGGATTTGAAAAAAGTTCGCAAGTATGAAAAAGGTTTAAGGTTTTGGAGAAACTTCGTGCATTTGAAAATGTTCAGCAATTTTTCAAATATTCACAACTTTGAGAATATTTCACCTATTTCAAGAATATTCATGGATTTTTCAAAAAAATATAGAACATAGAAAATAAAACAGAGAAAAAAAGGGAAATAAAAATATGTAAAAATGAAAAAAAAACTAAAATAAAATAGAAAGAGGAAAGGACCAAAGAAAATCTTGCCAAATAAATGCATAAAAAATAATGGAAATACACAAAGAAACTGTTCAGAAGCATCGACAAGTTTCCCAAAAGAGAACTGTTACATGGGCCATCCCACCGGAACACACCCTTGGGCATTTTACGAATCCTGGGAACATTTTTCAAATTGGTGAATATTTTTTGAAATTTAGAACTTTTATTAAATTTTGGAACATTTTTGCAAATTCCTAAAATTCCGGGAATAGTTTTTTAAGAAAAACATAAACATTTTTTGAATTTACGGGACACTTTTGCAAATTTGTGATCATTTTTTTAAATCATGAACATTTTTAAATCCAATAAATTTTTTAAAATCATTAATATTTTATGAAATCTTGGACATTTTTTAAATTTGTAAAAAAAATTGAAATCCAAGAACGTTTATCAAATAGGTGAATATTTGTATTTCAAAGAGTATTTTTCTGATTTGTGAAAAAAATTCAAATCGGTTAACATGTTTTTTAATAACGAACATGTGTTTTAATTGTGAAAATTTTTGTCCAAAACATTGTCTCTTTTGAAATGTGTAAGGTTGTTTATGTCATTAACACTTTTTTGATATTCGATAATTTTTTGAATTCTTTGAATATACTTTAAAATAGAGAAATTTTTTAATTTTTGAAAGTATTTCTTACATCCAAGAGCAATTTTTATATTCGTGAAAATTTCAAATATTCAAGCCCATTTTGTGAAATTCGCGAACATTTTTGGAATCCAAGAAAATTTCTCAAATTTGTGATCTGTTTTCCAAATCTATGATCATTTTTTTCGATTTTTTTTCAAATTTATGAACATTTATGGAAACATTCTTTTAAGAAGCCGAAAGAGGAACCAAAATGAATAAGAAATGGAAAAGAAAAATGTGGGCGCCCTCCAAGAAATTGACCGGCCGAAATGTTGGGCGACTCCTGTCGCCCTAGGCGGGCAATAGGAATCGGCGGCGAGTGGCTCGTTATAATACGGATGGGTCACACACTTGATTGACAAAAAAAATCCCAGACAGGTCACACACGGAATTGTCAATGTGTGACTCATCTATTTGGAGAAGATCGTCAAATGGCGGGCGCGGGAGCTATATCTTCCTGATAGCGAGATAGAACCTCCCCTCTAGGTTGAAGTTTTAATGTGTGTCACAGTACTGGGCTGGCCCATTTTTGCACGTTTAGTTTGTTCGCTTGATGTCACTTGTAGTGTTCGCTTCATTCGCTCTCTTGTTGGCATTGTTTTCTGTGGGGTTTTTTCTCCCTTATTTTTTACTTTCTTCAGATTATTTGTTTATTTATTGGTTTTTAGGGCCTTTCTTTGTTTCTATATCATTTTCCTTCAATATTCTGTTTTTCATCGGTTTAATTCACTTCATTCATGATTTTTCATGTTTTCTTTCTTTCTTGGTGTTCCCTGTTCTTCCCTTTTCCTTTCTTTCTTTCTTCATTTTTTTTTGTGTCTTTCCTCGCTTTCCTACGTTTCCTTCTTGGGTTTCTTTGGTTTTCATTTTCTCTTTTGGTTTTGTTTTTTGGGATTTATTGGTTTTCTTTGTTTTTTGTCAAATTTTATCGGTTTCTTTTGTTCAATTCATGTACACTTTTTCAGCGCACAATATATGACAAACATTTTTTTGATACATGTTAAAGATTTTTCAAATTCCTGGCATATAAATTTATTTTAATACCTGTTTTGAATACGTTTTGGAATAGATGGTCAACATGTTTTCGAATACATGTTGAACATTTTTCATGGTAATGTATTTTTAAACTACATGAACATTGTTTTACTTTGTATAAACATACTTTAATGTTTTAGGTACACAATATAATTTTGAGTGCACAGTTTAAACATTTTTTGATACACGTTGAACAATTTTCAAATACACAATGTACATATTCTTTTAGTAATGTTTTGAATACTCTTTGGAATACATGTTTAACATTTTTTTGAATATACGCTGAAATTTTTTATGGTAGTAAATATATTTTTAAAACTACGCGGACATCGTTTTATATTGCATATGCATTTTTTAAATGTTTTCAGTACATAATACATTTTTAGAGCACACACGAAACAATTTTTGTGATACATGTTGGACATTTTTCAAATATACAATGTACCTTTTATTTTAATACATGTTTTGAAAATTTTGTTGAATACATGGTCAACATTTTTCCAAATATAGGCGCGACAATTTTATAGTACTAAATATATTTTTAAAACTACGCAAACAATTGTTTTATATTGTATAAACTTTTTTTAATGTTTTCAGTACACAACATATTTTAAGAGCACACACAAAACAATTTTTATCATACACGTTGGACATTTTTTCAAATAGACAATGCACATTTTTCTTTAAGTACATGTTTTGAACACTATTTTTAGGGCGTCTGCTAGGCGTCATCTGGTTGATTACCGAGTAAAATCATCCGCCTTGTTCGCCCTACGATCTGTGGGAATCAAACCGCTCAGATTCACACGGGTGCTGAAGCATAGGCTTCTCACACATTACGTGGGCGCTGGGACCACAAGGCTGGTTATACATGTCGTTACTCATTTCCATGACCCAGCCAGCTACTACTAAGACGACTACATAGTCAACGTAGAAAAGCCTCCCATTCCGTTCGGCTACTGGTCGTCCGCTAGTATCCATGTGGCCTAGTTCTTGCATCCATATTTAATGCTTTGGATTGGAAGTCAAACGACAGTCGTGGCTGCAGCAACACAAGCTGCTGCGTCTTCGTGTTGCGACCATGGCCTGACCATCTCGATGACCAAGGTGATGCTACGAGGTGTGTCGGGCGTGTTTGGTTCCGTGCATGAGGCCCAACCAGGCCCGCGCAGGAAGAAATCAGGCTGTTTGGTTGGCTACATACACTGTTATCTTGCATAGCACAGAATTTAAAGTATCTTTGGACTTGGCTCGCTGGAAATACTCAGATCGGCAGTTTTGCGAGCCAGGCCGAGGCGAGCGCAAGCGAGTGGGTTCTTGCATGAGTGGAGACGGGAGGGTTGCGAGGTGATTAAGTGAGGTCTTCTTCAACCTCCAATAAACTTCTCTCTAATCTCCTCTCTTCCTTGTCCCTCTGATCTACATAACGGTGCTTCGATTCGAGGTAAGCTCTACACGAAAAAGATACACCTCAATGCTACGGTTCCATTCAGACGATCGGTTCGTAGTTTCGTCGGCCGGAAGTTCTTTATTTCATGTTCCCGTTTGGAACTATTCTGGACGAACTTTGTCAGATTCTTCGCGCACGATCGATCGTTTGAATTTTCCTTTGACCATCAGCCTAATCTTGCAGTTCCGCATAATATTCATGTTCTAAGTTTTTGGTTTCGATGAACGTAGCTTCATCTCTCCTTGAACAGCAGTCTAGTGCACTCACGCCGCCATGTCGAGCTCCTGTGTCCTCTGCTCAGAGCCCTCCTATTTGTCCCTCTCGACGCCGACGCCCTTCCCCTTGATCTCCTTGCCCGCGTCCTACTACACTAGAGTCGTTTTCGGCGTCGCTCATCTTGGCCTACTCTCTGTCGTCCTCCTACTGCACTGACGCTGCAATGGCGCGCACACTAATTTCTTGTGTCCTCTGCCTCCATGCACACTGCAGTTCGCCACGCCGCCGATGGGGTCGATCATCTCGGCTTCCTCTCTCTCGTCCCACTACACTAGAGTCATTTCTGGCGTCGATCATCTCGGCCTCCTCTCTCGTCCTACTGCACGTACGGTACCATGACGCGAGCACTACATTCTTCTCATGTGTCCACTGTCTTTGCGCGAGCACTATAACTAGTTCGCCGACGGTGTCGCTCGCCATGCCGCCGATGGGGTCGCTCGCCCACGACTACATGCTCGTCATGTCGGACACGGTGCCACGGTCACTATCCACTGCAGTCGCCATGGTCCGCGCACACTGCATTTCTTCTCCCCCTTCCTCTGCTAGCTCTTAACCCTGTGTGCTAAGTGCAAGTGCTAGCTCTTAATCATACCCCATGCGGGTAACCAAACAACGTGTAGTTGTATGCGCCAAGACAATGCAGGCAACCAAACAATGTGCCAAAATTGACCCCCTAATGCAGGAAGTCCATATGTAGGCAACCAAACAACTTGTAGATATCGCATATGATGTTGTTTTTCCAGAGCCATGCTGAGTAGAGAAGGGTATGCAATGCAGGTACTGTAGCCGATGGCAACCAAACACGCCCGTAGTGACTGTGGCTCGATTGCTTCGATGAGAGCGGATATGCCACAAGGCATGATGTGACGGCGGCCCGGCTGCTTCAACGATGTTGCGAAGACATGTTTCAACAGACATGGCGATGTAGCAATGGCCTTCTTCGAACGATCGTGGTGTGCTTCAACAACATGCGCCGACAGACGCGGTAATGCTACAACGGCAGCCTGGTTGCTTCGATGATGTTGCAACGGCGTGCTTCGACAGCCGCGGGGCTGCTTCGGCAGCCGTGGCGGCAGTGTTCTTTTTGAAGGGCCATGGCAATGCTGCGATGGCAAGCTTTTGACGACCGCCTGGCTACTTCGATGTTGCAAAGGAGTGCTTCGATGCCGTGGTGGGTGCTACGACAGCCGTGGCGGCGGCGTGCTTTGAATGGCCACGTCGATGTTGCGATGGCGTGCTTTGATGACCATGGCAATGTTGCGACGAAGGCTTGGCTGCTTCGATGATACTGCAACAACGGTCCGGCAACTTCGACGATGTTGCGTGGCGACGGCAAAGATGTTAACGGGCCAAGCATGCATTGCTATACATGTGTAGCTATATATGGCAAAGCACATGTGAACAAGTAGGAGTAAGAAAATGAGCATTTAAATTTACACAAAGAACGCTCAGCTCTCAGGCCCTGAGGCTGGATACTGCCACGGCTACGTGGTCGTGATGGTATGGGTGTTGGGGAACGCAGTAATTTCAAAAAAATTCCTACGCACACGCAAGATCATGGTGATGCATAGCAACGAGAGGGGAGAGTTTCGTCCATGTACCCTCGTAGACTGTAAGCGGAAGCATTATGAGAACGCGGTTGATGTAGTCGCATGTCTTCACGATCCGACCGATCCAAGTACCGAACGTACGGCACCTCCGAGTTCAGCACACGTTCAGCTCGGTGACGTCCCACGAACTCCAATACAGCAGAGCTTCGAGGGAGAGTTCCGTTAGCACGACGGCATGATGACGGTGATGATGATGCTACCGACGCAGGGCTTCGCCTAAGCACCGCTACGATATGACCGAGGTGGATTATGCTGGAGGGGGGCACGGCACACGGCTAAAAGATCAACTGAACAATTTGTGTGTCCATGGGGTGCCCCCTCCCCTGTATATAAAGGAGTGGAGGAGGGGGAAGGCCGGCCCTCTACTATGGCGCGCCTTGGGGAGTCCTACTCCCACCGGGAGTAGGATTCCCCCCTTCCATGTAGTAGGAGTAGGAGAGAAGGAAAGGGAAAAGAGAAGAGAAGGAAGGAGGGGGCGCCGACCCTCCCCCTAGTCAAATTCGGACTAGGCCTTGGGGGGGGGGGGTGCAGACTCCCCTCTCTCTTTCCCTTAAAGCCCAATAAGGCCCATATACTCCCCGGCGAATTCCCATAACTCTACGGTACTCCGATAAATACCCGAACCACTCAGAACTTTTCCGATGTCCGAATATAGCCTTCCAATATATCGATCTTTACGTCTCAAACATTTCGAGACTCCTCGTCATGTCTCTAATCTCATCCGGGACTCCGAACAACCTTCGGTACATCAAAACACATAAACTCATAATACCGATCGTCACCGAACGTTAAGCGTGCGGACCCTACGGGTTCGGGAACTATGTAGACATGACTGAGACTCATCTCCGGTCAATAACCAATAGCGGAACCTGGATGCTCATATTGGCTCCTACATATTCTACGAAGATCTTTGTCGGTCAAACCGCATAACAATATATGTTGTTCCCTTTGTCATCGGTATGTTACTTGCCCGAGATTCGATCGTTAGTATCTCAATACCTAGTTCAATCTCGTTACCGGCAAGTCTCTTTACTCGTTTCGTAATGCATCATCCCGCAACTAACTCATTAGTCACATTGCTTGCAAGCCTTATAGTGATGTGCATTACCGAGAGGGCCCAGAGATACCTCTCCGACAATCGGAGTGACAAATCCTAATCTCGATCTATGCCAACTCAACAAGTACCATCAGAGACACCTGTAGAGCACCTTTATAATCACCCAGTTATGTTGTGCCGTTTGGTAGCACACAAAGTGTTTCTCCGGTATTCGGGAGTTGCATAATCTCATAGTCAGAGGAACATGTATAAGTCATGAAGAAAGCAGTAGCAACAATCTAAACGATCATCGTGCTAAGCTAACAGAATGGGTCAAGTCAATCACATCATTCTCTAATGATGTGATCCCGTTAATCAAATGACAACCCATGTCTATGGCTAGGAAATTTAACCATCTTTGATTCAACGAGCTAGTCAAGTAGAGGCATACTAGTGACACTCTGTTTGTCTATGTATTCACACATGTACTAAGTTTCCGGTTAATACAATTCTAGCATGACTAATAAACATTTATCATGATATAAGGAAATAAATAATAACTTTATTATTGCCTTTAGGGCATATTTCCTTCAGTCTCCCACTTGCACTAGAGTCAATAATCTAGTTCACATCTTTATGTGATTAGTTCACATCTCCATATGAATAATACCCAAAGGGTTTACTAGAGTCAATAATCTAGTTCACATCGCTATGTGATTAACACCCAAAGAGTGATCATGTTTTGCTTGTGAGAGAAGTTTAGCCTACGGGTGTGCAACATTCAAATCCATATGTATTTCGCAAATTTCTATGTTTACAATGCTTTGCACAGAGCTACTCTAGCTAATTATTCCCACTTTCAATATGTATCCAGATCGAGACTTAGAGTCATCTAGATCGATGTAAAAAGCTTGCATCGACGTAACTCTTTACGACGAACTCTTTTATCACCTCCATGACCAAGAAATATTTCCTTAGTCCTCTAGGGATAATTTTGACCGCTGTCCAGTGATCTACTCCTAGATCACTACTGTAATCCCTTGCCAGAAAGATGCTAAGGTATACAATAGGACTGGTAAACAGCATAGCACACTTTATAGAACCTATGACTGAGGCATAGGGAATGACTTTTCATTCTCTTTCTATTTTCTGCTGTGGTCGGGTTTTGAGTCTTTACTCAACTTCACACCTTGCAACACAGGCAAAAACTCCTTTGACTGTTCCATTTTGAACTACTTCAAAATCTTGTCAAGGTATGTACTCATTGGAAAAACTTATCAAGCGTCTTGATCTATCTCTATAGATCTTGATGTTCAATGTGTAAGCAGCTTCATCGAGGTCTTTCTTTGAAAAACTCTTTTCAAACACTCCTTTATGCTTTCCATAAAATTCTACATTATTTCCGATCAAAAATATGTCATTCACATATACTTATTAGAAATGTTGTAGTGCTCCCACTCACTTTCTTGTAAATACAGGCTTCACCGCAAGTCTGTATAAAACCATATGCTTTGATCATTTTATCAAAGCATATATTCCAACTCTGAGATGCTTGCACCAGTCCATAGATGGATCGCTGGAGCTTGCTCACTTGGTTAGCACCTTTAGGATCGACAAAACCTTCTGGTTGCATCATATACAACTTCTTCTTTATGAAATCCATTAAGGAATGCAGGTTTGACATCCATTTGCCAGATTTCATAAAATGCGGCAACTGCTAACATGATTCGGACAGACTTTTAAGCATCCATATGAGTGAGAAAATCTCATCGTAGTTAACACCTTGAACTTGTCAAAAACATTTTGCAACAATTCGAGCTTTGTAGATAGTAACATTACTATCAGCATCCGTCTTCCTCTTGAAGATCCATTTATTCTTAATGACTCACCGATCATCGGGCAAGTCAATCAAAGTCCATACTTTGTTCTCATACATGAATCCCATCTTAGATTTCATGGCCTCAAGCCATTTCGCGGAATCTGGGCTCATCATCGCTTCCTCATAGTTCGTAGGTTCGTCATGGTCAAGTAACATGACATCTAGAACAGGATTACCGTACCACTCTGGTGTGGATCTCACTCTGGTTGACCTACGAGGTTCGGTAGTAACTTAATCTGAAGTTACATGATCATCATTAGCTTCCTCACTAATTGGTGTAGGAGTCACAGGAATAGATTTCTGCGATGAACTACTTTCCAATAAGGGAGCAGGTATAGTTACCTCATCAGGTTCTACTTTCCTCCCACTCACTTCTTTCAAGAGAAACTCCTTCTCTGGAAAGGATCCATTCTTAGCAACGAATGTCTTTTCTTCGGATCTGTGATAGAAGGTGTACCCAACTGTCTCCTTTGGGTATCCTATGAAGACACATTTCTCCGATTTGGGTTTGAGCTTATCAGGATGAAACTTTTTCACATAAGCATCACAATCCCAAACTTTAAGAAACGACAACTTTGGTTTCTTGCCAAACCATAGTTCATATGGCGTCATCTCAACGGATTTAGATGGTGCCCTATTTAACGTGAATGCAGCTGTCTTTAATGCATAACCCCAAAACAATAGTGGTAAATCGGTTAGAGACATCATAGATTGCACCATATCTAATAAAGTACAATTACGATGTTCGGACACACCATTACGCTGTGGTGTTCTAGGTGGCGTGAGTTGCGAAACTATTCCGCATTGTTTCAAATGCAGACCAAACTCGTAACTCAAATATTCTCCTCCACGATCAGATAGTAGAAACTTTATTTTCTTGTTACGATGATTTTCCACTTCATTCTGAAATTATTTGAACTTTTCAAATGTTTCAGATTTATGTTTCATCAAGAAGATATACCCATATCTTACTCAAATCATCTGTGAAGGTCAGAAAATAACGTTACCTGCCGCGAGCCTCAACACTCATCGGACTGCATACATCAGTATGTATTATTTCCAACAAGTTTGTTGCTTGCTCCATTATTCCGGAGAACGGAGTCTTAGTCATCTTGCCCATGAGGCATGGTTCGCAAGCATCAACTGATTCATAATCAAGTGATTCCAAAAGCCCATCAACATGGATTTTCTTCATGCGCTTTACACCAATATGACCTAAATGGCAGTGCCACAAATAAGTTGCACTATCATTATTAACTTTGCATCTTTTGGCTTCAATATTATGAATATGTGTATCACTATGATCGAGATTCAATAAACCATTCACTTTGGGTGTATGACCATTGAAGGTTTTATTCATGTAAACAGAACAACAATTATTCTCTGACTTTAAATGAATAACCGTATTGCAATAAACATGATCAAATCATATTCATGCTTAACGCAAACACCAAATAACATTTATTTAGGTTCAACACTAATCCTCAAAGTATAGGGAGTGTGCGATGATAATCATATCAATCTTGGAACCACTTCCAACACACATCGTCACTTCACCCTTAAATAGTCTCTGTTCATTCTGCAACTCCTGTTTCGATTTACTAATCTTTAGCAACTGAACTAGTATCAAATACTAAGGGGTTGCTATAAACACTAGTAAAGTACACATCAATAACATGTACATCAAATATACCTTTGTTCACTTTGCCATCCTTCTTATCCGCCAAATACTTGGGGCAGTTCTGCTTCCAGTGACCAGTACCTTTGTAGTAGAAGCACTTAGTCTCAGGCTTAGGTCTAGACTTGGGCTTCTTCACTTGAGCAGCAACTTGCTTGCCATTCTTCTTGAAGTTCCCCTTCTTCCCTTTGCCATTTTATTGAAACTAGTGGTCTTGTCGACCATCAACACTTGATGCTTTTCTTGATTTCTACCTTCGTCGATTTCAGCATCACGAAGAGCTTGGGAATCGTTTCCGTTATCCCTTGCATATTATAGTTCATCACGAAGTTCTAGTAACTTGGTGATAGTGACTAGAGAACTCTGTCAATCACTATCTTATCTGTAAGATTAACTCTCACTTGATTCAAGTGATTGAGTACTCAGACATTCTGAGCACATGCTCACTACGTGAGCTATTCTCCTCCATCTTGTAGGCAAAGTGCTTGTCAAAGGTCTCATACCTTTTGACATGGGCATGAGTCTGAAATACTAATTTCAACTCTTGGAACATCTCATATGCTCTGTGGCGTTCAAAACGTCTTTGAAGCCCCGATTCTAAGTCGTAAATCATGGTGCACTAAACTATCAAGTAGTCATCATATCGAGCTCGCCAAACATTCATAACGTCTGCATCTGCTCCTGCAATCGCTCTTTCACCTAGCGGTGCATCAAGGACATAATTCTTCTGTGCAGCAATGAGGATAATCCTCAGATCACAGATCCAGTCCGCATCATTGCTACTACTAACATCTTTCAACTTAGTTTTTTCTCTAGGAACATATCAAAATAAACGGGGAGCTACATCGCGAGCTATTGATCTACAACATAGTTGTGCAAATACTATCAGGACTACATGATAAATTAAAGTTCAATTAATCATATTACTTAAGAACTCCCACTTAGATAGACATCCCTCTAGTCTTCTAAATGATCACGTGATCCAAATCAACTAAACCATGTCTGATCATCACGTGAGATGGAGTAGTTTTCAATGGTGAACATCACTATGTTGATCATATCTACTATATGATTCACGCTCGACCTTTCGTTCTCCAGTGTTCCGAGGCCATATCTACATATGCAAGGCTCGTCAAGTTTAACCCGAGTATTCCGCGTGTGCAAAACTGGCTTGCACCCGTTGTATGTGAACATAGAGCTTATCACACCCGATCATCACGTGGTGTCTCGACATGACGAACTGTCGCAACGGTGCATACTCAGGGAGAACACTTATACCTTGAAATTTAGTGAGAGATCATCTTATAATGCTATTGCCGAACTAAGCAAAATAAGATGCATAAAGGATAAACATCACATGCAATCAAAATATGTGACATGATATGGCCATGATCATCTTGCGCCTTTGATCTCCATCTCCAAAGTACCATCATGATCTCTATCATCACCGGCATGACACCATGATCTCCATCATCTTGATCTCTATCAATGTGTCGTCACATGGTCGTCTCGTCAACTATTGCTTTTGCAACTATTGCTGGCACTTGCATCTTATGCAATAAAGAGACAACCATAAGGCTTCTGCCAGTTGCCGATAACTTTAACAAAACATGATCATCTCATACAACAATTTATATCTCATCATGTCTTGACCATATCACATCACAACATGCCCTGCAAAAACAAGTTAGACGTCGTCTACTTTGTTGTTGCAAGTTTTACGTGGCTGCTACGGGCTGAGCAAGAACCGTTCTTACCTACGCATCAAAAACCACAACGCGGTATAGTGATTGCTTTTTGATCTTCAGAAAGAACCCTGTTCATTGAATCCGATTTAACTAAAGTTGGAGAAATAGACACCCACTAGCCACCTGTGTGCGAAGCACATCGGTAGAACCAGTCTCGCGTAAGCGTACGCGTAATGTCGGTCTGAGCCGCTTCATCGAACAATACCGCTGAATCAAGAATCAACTACTGACGGCAAGCAATATGTATATACCCATGCCCACAACTCCTTTGTGTTCTACACATGCATATAACTTCTACGCATAAACCTGGCTCTGATACCCCTGTTGGGGAACACAGTAATTTCAAAAAATTCCTACGCACACGCAAGATCATGGTGATGCATAGCAACAAGAGGGGAGAGTTTCGTCCATGTACCCTCGTAGACCGTAAGCGGAAGCATTATGAGAACATGGTTGATGTAGTCGTACGTCTTCACGATCCGACCGATCCAAGTACCGAACGTACGGCTCCTCCGAGTTCAGCACACGTTCAACTCTATGACGTCCCACGAACTCCGATCCAGCAGAGCTTTGAGGGAGAGTTTCGTCAGCATGACGGCGTGATGACGGTGATGATGATGCTACCGACGCAGGGCTTTGCCTAAGCACCGCTACGATATGACCGAGGTGGATTATGGTGGAGGGGGGCACCACACACGGCTAGAAGATCAACTGATCAACTTGTGTGTCCATGGGGTGCCCCCTCCCCCGTATATAAAGGAGTGGAGGAGGGCCGGCCCTCTACTATGGCGCGCCCTGGGGAGTCCTACTCCCACCGGGAGTAGGATTCCCCCCTTCCATGTAGTAGGAGTAGGAGAGAATGAAAGGGAAAAGAGAAGAGAAGGAAGGAGGGGGCGCCGCCCCTCCCCCTAGTCCAATTCGGACTAGTCCTTGGGGGGTATGCAGCCTCCCCTCTCTCTTTCCCCTAAATCCCAAAAGGCCCATATACTCCCCGGCAAATTCCCGTAACTCTCCGGTACTCCGATAAATACCCAAACCACTCAGAACCTTTCCGATGTCCGAATATAGCCTTCCAATATATCGATCTTTACGTTTCGAACATTTCGAGACTCCTCGTCATGTCCCTGATCTCATACGGGACTCCGATCAACCTTTGGTACATCAAAACACATAAACTCATAATACCGATCGTCACCGAACGTTAAGCATGCGGACCCTACGGTTTCGAGAACTATGTAGACATGACCGAGACTCATCTCCGGTCAATAACCAATAAAGGAACCTGGATGCTCATATTGGCTCCTACATATTCTACGAAGATCTTTATCAGTCAAACCGCATAACGGTATACGTTATTCCCTTTGTCATCGGTATGTTACTTGCCCAAGATTCGATCATCGGTATCTTCATACCTAGTTCAATCTCGTTACCGACAAGTCTCTTTACTCGTTCCGTATTACATCATCCCGTAACTAACTCATTAGTCACAATGCCAAGAGGGCCCAGAGATACCTCTCCGATACTCGGAGTGACAAATCCTAATCTCGATTTATGCCAACCCAACAAACACCTTCGGAGATACCTGTAGAGCATATTTATAATGCTATCATACGTTGTGACATTTGATAGCACATAAGGTATTCCTCCGGTATCCCAGAGTTACATAATCTCATAGTCGAAGGAATATGTATTTGACATGAAGAAAGCAATATCAATAAAACTGAACGATCATTATGCTAAGCTAACGGATGGGTCTTGTCCATCACATTATTCTCCTAATGATGTGATCCCGTTCATCAAATGACAACACATGTCTATGGTTACGAAACTTAACCATCTTTGATTAACGAGCTAGTCTAGTAGAGGCTCATTAGGGACACGGTGTTTGTTTATGTATTCACACATGTATTAAGGTTTCTGATCAATACAATTCTAGCATGAATAATAAACCTTTATCATGAATAAGGAAATATAAAACAACTTTATTATTGCCTCTAGGGCATATTTCCTTCAGTCTCCCACTTGCACTAGAGTCAATAATCTAGTTCACATCACCATGTGATTTAACATCCATAGTTCACATCGCCATGTAACCTACACCCATAGAGTTTACTAGAGTCAATAATCTAGTTCACATCGCCATGTGATTAACACCCAAAGAGCACTAAGGTGTGATCATGTTTTGCTTGTGAGAGAAGTTTAATCAACGGGTCTGCCACATTCAGATCCGTATGTATTTTGCAAATTTCTATGTCTACAATGCTCTGCATGGAGCTACTCTAGCTAATTGCTCCCACTTTCAATATGTATCCAGATTGAGACTTAGAGTCATCCGGACCAGTGTCAAAGCTTGCATCGACATAACCCTTTACGACGAACTCTTTGTCACCTCCATAACCGAGAAGCATTTGCTTAGTCCTAAGGATAATTTTGACCGTTGTCCAGTGATCTACTCCTGGATCACTATTGTACCCCCTTGCGAAACTCATGGCAAGGTACACAATAGGTTTGGTATACAACATGGCATACTTTATAGAACCTATGGCTGAGGCATAGGGAATGACTTTCATTCTCTCTCTATCTTTTGCCGTGGTCGTGTTTTGAGTCTTACTCAACTTCATACCTTACAACTCAGGCAAGAACTCCTTCTTTGGCTGATCCATTTTGAACTCCTTCAAAATCTTATCAAGGTATGTACTCAACGAAAGTTCTATCAAACGTCTTGATCTATCTCTATAGACCTTGATGCCCAATATGTAAGCAGCTTCACCGAGGTCTTTCTTTGAAAAACTCCTTTCAAACACTCCTTTATGCTTTCCATAAAATTCTACATCATTTTTGATCAACAATATGTCATTCACATATACTTATCAGAAAGGCTGTAGTGCTCCCACTCACTATCTTGCAAATACAGGCTTCACCGCAAGTCTATATAAAACTATATGCTTTGGTCAACTCATCAAAGCATGTATTCCAACTCCGAGAAGCTTGCACCAGTCCATAGATGGATCACTGGAGCTTGCACATTTTGTTAGCACCTTTAGGATTGACAAAACCTTCTGGTTGTATCATATACAACTCTTCTTTAATAAATCCATTAAGGAATGCGGTTTTGACATCCATTTGCCAGATTTCATAATATATTAAATGTGGCAATTTCTAACATGATTCGGACAGACTTAAGCATCGCTATGGGTGAGGAAGTCTCATCATACTCAACCCCTTGAACTTGTCGAAAACCTTTCGCGACAAGTCGAGCTTTGTAGATAGTAACACTACCATCAGAGTGTGTATTCCTCTTGAAGATCCATATATTTTCAATGGCCTGCTGATCATCGGGCAAGTCCACCAAAGTCCACACTTTGTTCTCATACATGGATCCTATCTCAGATTTTATGGCCTCAAGCCATTTATCAGAATCTGGGCTCATCATCGCTTCCTCATAGTTTGTAGGTTCGACATGGTCTAGTAACATGACTTCCAGAATAGGATTACCGTACCACTCAGGTGTGGAACGTGCTCTGGTTGACCCACGAGGTTCGGTAGTAACTTGATCTGAAGTTTCATGATCATTATCATTAGCTTCCTCTCTGGTTGGTGTAGGCATCACTGGAACTGATTTCTATGATGATCTACTTTCCAATTCGAGAGAAGGTACAATTACCTCATCAAGTTTTACTTTCCTCCCACTCACTTCTTTGGAGAGAAACTCCTTCTCTAGAAAGGATCCATTCTTAATAAAGATCTTGCCTTCAGATCTGTGATAGAAGGTATACCCAACAATTTCTTTTGGGTATCCTATGAAGACGCACTTCTCCAATTTGGGTTCGAGCTTATCAGGCTGAAGCTTATTCACATAAGCATCGCAACCCCAAACTTCAAGAAATGATAGCTTAGGTTTCTTGCCAAACCATAGTTCATACAGTGTCATCTCAATGGATTTAGATGGTGCCCTATTTAAAGTGAATGCAGTTGTCTCTAATGCATAACCCCAAAACGATAGTGGTAAATCGGTAAGAGACATCATAGATCGCACCATATGTAATAAAGTATGGTTACGATGTTCGGACACACCATTACGCTGTGGTGTTCCAGGTGGCGTGAGCTGTGAAACTATTCCACATTGTTTTAAATGAAGGCCAAACTTGGAACTCAAATATTCGCCTCTGCGATTAGATCGTAGAAACTTTATTTTCTTGTTATGATGATTCTCCACTTCACTCTGAAATTATTTGAACTTTTCAAATGTTTCAGACTTGTGTTTCATTAAGTACATATACCCATATCTACTCAAATCATCTATGAAGGTTAGAAAATAACGATACCCACCATGAGCCTCAACACTCATCGGGTCGCATACATCAGTATGTATTATTTCCAATAAGTTAGTGGCTCACTCCATTGTTCCAGAGAACAGAGTCTTAGTCATCTTGCCCACGAGGCATGGTTCACAAGCATCAAATGATTCATAATCAAGTGCTTCCAAAAGTCCATCCGCATGGAGTTTCCTCATGCGCTTTACACCAATATGACCTAAACGGCAGTGCCACAAATATGTTGCACTATCATTATCAATTGTGCATCTTTTGGCATCAATATTATGAATATGTGTATCACTATGATCGAGATTCAATAAACCATTCACATTGGGTGTATGACCATAGAAGGTTTTATTCATATAAAAAGAACAACAATTATTCTCTGACTTAAATGAATAAATGTATTGCAATAAACATGATCTAATCATATTAATGCTCAACGCAAACACCAAATAACATTTATTTAGGTTCAATTCTAATCCCGAAGGTAGAGGGAGTGTGCGATGGTGATCGTATCAACCTTGGAATTACTTCCAACACACATCGTTACCTCATCCTTAACTAGTCTTTGTTTATTTTGCAACTCCTGTTTCGAGTTACTATTCTTAGCAACTGAACCGGTATCAAATATCGAGGGGTTTCTATAAACACTAGTAAAGTACACAACAATAACATGTATATCAAATATACCTTTGTTCACTTTGCCATCCTTCTTATCCGCCAAGTATCTAGGGCAGTTCCACTTCCAGTGACCATTTCCTTTGAAGTAGAAGCACTCAGTTTTAGGCTTGGGTCTAGCTTTGGGCTTCTTCATGGGAGTGGCAACTTTCTTTCCATTCCTTTTTGAAGTTTCCCTTTCTTTCCCTTGCCCCTTTTCTTGAAACTAGTGGTCTTGTTAACCATCAACACTTGATGCTATTTCTTGATTTCTACCTTTGCTAATTTTAGCATCACAAAGAGCTTGGGAATCGTTTTCGTCATCCCTTGCATATTATAGTTCATCACAAAGTTCTAATAAAGGTGACTAGAGAACTCTGTCAATCACTATCTTATCTAGAAGATTAACTCCCACTTGATTCAAGCGATTGTAGTACCCAGACATTACGAACACATGCTCACTAGCTGAGCTATTCTCCTCCATCTTGTAGGCAAAGTACTTGTCAGAGGTCTCGTACCTCTTAACACGGGCATGATTCTGAAATATCATTTTCAACTTCTTGGAACATCCCATATGCTCCATGGCGTTCAATTTTTTTGAAGTCCCGGTTCTAAGCCATAAAGCATGGTGCACTAAACTATCAAGTAGTCATTATACCGAGCTTGCAAAACGTTCATAACATTTGCATCTGCTCCTGCAATAGGTTTTTCACCTAGCGGTGCATCAAGGACATAACTCTTCTATGCAGCAATAAGGATAATCCTCAGATCATGGACCCAGTCCGCATCATTGCAACTATCATCTTTCAACTTAGTTTTCTCTAGGAACATATCAAAAAATAAAATAGGGAGCTATATCACGAGCTATTGAATTATAACATAGATATGCAAAACTACCAAGACTAAGTTCATGATAAATTAAGTTCAATTAATCATATTACTTAAGAACTCCCAGTTAGATAGACATCCCTCGAGTCATCTAAACGGTCACATGATCCATATCAAGTAAACCATGTCCGATCATCATGTGAGATGTAGTAGTCATCAATGGTGAACATCTCTATGTTGATCATATCTACTATATGATTCACGTTCGACCTTTCAGTCTCCAGTGTTCCGAGGCCATGTCTATACATGCTAGGCTCATCAATTTTAACCTGAATATTCCGCATGTACAAAACTGTCTTGCACCCGTTGTATGTGAACCTAGAGCCTATCACACCCGATCATCATGTGGTGTCTCAGCACGACGAATTGTCACAACGGTGCATACTCAGGGAGAACACTTATACCTTGAAATTTTAGTGAGGGATCATCTTATAATGCTACCGTCGTACTAAGCAAAATAAGATGCATAAAAGATAAACATCACATGCAATCAAAACATGTGACATGATATGGCCATCATCATCTTGTGCCTTTGATCTCCATCTCCAAAGCACCGTCATGATCTCCATCGTCACCAGCTTGACACCTTGATCTCCACTGTAGCGTCATGGTCGTCTCGCCAACTATTGCATCTATAACTATCGCTAACGCATAGTGATAAAGTAAAGCAATTACATGGCGTTTGCATTTCATACAATAAAGTTACAACCATAAGGCTCCTGCCAGTTGTCGATAACTTTTACAAAACATGATCATTTCATACAATAACGTATATCACATCATGTCTTGACCATATCACATCACAACATGCCCTGCAAAAACAAGTTAGACATCCTCTACTTTGTTGTTGCAAGTTTTACGTGGCTACTGCGGGCTTCTAGCAAGAACCGTTCTTACCTACGCATCAAAACCACAACGGTGATTTATCAAGTTTGCTGTTTTAAACTTCAACAAGGACCGGCTGCAGTCAAATTTGATTCAACTAAAATTGGAGAAACAGACACCTGCCAGCCACCTTTATGCAAAACTAGTTGCATGTCTGTCGGTGGAACCGCTCTCATGAACGTGGTCATGTAAGGTTGGTCCGGTCCGCTTCATCCAACAATACCGCCAAATCAAAATAAGACATTGGTGGTAAGCAGTATGACGATCACCGCCCACAATTCTTTGTGTTCTACTCGTGCATATCATCTACGCATAGACCTGGCTCGGTTACCACTATTGTGAAACGTAGCATGCAATTTCAAAAAAAAAAATCCTATGCTCACGCAAGATCTATCTAGGAGATGCATAGCAACGAGAAGGGAGGAGTGTGTCCACATACCCTCGTAGACCAAAAGTGGAAGCGTTTGACAACGCGGTTGATGTAATCAAACTTCTTCTCGTTCTGACCGATCAAGCACCGAACGTATGACACTTTCGAGTTCTGCACACGTTCAGCTCGATGACGTCCCTCGAACTCTTGATCCAGAAAATTGTCGAGGGAGAGTTCCGTCAGCACGACGGCATGGTGACGGTGATGGTGAAGTAATCCGCGCAGGGCTTCGCCTAAGCACTACGTGAATATGACCGCAGGCATAAATTGTGGAGGTGGGCGCCGCACACGGCTAACAACTGTTGATGTGTGTTCTAGAGGTGCCCCCCTCATATATATACGTTGGAGGGGAGGAGAGGCGGCCAAGGGAGCACCCCAAGTAGGAGGAATCCTACTTGGGCGCCTCCCAATTCGGCCTCCCCCCTTTCATATCCATCCGGAGGGGGAAGGAAGGAGGAGGGAGGAGGGAAGGAAGGGGGAGGCCGAATCCCTCCCCTTTCTTTCTCCCTTCTCAACTTTCCTTCCCCCTTATTTTGGCCTACATGGGGCGCACCAGCCCCTTAGGGGCTGGTCAATCCCCCTCTTGGCCCATTAAGGCCCATGTAGTTGCTGGGGGGATGCCTGGAACCCCTTCCGGTGACCCGATATGCACCCGGTACCCCCGGAACACTTCCGGTGCCCGAATACCATCATCCTATATATATATATATATATCAATATTTACCTCTCGAACATTTAGAGACTCCTCGTCATGTCCGTGATCTCATCCGGGACTCCGAACAACATTCGGTCACTAAATCACATAACTCATATAATACAAAATCGTTATCGAACGTTAAGCATACGGACCCTACGAGTTCGAGAACTATGTAGACATGACCGAGACACCTCTCTGGTCAATAACCAACAACGGAACCTGGATGCTCATATTGGTTCCTACATATTCTACGAAGATCTTTATCGGTCGTACTGTAATGACAACATACGTTATTCCCTTTGTCATCGGTATGTTACTTGCCTGAGATTCGATCGTTGGTATCTTCATACCTAGTTCAATATTGTTATCGGCAAGTCTATTTACTCGTTCCATAATACATCATCCCGTAACTAACTCATTAGTCACATTTCTTGCAAGGCTTATCATGATGTGTATTATCGAGAGGGCCCAAAGATACCTCTCCGATACTCGGAGTGACAAATCCTAATATCGATCTATGCCAACCCAACAAACACCTTTGGAGATACCTGTAGAGCATATTTATAATCTCCAATTTATGTTTTGACGTTTGATAGCACATAAGGTATTCCTCCGGTATCCGGGAGTTGCATAATCTCATAGTCGAAGGAATATGTATTTGACATGAAGAAAGCAATAGCAATAAAACTAAACAATCATTATGCTAAGCTAACAGATGGGTCTTGTCCATTGCATCATTCTCCTAATGATGTGATCCCCTTCATCAAATGACAACACATGTCTATGGTTAGGAAAGTTAACCATCTTTGATTAACGAGCTAGTCTAGTAGAGGCTTACCAGGGACACAGTGTTTTGTCTATGTATCCACACATGTATCATGTTTCCGGTTAATACAATTCTAGAATGAATAATAAACATTTATCATGATATAAGGAAATATAAAATAACAACTTTATTATTACCTCTAGGGCATATTTCCTTTAGAACAAGGTGGTTGATATGAGGTATGGGGGCCGGTCCTCCATAGGCCGGGGGAGGGGCAATCGCGGCATGGGTGCCAGACCCATTTTTTCCTTTAGGCAAAGTAGGTTTAACCACTCCTTACCAAAGTAGATTTAGCCCTCTCCTTATCGAGGCTGGCATGCGACTCCGAGGTAGTGGGTTTAACCACTTGTAACGGATCAGTAGAAAGTTTAATCCCATCAAGAAATTCTTTAAACAAGAATTTGACCTCGGTCATCATAGAGGATTTAAGTAAAGCAATAGCCTCATTTAGATCCTCTCAGGTGGCCGTGGCCACTTCCTCGGCTGCGGGTAACTCCACACCCGCATTCCTGTCGTCAACCATAGTCTTTAAGCGGTAAATCCATTAAAAAGAGATGAGGCTCTAATACCAATTGAAAGGATCAATATGGTTGACCAGAGGGGGTGAATAGGCAACTACCGATCTTTAGCTCTTTTTAACAAATCGGGGTTAGCAACAAATTGGTTGTTTAGATATGCAACTAGGTGGAAAACCTATATGATGCGTTTGACAACAACAACACAAGCAAGCTCAAGAAACTACACAATATAAGCTTGCACAAAGTGAAGGTAAGAAGTAACCACAAGTGGAGTCGATGGAGACGAGGATGTGCTACCGAAGTTCCTTCCCTTTAGGGGGAAGTACGTCTCTGTTGGAGTAGTGTGGAGATACAATGCTCCCCAAGAAGCCACTAGGGCCATCGTATTCTCCTCACGCCCTCGCACAATGCAAGATGTCATGATTCCACTATTGATGACCTTGAAGGCGGTGACCGAACCTTTACAAGCAAGGTTGGGTCTCTCTCCACAACTTAATTGGAGGCTCCCAACAGCACCGCGAAGCTTCACCGCCCTTATCTATTTTAGTTCGGTCTTTAGTTATCTTTTAATTTAGTTGAATAAAAGTTTTAGTTTGATCCTTTCTTTTCGAGTGTTTTCTTAGTGATCTTTCTATCGATGTAATCATGTGCAAGCTATATAATAAAGAGTAGTTTGAGTTTTGTTTCTTTACTTTTATGTCTCAATAAAAAGAAAGGAAAATAAATGAAAAAGATCATATGCTAATCTTATGGTGAGTAATGACATCACATAAGGAAAAGTATAAGTGGTAAATTTATTGAAGATTTACAAACATAGCATTGGTCAATGATGCAATTCATGAAAGAATTAATAAGGGAATAGAAGATTCACCTGCAAATACACTATCTTGGACACCTTTTATGATTGTGAGCCCCCATCAAAATATTATATGCCAAAATTGTTGATATTGGACAAGGAAGACAATGTAATGATTTATGATTGTTCATATTCACATAGAAGTTATATTGTCATAGATCCTTTAACATGTGGTGCTTGCTCAATATCTTTGCTAGCCAAAAATTCCGCACTAAGTAGAGATACTACTTGTGCATCCAAAACCCTTAAACCCAAATCTTGTTTTGAGAGTCCACCATACCTACCTATGGATTGATTAAGATCCTTCAAGTAAGTTGTCATCGGTGTAATAAGGAAATACAAATTGCTTCTAAATGTGTTACATCATTTAGTGTAAGAGAAAATTGAGCGTTGTACAAACTTGTGATGGCAAAATAATAAAAGAGACAGACTGCATAATAAAGGTTGCTATCACAAGGGGCAATATGACGTGACGTTCTTTTGCACTAAGAGATTGGGCATACAACCAAAAATTGCATGGCAACCTCTCCTTCCCTCTGCGAAGGGCCTATCTTTTACTTTCATTTATTTACTTTTATGCAAGAGTCAAAGTATTCTTCTCTATTCCTTTTTATTTTTCTCTTTTTGCAAGCACCAAGTGGTGAGGAAGCATCTAGGCACATATATCCAGTTGGATATGGGTGGGCATGAGTTATTATTGTTGACATCACCCTTGAGTTGAATACGTTGGGAGGCGAAACTATAAGCCCCTATCTTTCTATGTGTCCGGTTGAAACTTTTTGCTCATGTTTATGTGGTGAGTGTTAGCAATCATAGACGATTAAATGATGGTTGAGTATGTGGACTTGCCTAAAGGCTCCGATACGTGACCCTTCTTGAAAATATGATGAATTGTAGTTGCAAAGTTGACTGAGAACATATTTTGTTGGTTTTCAATAAGGTTTATGCTTTATACTTCAATGTTGTGATGAATTGTTACTTGCTCATGAGAAGTTATATGATAAAAGTTATGTAATAAAAGTTATTTGATAAAGTTTTATGTTAAAGTTCCTTGTTGTTATAATAATATGCATGATGCTTCTATGTCTGTATTTTGTTTTTATCGACAACTCTCTCTCTCTCTCTAAGCATGTGAACATGTTTTTCGATTTCGGTTTTCGCTTGAGGACAAGCGAGGTCTAAGCTTGGGGGAGTTGATACGTCCATTTCGCATTATGTTTTCCTACTATTATTTATAATGTTTTTATGCATAGTAATGCTTTTTGGAGTATTTCTAATGCCTTTTTATCTCACATTATGCAAGGTTTGCACAAAGAGGGAGAATGCCGGCAGCTGGAATTCTGGACCTAAAAAAAGCTACGTCAGAGTTACCTATTCTGCACATCTTCAAATGAGCTGAAACTTCACGGAGATTTCTTATGGGATATTTAAGAATTATTGGATCAAATAAACTACCAGACACCTCTGGTGCCCCTCTTCTGGTATATAAGTCATTATGACCAAGAAAAGAATAAGGAGAGAACTTTCAGGATGAAGCGCCGCCGTCTCAAGGTGGAACTCGGGCAGGAGCACTTTTGCCCTCCGGTGGAGCGATTCCGTCGGGGGGAACTTCCCTCCCAGAGGGGGAAATCATCGTCATATCATCACCAACAAATCTCCCATCTTTGGGAGGGCCATCTCCATCAACATATTCAATATCACCATGTCCTCTCAAACCCTAGTTCATATTTTATGTTCAATCTTTGTGCCGGAACCTTAGATTGGTACTTGTCGGTGACTAGTAGTGTTGATTACATCTTGTAGTTGATTACTATATGGTTCATTTGGTGGAAGATTATATGTTCAAATCCATTATGCTATTTAATACCCCTCTGATCATGAGCATGATTATTATTTGTGAGTACTTACTTTTGTTCTTGAGGTCACGAGAGAAATCTTGTTGCAAGTAATCATGTGAACTTGATATGTGTTCGATATTTTGATGATATGTATGTTGTGATTCCCTTAGTGGTGTCATGTGAACGTCAACTACACGGCACTTCACTATATTTGGGCCTAAGGGAATGCATTGTGGAGTAGTTATTAGATGATGGGTTGCTAGAGTGATAGAAACTTAAACCCTAGTTTATGCGCTACTTCGTAAGGGACTGATTTGGATCCAAAAGTTTAATGCTATGGTTAGATTTTATCTTAATACTTAGTTGTGGATGCTTGCGAGGTGGTTAATCATAAGTAGGAAGTTTTTTCAAGTAAGAACAACACCTAAGCACTGGTCCACCCACATATCAAATTATCATAGTAGCGAACACGAATCAAACCAATATGATGAAAGTGACTAGATGAAATTCCCGTGTACCGTCAAGAACGCTTTGCTTATCATAAGAGACCGTTTTGGTCTGTGCTTTGCCTCAAAAGGATTGGGCTACCTTGCTGCACTTTATTTACCGTTACCGTTACTTGCTCGTTACAAATTATCTTGCTATCAAACTACTCATTACCGAAAATTTCAGTGCTTGCAGAGAATACCTTGCTGAAAACCACTTGTCATTTCCTTCTGCTCCTCGTTGGGTTCGACACTCTTACTTATTGAAAGGACTATGATTGATCCCCTATGCTTGTGGGTCATCACACTCTCATTGTCACAATACAGAGGGACTTTCTTCACGTTGATGCCATAATCCTTGAGGGTCTGCTTCATCCATAGCAATTGAGAGCAGCAAGCACCAGCGGCAATGTATTGAGCCTCTTCTATAGAAAGTGCGACATTGTTCTGCTTCTTTGAGGACCAATAGACTAGAGATCATCTGAGAAAATGACATGTGCCTGATGTTGACTTGTGATCCACATGATCTCCGGCATAATCAGAATTAGAAAATCCAACTAAATCAAAAGATGAGCCCTTGGGATACCGTAATTGAAGCATTGGTGTGTGAGCTAAATATCGAAGAATTTGCTTCACAGTCTAGTGGTGTGACTCCTTCGATGTCGCTTGAAATCGGGCACACATGCAAAAGCTAAGCCTAATATCTGACCTAGATGCACATAGGTAAAGCAGCGATCCAATGATAGAGCTATATACCTTCTGATCGAAATATTTACCATTTTTTCAGTAGCGAGTTGACCATTTGTGGGCATTGGAATTTTGAGGCCTTTGCAGTCTTGCATGACGAATTTATTCAGGCAGTCCTTGAGGTATTTCTCTTGAGCAAGAAATATGCCATTTGTGTTGTTGACGAATTTGAAGACCAACGAAGAATTTCAATTCTCCCATCATAGACATCTAATATTCTTCACGCATCATATATGCAAATTCTTCATTGAAACACTTGTTAGTGCAGCCAAAGATAATATCATCAAGATATATTTGTCATATGGACACTTCACCACCATAAGATTTTCTAAAACGAGTAGAATCAAGTGAACCAGGTTTGAAATCCTTTTTCTCCAGGAATTCCTTCAGTGTATCATACCAAGCCCATGGGGCTTGCTTGAGGCCATAGAGAGCCTTGTTAAGCCTGAAGACTTTGTCCGAATGCTTTGGATCCTTAAAACCTAGTGGTTGAGCAACATATACTTCTTCCTCAAGCTTACCATTAAGGTATGCACTTTTCACATCCATTTGAAATAAGAGAATATTGTGATGATTAGCATATGTAGGCAATATACGAATAGCTTCAAGCCTAGTAACAGGTGCAAATGTTTCATCAAAATCAATACTGTCAACCTATGTGTAGCCTTGTGCTACAGGATGGGCATTATTCCTCACCACTTGGCCATTTTCGTCTTGCTTGTTGCGGTAGATCCACTTAGTGCTGATGACAACGTGCTTGCGTGGATCTGGACGCTTGACAAGCTCCCACACATTGTTGAGCTTGAATTGATGCAATTCATCTTGCATGGCTTGAATCCATTCAGGCTCCAGAAATGCTTCATCAACTTTGGTGGGTTTTGTGATAGAAACAACTGTAAAATTCCCACAAAAGTTGGTTAAATGTGAAGCTCTTGAGCGACTGAGGGGGCCAGGTGCATTGATGTTGTCGAGGATCTTCTCAATTTGTACTTCATTCGCCACTCATGGATGAACTGGACGAGGGCCTTATTGTTGTTGAGCATTTTCCTCGGGGTCATTTTCTTCAGGATCAACCATTTCTTCATGACAAGAAATGATCACTTCTTCATTAGCTATTTCTTCACTGGCACAATATCACTAGTGCCCATCAGCTTGATAGATTCCTCTGGAGGAATTTCATCTAGCACAGGAGGCAGGTGCTCTCTTTGTGAGTTATTAGTTTCATTGAAACGCACATCTACAGTCTCAACAACCTTGTTGTGGTAGGTGTTGAAGACTCTGTAGGTGGCGCGAGTCCTTTCCGTAACTAAGCATAAAACCCTTATGTGCTTTGGGTGCAAATTTAGAATTGTGAAGTGGATCTCTAATCCAGCATTTAGCACTGAAGACTTTGAAATGACTCACATTGGGTTTTTTTGTCAGTGAGGAGCTCATATGAGGTCTTTGTCGGGGTACACAAACAAGGGTGTATATTTCCCCTAACTTGTGCATGGATAGTAGGCCTCCACCCCGGCAGCATCAAGCATCCAAGACAAGACCAAGCCAGAGAGGTAGCTCTTTGAGGAATCAAAGGGCGGATCAAGAAGACCAAGGCAAGCCAAAGGAGCAAGATATCACTAAGGAAAAATCTCCCTTGTTGGGCAAGCGAGCCTAGTCAGGTCGAGGCCTCACCAAGGATAAGTCACAAGATTCCCTCGGCAAGCTTGCTGGGGCCGCCAAGGGCGGATCTTCCCGCCAAGACTCCGCCGCTCCACCGCACAACGATGCAAGTCACTTATCAGTGAGGTGTCGAGCCCCCAAGTGATTAAGTGGTTGTCAGTTGGCATGTGGCCGCCATTTGGAAGGGAGATTCCCCCTGTATGACACCCGTCCAAAGGTGTGTCATGCAACCAGACAAGAGGGTGGTTGAGCGACGCGACAGGCTTGCCGGGCTGTGCCCTCAACATGACACCTAGCAGTGCATTTAATGCACTTTGTCCTAATTGCCAAAGTTTGGTATGATTGCACTATTGGCTATCTAATCAGTAGGTAATGACGATTTGCCACTGTGGTAGCCCCTTAGCCTATAAAAGGAGGGCCATGACAACCTAAAATAGGATTCAGACCCTTGTACACTCTTACGCGCGTAGCTGCTCCCCCCGAGGCAATATTGCCAAGCTTGAGCGATGTGTGTTCATCAAGGTCCTCCACCCAATCCACCAAAGCAGGAGTAGGGTTTTACGCTTCGCAGCGGCCCGAACCTGGCTAAAAACGACCCTCGTCACCACTGCCGTGCTGCTTCATGGTCTCCGCTCTTTGTGCAATGCGCTCTTCCCCCTTGCTGAACCATAAGGGGCTGATGGCCCCATAGGTGATCGTGTTCTGCCACGACATCTTTGGCGCGCTAGGTAGGGGGCATGCGATCGTGCGAACCCGAGGTCGTGTGCAGCATTTTCAGGACTCCTCATCCTCAGCATCGACGCTCCCTCCGCCAACGGCTTCGAAGGGGGGCGGGGAAGAAGGCGATGCCACTCCCTTGTCTGCCCTACTCAGTTTTTGTCATCCATCTCCACCGCGGCTGCGGCGGCGGCAGATGCGAGAGACGGCGGTGATGCGGCTTGAACTACGTCGGTATTTCCCCAAAGAGGAAGGGATGATGCAGCATAGCTACGGTAGGTATTTCCCTCAGTGATGAGACCAAGGTTATCGAACCAGTAGGAGAACCATGCAACACTATGTAAATGGTACCTGCACACAAAGAACAAATACTTGCAACCCGACGTGTAAGAGGGGTTGTCAATCCCTCCCGGGTAAAAGGATAGATAAAATTGTAGTAGATTGGATAAATAGATCTCGTGGGAACGCGAGATAAAATAAATAACAAAAAAGTGTGGCAAGGTATTTTTGGGTTTTTGGATTAATAGATCTGGAAATAAAAGCGAATAAAAATAGATCTCGAAGGAAATATGATAAAAAAGAGACCCGAGGGCAATAGATTTCACTAGTGGCTTCTCTCGAGAAAAATAGCATATGGGGGGTAAACAAATTACAGTTGGGAAATTGATAGAACTTCAAATAATTATGACAATATCCAGGAAATTATCATTATATAGGCATCACGTCCAAGATTAGTAGACCGACTCCTGCCTGCCTGCATCTACTACTATTACTCCACACATCGACCGCTATCCAGCATGCCTCTAGTGTATTAAGTTCATGGAGAAATGGAGTAATGCAATAAGAACGATGACATGATGCAGACAAGATCTATTCATGTAGGAATAGACCCCATCTTGTTATCCTTAATAGCAACGATACATATGTGTTATTTCCCCTTCTATCACTGGGATTGAGCACCGTAAGATCGAAACCATCACAAAGCACCTATTCCCATGGCAAGAAAAGTCGATCTAGTCGGCCTAACTAAACCAAACATTCAAAGAAGAAATACAAGGCTATAAGCAATCATGCATATAAGAGATCAAAACTATAACTTTCATGGATAAAATAGATCCGATCATAAACTCAAAGTTCATCGGATCCCAACAATCACATAGTAAAAAGAGTTACATCAAATAGATCTCCAAGAGACCATTGTATTGTGAATCAAAAGAGAGAGAGAGAGAGATAGATAGAGAGAGAGAGAGGAAGCCATCTAGCTACTAACTACGGACCCATAGGTCTATAATGAACTACTCATGCATCATCGGAGAGGCACCAATGGGGATGATGAACCCCTTCGTGATGGTGTCTAGATTGGATCTATGGTTTCTGGAACTTGCGGTGGCTGGAATTGTGTTTCATTGACTCCCCTAGGGTTTTTGGAATATTGGGGTATTTATAGAGCAAAGAGGCGGTGCGGGTGGCCACCAAGGTGGGCACAACCTACCAGGGCGTGCCTGGGCCCCCAGGTGGGTTGTGCCCCCCTCGGGGCACCCCTCTGGTACTTCTTTGGCCCATCCTGTGTCTTCCGGCCCAGAAAAATTCTCCAAAAAGTTTCGCTACGTGTGGACTCCATTTGGTATTGATTTTCTGCGAAGTAAAAAACAAGCAAAAAATAGCAACTAGCACTGGGCACTATGTCAATAAGTTAGTCCCAAAAATGATATAAAGTTGCTATAAAATGATTGTAAAACATCCAAGAATGATAATATAACAACATGCACTACAAAAAATACAATTATGTGATGATACGTGTTTGTCATAGTAGGTCATGTTTTCTGTCATGCATGTACATCCATGACGATTTTATGACATAATCAAGATAGTCATACCTGTGTTGTCGTAGAAGTGTTCCATGACATTACAAAATTATCATCACAGAAGTGTCCACTTCCATGACGATAAATCGCACGTCATAGAAGTGCTTTCGTCAAGGGTAATCGACACGTGACATCCATCGTAATGGGTCGCCCTTAAGCTATCAGGTTTCGGTTTGGATCCGATAACCCGTTAACAGCGTGGACCAATGGGGATTTTTCACGTGTAAAATTCTCATTCGTCGGCAGATCGACGTGTTGGCCCGGTGTTCGGACAGTTGTCATCTAGCGAATGGACGGAACGCACCTATGATACGTCGACACGTGTCTCGGCCCAACAGTGGCCCATTCAGTTTAAAAGGTTGGGCTTGTCAAAATAAGTGGGCTGGCCCATTAGCGGCCTACTTGAGTCAGGCCCATTCACAAGCATGGCCCATACAAGTTACACAGAATCGGCCCATCAAAGGCCCATTCTAGATTTGACAATTTCTAGCCAATCGTTAGTTTCAGCCTGTTAACGGCCCGCTACGTCTTTGGGCCCAATTACGACCCGAGCTTCTTTCGGCCTGTTAGCAACCCATCGTCAGTTCCAACCCGTTAACGGCCCGGAACATCTTTTGGCCTTTTCTCGGCCTATTCTACAGTTGGGCCAATTCTAGCTCGTTGTGACTTTAGGCATGTCCTCGGCCCATTCGGTAAATGGGCCAATTCCTAGCCCATTTTGTCTTTCGGCCTGTTAATGGCCCGCACAACAGTTGGGCCTTTGACTTTGGGCCCATTAGTGGCCCAGCAAAATTTTAGCCCGACACAACTTTCGGCCTATTAAAAGCCTAGTTTGCAAATTGGGCCTCCTCTGGCCCATAACACTTTCGGCCTCTTACTGGCTCGTAAAGTAAAAGGGCCGAGACAAAATTGACATTTATTTCGGCCTGCTAGAGGCCCGCGGGCCATTTCCATTTATATGGCCCTATCAAGCTTTTGGCCTGTTAACGACCTGCTAAGAGCCGTTGTTATGGTGGGCCACATCATTTGGGATCCACTAAATATTATTTTGACCAGCCCAATTAAGGCCCGCTTTGACTACACATGTTTGTTCGTTTGTATGGCGTCCAGGAAATGTTTGGGCGTGTTGGCCCCCATTTCAACGATAGAGCATATTCAATAATTATCCTACTCTATACTATCACCTCTAAAAACATACACTATACAATAAAAAGACTAAACACATAGAAACATAGAATAATCCTACACTATACAATAAAGAAATTACAACCGGATATACCCACTAGGCATTATAGTTCGGCACCATTGATAATAAAGCGTACACAAAGAGCAAATTACATACACTGGACAAATAAAGCTCATACATCATGGACACACATCAACAGAACTTACCATTTGAACTGTAATCGCTTCAGAAAATAGGATTGGCCTGATTCAGATAGCACAAATTTCAGTCTGCAAAATCTCCAATTCCTTCGTGGTTACTGAGGGAGTCCTGGATTACAGGGTCCTCGGGTGTCCGGGCTATTTGGTATGGGCCGGACTAATGGGTCATGAAGATACAAGTAGAAGATTTTCCCCCGTGTCCGGGTAGGACTCATGTATGCGTGGACAACAAGATTGGTGTCCGGATATGTTGTATCCTTCGCCCACAAATCGACCCTGTACAAACCTAGCCCCCGATGTGTATATAAACCGAAGGGTTTGGTCTATAGAGGCTATCATAATTCTCATAGGCTAGACAGCTAGGGTTTAGCCATTACGATCTCGAGGTAGATCAACTCTTGTAACCCCCATATTCATCAACTACAATCAAGCAGGACGTGGGGTTTTACCTCCATTAAGAGGGCCCGAACCTGGGTAAACATTGTGTCCCACTTGTCCCTGGTTACCATCAATCCTCAGACACATAGTTCGGCCCTATCCGAGATCTGCCGGTTTTGACACCGACATTGGTGCTTTCATTGAGAGTTCCATTGTGTTGTCGACAGAAGGATCGATGGCTCGCCTTGTCATCAACGATAATATCACTACTAGAAGGAACCTAACTCCAGGACAGGTCCTCCAGATCGGCGGTTTCACCATGGGTGCACGCACGGGCGGTAAGCCAATGTCGGCCCCCATGATCGCCAAACATCACCTTTGCATCGGCCTCATGGATCCGGTGGATATCTCGTCCTTGAACGAGCTGCTAGATCACATCGCCGCCCTGGGGCTTGCAACAGACTATGATCGGATCGGGCTCAAACCCGATTAGAGGGAAATCAAGTCCCCACCAATCACCCATCTGGTAGCGGTCGTCGAGGAACAGGCCGAAAACACTTCTTCCCCTAAGCTAAAACCAGCTATGTCCGGATCTCCGATCCCCTCGAGACGGACACCCTCCCTCCAGATGAGACTTCGCGTCCTCCGAACTCAGGGTCGGACATAGAGCCTGGAAAACACTTGGATCTGACCAGGCCCGAACCGGCGACCTCGGAGATTTTTCAAGCTCCATATTCAATCTTGGGTCAGGATTCGGGTTTTAACCCACCCACCCACCACAATCAATACTCTCCAAGTAATTCAGGCCCTCCAGACATATGTGACCTAATGTATGTTCGTCAGCAACCTCAGGAAACGGTCCATCACTTTTGGGCCAGTTGCTCCTTGTTAAAAACAAGATCAAAGATTGTTGCGATGACGAAGCGGTTTCGGTTTTCTATCATAATTGTATGGACGAGGGAATTCTTAACGCCATCAACAGCCGCTGCATACAGACCTTCACGGAATTATCACACTTAATACAGAAGTATTGTGCGATGGAAAGCATATGGAAGGCCCAGAAAGCCCGATTGGAACCTGCTGCCTTTAAGCAGTCCACCACACGGGAAAAACGGATACACCCCTACGAGGCATCCGACCATAAGCCCGTTGGCAAGAAAAACAAACCCCTAGCGAGGCACAGAACAGTTCTTGACGAACTCCTCGACAAACCCTGTCGGATACATGCGACGCCGAGTACCAAACCAACTCACAGCCTACGGGCATGCTGAGTACTCCGGTAAGTGGCTAAAAGCGGTGAGCCTATCCTCACCAACGTTACTCCAGAGAAGCATCCTTCGGAGGACGATATTAACGTCTTCATGATCTTCGAGACCTTCCCCTCAAATAATCGGCACAAAATGGCGCTTCACGACCTTGCCGAAATCAACCAAGTAACCGCAATGAACCCTTGGAACGACGCGGCCACAACTTTCACCGCCGCCGCCGAACCAAGGGCCCGATCAGTCCGAGCATCGGCCGCCTTGGTCTTAAACCCGATCGTGATGGATTTTGACTCACCAAAGTGCTCATGGACGGCGGTAGCAGACTTAACCTCATCTATGAGGACACTCTCGACAAAATGCAAATTGACAAGAACCGCATCGAGCAAAGCAGTAGGACCTTTCGAGGCATCATCCCTAGTCGAGAAGCACGATGTTCGGGGAAAATCAAACTTGATGTAGTATTCGGCATGCCTGAGAATTACAGGTCCAAAGAGTTGCTCTTCAACGTGGCCCCCTTCAACAGCGGATATCACACCCTCTTGCGGCAGGACACCTTAACACGCTTCCAAGCCATACCCCATTACGGGTACGTGAAGCTTAAAATGCCGAGGCCCAATGGAGAGATCAGTATCACCAGTGATCCGGATATAGTACTCCGTGCCGAAAACAAAGCCGCATCCTTAGCCCTCGGGGCACTATTCGGAGCCCCTGCGGCCGAAGAACTAACCACCTTGAGATCCACGATGGATAAAGACGATGTGATCCTCGATAAGAGGCCCAAATCTACCTCTTTCAAACCAACAGATGAAATAGTTAAATTTAAAGTGCACCCGACGGATCCCAACAAAACAGTGTCCATTGGAGCACAGCTAGATCCAACGGTTGATGCCGCTTTACGCGTGTTCTTGCGCGAAAATTGGGGCATCTTTGCCTGGCACCCTTCGGACATGCCCGGAATCCCACGCAGACTGGCCGAACATAGCCTCAATATAATCAAGGGGTTTGATAACCCACAAGTATAGGGGATCATTTGTAGCCTTCTTCGATAAATAAGACTGTCGAACCCAACGAGGAGCTAAAGGTAGAACAAATATTCCCTCATGTTCTATCGACCACCGATACAACTCTACGCACACTTGACGTTTGCTTTACCTAAAACAAGTAGAAACTATTTTGTAGGTGTGATGCTAGAACTACTTTGCAAGAATAAAACTAGAAGTACTTTGCAAGATAATAAAAGTTAGGTGTTTCTAAGAAGGGTTTGTGTCAACAAGAAAGTTATTTGTCCCTAGGCAATCGATAACAAGTACCGGTAATCATTCTTGTAATTTTATATGAGGGAGAGGCATGAACTAACATACTTTCTCTACTTGGATCATCTACACTTATGATTGGATCCCTAGCAAGCATCTGCAACTACTAAAGATCATTAAGGTCGTGAAACCCAACCATTGCATTAAGTATCAAGTCCTCTTTACTCCCATATGTCATACCCCACTTACTCGGGTTTAAGCTTATGTCACTCTCGCAACCCACCATAAGTGAACATGAACATATTGCAACACCCTACAGCGGGGTCCCCTCGCGTTTGCACGAGAACGGAGGGCACCGTAGGACAACACCATAAATAAAATATACAATCATACCAACCAAGATCACGATTAACCCACAGGACAAAACGGATCTACTCAAACATCATAGGATAACCATAGATCATTGGGAAATATATATGGAGTTGAGCACCATATTTAAGTAGAAATTACAGTGGGGAGAAGAGGTGTTACATTGCTGCATAGAGGGGGAGAGAGTTTGTGTTGACGGTAGCAAGATTGTTGATGTAGATCACCGTCCAGATTGTTGCCCCGGCGGCACTCCGGCGCCACCGGAAGTGAGGGGGAGAGAGGCCCCCCTCCTTCTTCTCCCTTGGCCTCCCCCCTAGATGGGAGGAGAGTTCCCCCTCTAGTCCATGGCCTCCATGGCGGCGGAGGGGCAGGAGCCCCTCCGAGATTGGATCTCCCTCTCTGTTCTCTTCTGTTTCACGTTCCCCAGATCTGGCCAAAACCCGTTTCTTATATTCCGGGAGATCCGTAACTCCGATTGCACTGAGATTTTAACACGATTTTTTCTGGATATAAGCTTCCTTGCACCCGAAGTAGAGCTCCAACCGGCGTTCGAGGAGGGCACAACCCACCACAACGCGCCAGGGGCCTCTAGCGCGCCCTGGTGCCTTGTGGGCTGTGTGGGCCTCCGTTTGCGGTGATTCCAACTCCCAAAAATCACATATATTCCAATATAATTATTCGTAAAATTTTATTACATTTGGACTTCGTTTGATATGGATACTCTGCGATACAAAAACATGCAGAAAACAGAAACTGGCACTGGGCACTGGATCAATAGGTTAGTCCAATAAATCGTATAAAAAATTGCCAAAAATATGTGAAAAGTTGTATAATATTGGCATGAAACAATCAAAAATTATAGATACAATGAAGACGTATCAGCATCCCCAAGCTTAATTCCTGCTCGTCCTCTAGCAGGTAAATGATAGAAAAGATAATTTTTTATGTGGAATGCTACCTAGCATAAACTTGATCATATATCTAATCATGGCATGAATATTAAGACATAAGTGATTCAAAGCAATAGTCTATAATTTGACATAAAGACATCAATACTCAGGCATCCCAACAAACAATCATGTCTTTCAAAATATCAACGCTAAATAAAGCTATCCCTACAAAATCATATAGTCTTGCCATGCTCTGTCTTCTTAACAGAAAGTATTTATCATGCACAACCCCGATGACAAGCCGAGCAATTGGTTCATACTTTTTAACGCGCTTCAGCTTTTTCAACCCTCACGCAATACATGAGCGCAAGCCATGGATATAGCACTACGGGTGAAATAGAGTAGTATGATAGGGGTAAATACAGAGAAGACAAAAAGTAAGAAAGTCTCACATCGATGCGGCTAACCAACGGGCTATGGAGATGCCCATTAATTGATATCAATGCGAGGAGTAGGGATTGCCATGCAACGAATGCACTAAGAGCTATAAGTGTATGAAAGCTCAATATGAAGACTAAGTGGGTGTGCATCTAATCCTATAATGAAAATTCCCACTAGTTTATGAAAGTGACAACATAGGAGACTCTCCATATGAAAAACATGGTGCTACTTTGAAGCACAAGTGTGGTAAAAGATACTAACAACGCCCCTTCTCTCTTCATTTTTTTCTTTCACTTTTTTTCTTTTTCCTTTTTTTCTTCTCTCATTGTCCGGAGTCTCATCCCGACTTGTGGGGGAATCATAGTCTCCATCATCCTTTCCTCACTGGGGCACTGCTCTAAAAATGAATAATGATGATCATCACACTTCAATTTACTTATAACTCAAAAGAAATAAAAATTACAACTCAATACCTATGACAAAGTATGACTCTATATGAATGCCTCTGGCATGTACCAGGATGTGCAATGATCTAGCTAACATGTATGAAAAATGATGAATGGTGGCCGAGCCACAACTACTATCTCAGCTATATGATCATGCAAAGCAACATGTCAATGAATGCTCAAGTCATCAAACGGAAGCGGTGGAAGTTGCATGGCAATATATCTCGGAATGGCCATGGAAAAGCCATAATAGGTAAGTATGGTGGCTGTTTTGAGGAAGATATAATAAGGATTGTGTGTGATAGAGCGTATCATATCACGGGGTTTGGATGCACCTGCGAAGTTTGCACCACGTCTCGATGTGAGAAAGGGCAATGCACGGTACCGCAGAGGCTAGCAAATTGCGGAAAGGTAAGAGTGCGTATAATCCATGGACTCACATTAGTCATAAAAACACATATACTTATTGCAAAAGTTTATTAGCCCTCGAAGCAAAGTACTACTACGCATGCCCTAGGGGGATAGATTGGTAGGAAAAGACCATCTCTCATCCCCGACCACCACTCATAAGGAAGACAATCAATAATAAATCATGCTCCAACTTCATAGCATAACGAGAGACTATACGTACATGCTTCGGGAATCACAAACCTTAACACCAATATTCTTACTAACCACAACCGTTTACTAGTACCTCCCACATATTCCATCTCGATATCGCAAAACTATTGCAAGGAATTAAACATATCATATTCAGTGATCCATAAGTTTTATGTAGGATTTTATGACTAACCATGCAATTGACCAATTCCCGTTGACTCTTTAAATAGATATAAGTGAAGCAAGAGAGTTTAGTTCTTTCTAAAAAAAGACAATGCTCTAATAAATATAAGTGAGGCAAAAGAGCACTCTACAAACAACGGTTTTCTATGTGAAGAGAAACAGGCAATCCAAACTTCAAATGATATAAGTGAAGCACATGAAGCATTCTATAAATCAACCATGGACTATCTCATACCAGCATGGTGCATAAAAGAAAAATGAAAAATAAATACAAAAGATTCTCCAAGATTCACACATATCACATGAACGAAATGAAAACGAAAACATACCGATACTTGTTGAAGAAAGATGGGATGCTTTCCGAGGCATCCCCAAGCTTAGAAACTTGAGTCTCATTGAATATTTACTTGGGGTTCCTTGGGCATCCCCAAGCTTGAGCTCTTGCCTCTCCTCCTTCTCCTCACATCGAGACCTCCTCGATCTTCGAACACTTCATCCACACAAAACTTAACCGAACTTTTAGTGGCGGGGTTAGTGAATATGGCAATGAAATCCCATCATGTACTGCTATAACATTATTGTATAATTATAAACAAACATTACCCATTGTACGCTATCACAATTCTATGGCCCCAAGTCAAGGAGGCTTCAACAAGAATTCAAATGTACGCAAATAATGAAGCTACAATAGCAATCTGTGAAAACAGGACAGTCTGTAAAGATTTGAACATCCACCATACTTCTGTAACTCAACAAATTCTAAAAAATTAGGACAAAATAAACATTTTGTATAGAAACTGTCGGGGGTTGGGTGCGACATATGCCAAAGGATGGCTTATCATGGTGGGGGCGAGTAGAACATCGCCGGTGCCTGGAAACGGGATGAGGCGAAGACATGCACGCCGGCGAATCTTACCTAGCTTCAGGTCTCTCCAGGGAGATAATACCCCTACTGCTGCTCTACGTGGTCTCCGCATGATCACTATGGCAAAGTGTTTACACAGTTGCTCCTTGAGCTGTTTCCTGGAGGTAGGAGAAGGCAAGGCTAGCTCTCTCCTTCCTATATGATCTGGTCTAGTGCTAATGGATTCCAACCCTTTGCATGGATGCCCTGGGGGTTTATATAGGCCTACCCCCTAGGGGTACAATGGTCATCCAGCTGGGCGCGGCCCAGCCGTCAGTTTCTCTGGCCGCCGTCTTATCCGCCGACTCCTGGGGCCCGCCGACTGGTGGGCCCCGCCGACTGGCTCGATGTGGAGCCGACAGGCTGCGTCCGCCGCGGGCGAGTCCTTGCCGGCTACAGATTACTGTAGTCGTGCCTCAAATGACGCAGGCTCGGTTAGGTCGTGGCGACAGCCCCGCCGTCTGCGGGCGATCACTGTGGCCACTACTTGTCGTGTCTGATTAATGGCGCGTGGGGCCCGTGGGAGGGGCCGGCCGACTTCTGGTGGCCGACTCCCATCCGGGCCGACTGGTGGTGCTTTCGCCGTCTTTCGTACGCCCGTCGACTGGTGGGACCCATCGTCCCTGGGTCGTACCAGCAGGCCGTCATGGGCACAGGGCTCCGCCCCCTGGGGCTGATGTCAGGGCTGGCATGGCAACAGTGTCGCGCCGCGCGGAAATCCCCGTGGCACGGCGTACTGTAGCCACGCCTGCCCTTGGAAAAAGGGGTGGGAGTGGACCTTACTGTGGCCACTCCCCGTCCCGTCCCTCTTTATGAGGGCATGGGGGTTGTTGGCGTCGCGGGCCGACTCCCCAAGGCCGGCTTCTCTGGAAGTCGCCAGTCAGGAGTCGGCTCATCCTGAAGTCGTCCCTGGGACTCGGCCGCGAGTGGGCAGCCGGCCGCCTCGCCGCCGACTCTCAGAAGGCGGCTCTTCGTCTTGGGGCCTCGAGGGGCGCAGTCTGCCTCAATGTCTTGAAAGGTTCTGGGCCTGGGTTAGCCTACCCATGGCCCATTACTCCGACAGTAGTCCCCGAAGCTGGTGAGGCTCCGAGGGCGATATGCCATGGAGCCTCAACAGTTTCTTCTCTCCGGCGGTCGGATCTGGGCTTCGCTAGCCGTCTTTTGTCAAGCCGACTAGTTGGAGTCGGACTTGCTCAAGGCCGTCTTGCCCCCAAAAAAGTTTGAACGCTGCGGTGGAGTTCAGGTGGCGTGCCTGATAAGCTTCCGGGTTGCCATCCGTGGTTGACTTGTCGCGAGGCGCCACATGGCGGAGCTAGTCTGATCGCCCTCGCGCGCGACAGGACAGGCCTACAGGCGGGGCCCGCCACTACCGCGCCTCGGCATGCGAACGGATCCGTTGCGGCCGCGTGGACGGTTGGGGTTCCCGCTCGGTTATTGCGCGTGGTAACTTCATGTGGTAAATCGTGGGGGTTGTGGGGTCCCGGGCGCAGTTAATCCCACGTCTGCCCCCTCGACTTCTCAGCCCACGAGCCTACAAATAGGCGGGGAGGGGGGCGGCGAAGCACGCGCACCCATTCTCCCCACTTCCTTTCGCTCCTTCTTGCTTCTTCTTCTTCTTGCCGCTGCTGCTCCAAACCACGCCGTGCCCGCTGCGATGAGCTCCTCCTCCGCCGCCGCGCCTCCTGCTGTTCGCTCCGGAGTGTGGGATGGCTCCGAGGTTGACGATGACGACATCGAGATCCTCCGCCAGACACGGCGGCTGCCTGGCAGGGACTTAGTGCGGGTCCGCCTCGCGCCGGAGGGAGAGATATCGCCGGCACCGGAGGAGGGCGAGCGGGTCATATTCCGCTCGCACCTCATGCGCGGCCTGGGACTGCCGGCGAGCGGCTTCTTCCGCTCCTTCTTAGAGTTCCACGGGCTCCAGCCGCACCACCTTACTCCGAACACGGTGGTGCTGCTGGCTGCCTTCGCCACCCTGTGCGAAGGCTTCCTCGGCGTTCTCCCCACCATCGAGCTCTGGGGTGAGTTCTTCCAATCCAAGCTTGGCACGCACGTTGCCGGAGTGCCGGCCCAGTGCGGTGCATTCATCGCGGTGCGGAGATCAGTGGCCGACAATCCGTTTCCCACCATCGCACTGATTAAGTCGGTGAAGATGTGGCAGCGGTCCTATTTTATGTGAAGAACGTCGCCCCAGAAGGCGACTGGGTCAACCTGCCGGCTTACGAAGCCGGCGCGCCGGCTGGAAGGCTCCCCAGCTGGTCACACCAAGCCAGGACGCTGTCTCCCACTGGTGCCGCCACCGTCGCGCGACTCCGAGTGCTGACGCAGTCGGAGGGCCTGACTGAGGCCGACTTGCTGGCCGCCTTCGTGGCGCGCCGAGTCCTCCCACTCCAAGGCCGACTTCACCTGATCTACCAGATGAGCGGTCATCAGGACCCGAGTCGGATGTGCTCCAAGGATATGCCTCACGCGGAGGTGGCGAACACGGTGAACTACATCGCGAACTGCGGTCTCTCGGTGGACTGGCGGTTCGGCAAGGAGCCGTATTCGCGTGCCAACCCCCCGCCTATTGTAAGTCGTCTTCCTTCTTCTTCTGTTTCTTTGCTACCGAGTCCGACTTGTCAAGTCTGACCGTTTTTGTTTTGAATCAGAATTCTCTCGTCCCTCCTTCGGCTGGCACCGCGGGGCCGGCTCATCAGTTCGTCCCCGATCGGGCGGAGAGCGATGTCAACGATCCCGACTTGGGGGTGGCAGCCATGGAAGCCGACGCCGAGGGAGGAGGAGGAGAAGCAGGCGGCTCCAGGCCTTCGGCCACTTTCGCCGACTGGCCTGACGACGAGGCCGAGGGAGAAGTCGCCCCGCATCGCCAGCCGAAAGCCGGCCAGCCAAGCGCGAGTTCCTCCACCGGCTTGGACGCTCAAGGCGGTGCGAAGCGCCGGGACGGGCCGAGTACGCTTGGAGGCCGGTCGAAGAAGTTCAAGGGAGCGGCCGCCGCGACCAAGCGGGAAGAGGCGGTCGCGAAAGCCAACCGCTTCCGCAAGGAGGTGAAGAAGCCGCCGCTGGTCTCTGCGTAAGCACCTCCGTCCCTTATCTTTATTTTCTCTTTGTTAATCTTGTCTGAGTTTTTCATATGCTTTTCTCGCCTCAGGGCTCCCCTCACTCTTGAGAGGGTTGCCGCCGCCTCCGTCATGGGGTCGGTGGAGACGTCTGCCACCACTCGGCGGATTGACCCCGCCGCCGACCTTCGGGAGGCGACAGAGTGGAACGCGCGGGAGAAGCGCGAGGAGGACGAGGCCTCCCGCCGGGAGAAAGCGGAGGCCGAGAAGGCGGCTAAGGAAGTCGTGCCCCGATGGTCAGCAGTGTTCGTCACCCCTTTGAACTCCGCGCCGCCGCCCCCAGAGTTCACGGGGCAGTCAGGGGAAGCCGGCGGCGAGTTCCTGATCGTGGAGAGAGGCGGCGGCGACGCCCCCGTGCCGGACATGGTCGTGCCGCCCCCGCCGCTGTCTAGAAGCGCGCAAGTCAAACAGCTGGCGGATCCGCCCTTGCCGCCGGCTGAAGACGAGGCCGTGACGAGGCTACTCCTTCAAGTCGGCTCGCCAACACGCCGCCGTCTTGGGAAGGCGACTTCAGCAACGCGCCCCTTGGAGACCGGCACCGCCAGCTCGACGATTCCAGACGCCGAGGTGATGAGTGCCGCGCCCATTGGGTGGGTGCGAGGAGGCAGCACGGGCCCGCTGAACCAGGCGCTTCTGGATGTCCAGACGAAGCTGCAAGCCGAGAGCGACGCCATCCAGAACTGCACCAAGGCGCACCTGGCGTCGCGGGCAGCCATCCGGGTATGCTTTCTCCTTTGTCCCTGTTTTCTTGTTTCTCTCTATGGGGGCGCGCCAGCGCACCCACTGGGTGTAGTCCCCGAGTTCTGGGCCGGCTGTAGAGCAGGCGGCCCGAAACTCCAATTGGTAAGTTCCGGGTACTAACCTTTGTTCTGAAATACTTGTTGCAGGACTATCACAACCTCCGTGTCACCGCCTTCAACCGCAACGGTGAAGAGCTGGGCAAGTGGACTGACGACTTGTCGGAGAGCCGGAGTGAGTCCTTTTTCTTCTTTGCGGGGGCGCGCTGGCACACCCGCGGGCTGTAGTCCCCGAGATTCGGGCCGACTGCTGAGCAGTCGGGCCGGATCTCCCCGGCGACCTTCTTTGTTGATGACTTAACGCCTTCTTTCTTCTTTCTCTTCAGAGGCCAACGCCGCTCTTCAACAGCAGCTGAGCGAAGCCAACTCCGCGTTGCGCGCCAAGGGGGAGGAGTGCAGCAAGCTCACCGCAGAGCGCGATCTGCTGGCCGCACAATTGGCAGAGCAGAAGGAGCTGCTTACGAAGACGCAGAAGGAGGCGGAAGCCGCCCTCCTGGCTGAGTTCGCGAGCAAGCGCTCCTCCTGGACCGACAAGGAGGCAATGCTGGTCTCCGGCTTCCACGAGATCGAGGACCTTGTCGACGGTGAGCTTCTTTGCTTTCCTTCTTCGAGCCGCCGACTATATGTCGGGCCGACTCCTGGTTTTTTTTGACTTGCTCTTCATTCCTTCTGTCTTGGCAGACTTCTTTCCCGGCCACTCGCAGGCCGCCATTCAAGCTATCGAGGTCGACCGCGAGGAGCGGAGGGCGGGTGGCACGGAGATCGCCGCTGATGCCCCTCGGACTCTTGACGAGCATATTCTGAGCATTGGGGCTCGCCTGCGGCCGGCCCACCAGATGCTGCGCCGGCTTCAACGTGTAGGTGCCCAAGCGATCGCCGCCCTATGGCCAGACGTGCAGGCTCCGCGCACCCCCAGTCGGACTGCCGACTGGCTGGAGGTCGCGACTGGCCGTCTTAAGGCCCGGAAGGGTTCCTCGGCCCGGGCCGGAGCGCGCCGAGCCTTGGAATTCATTAAGGCGTGGTATCCAGGGCTGGACCTAGACCAGCTGGCCACACTCCGGTCAGAGGCCCAGCCGGAGCTGGCAGCCGCAGAAGATGCCCTTGTCAAGCGTGCGGCGGCGATCGCCGAGTACACCGACACCAGCATCTTTGTCCCCGAGCGAGCTGAAGACGGCGAGGAGGTGCCGCCGGAGTGGTTTGGGCTGAACCCAGACTACGGCGAGGACTCGGTAGAGGTGATCGACTCCAGCGTCGAGGAGGAATACGAGGCAGAGAACGGGAGCGAGACGGAGGCACCGGAAGACGGAGCGGATGGCCAGCCTCAGCTCGACCGTGCCCCCAGCAACGAGCCATGCCCTCCCGAGTCGACTGCTGCCGGAGGTGATCAAGCCGAGACCGCCCAGCCGGCCGCCCCAACATCCAACACTGCCGTATCCTCCAATCCTCCAAACCCGTCTGCCGCCCCTAGGCTGCCACCTTGTCTTTGTTTTATCTGTTCTAATAGTTTTTGAAGAACTTGTTAATTCGCACAATTCCACCCACGGGATGTATTTTGAAATTCTGCTCGAAGATTCGGCCAAGGGCCTTTGTTATGCAAATATTCATCTGACTTCTATCTTTCTTGCTCATTGTTCTTTTGGCTTTTTCCTTTGCCGTCTTCCCTCAGTTGCCGTCTTTGTCAGTCAGACAGCCGCTCCGCGGACTGCTGCTGGATCAAATTCTTGGTCACTTTGGGAAGGCAAGTACTTAGCCGTTTTTAGGGTTGTTTAACAAGTCGGATAGAAGGCGGCAAGCCGACTATTCAAGAGTCGGTTTGTGAAAAAAGGCTGGAAGCCGGCTTTAAGCTATGTTTGTGCTTTGAGTCCTTAGCCATTTTTCATGTGGACGCCAATTCTTCCTTACTCCTGCCCACCAGACAGTCGCTCTGCGAGCTGCGGCTTCTGGCAGGAGACGGTTTAGACGCCACACACTACTTGTCCGGCTGCAGGAAGCATTTCATAGCGCAGGTCGGCAAGTCCCCAGGCCGACTAGTCGAACCCGGTGCCAAACGGTATAAGAAAGAGTAATATACTCGAAGGCATATTTCTTATCATACAGATAAAAGAGGGCAGTCCCTGAGCTCTTCTCGGGGGGCCCGAAGTCTTAGTACTTTTAATACAAAAGGTACCGTGATACATACTGCGTTTAACTGTAAAATTTTCGGAGGAGATTTGCATTTCATGGCCGCTCTATCTCTTTGCCGGAGTCATCCCTCTTGCGTGCTCGGGGCTTCTGAGCGTCGGTCAGGTAGTAGGAGTCGTTGCCCAGCACTTTGCTGATGATGAAGGGGCCTTCCCAAGGTGCCGACAGCTTGTGCTGGCCGGTTGTTCGCTGGATTAATCGGAGCACGAGGTCGCCCTCCTGGAAAGATCTTGGCCTGACCTTCCTATTGTAGTATCTACGTAGGCTCTGCTGGTAGATGCTGGACCGGCTAAGTGCTAACAGCTGGCCCTCTTCCAGCAGGTCGACGCCGTCTTGTCGTGCTTCTTCTGCTTCTTCCTCGGTGTACATGGTGACTCGCGGGGAATCGAACTCTATGTCCCTTGGGATGACGGCTTCAGCACCGTAGACGAGGAAGAAAGGCGTGAAGCCGGTTGACTTGTTTGGAGTCGTGCGCAGACTCCAGAGGATGGCTGGCAACTCGTCGAGCCAGCAGCTAGCCGAGCGCTCCAAAGGCTTGATCAGTCGGGGCTTGATGCCGGACAGGATGAGGCCATTTGCTCGCTCCACCTGGCCGTTTGACTGTGGATGGGCGATGGATGCTAGGTCCAGTCGGATGCCCAGTGTCGCACAGAAACGGGCCAAGGCGCCTTTGGCAAAATTCGTGTTGTTGTCGGTGATGATGCTGTGTGGTATGCCGTACCGAATTGTGATGTCGGAGATGAAAGTCACGGCAGTCGGACCGTTCAGTTTCTTGATTGGCTTCGCTTCTATCCACTTGGTGAACTTGTCCACTGCGACAAGTAAGTGAGTTAAGCCACCTCGTGCCGTCTTGAATGGCCCCACCATGTCTAGACCCCAAACTACGAAAGGCCAGGCAATGGGGATGGTCTTGAGTGCAGAAGCCGGCTGATGCGGCTTGGAGCGGAACTTCTGGCACCCTTTGCATTTTTGGACCAATTCCTTGCCCTCTTCTAAGGTCGTTGGCCAAAAGAAACCGTGTCGGAAAGCTTTGGCGAAGAGTGCTCTTGAAGCCGCATGGTGGCCGCACTCGCCTTGATGGATGTCTTTGAGAATTGATTGGCCTTACTCTGGCTCTACGCAGCGCTGGTAGACACCAGTGACGCTGCGCCTAACCAGCTCTCTGTTGACTATGGTGTAGGCTACCGCTCGGCGTTGTACTTGCCGAGCTAAGGTCTCATCAGTCGGCAGCTCTTTGCTCACCAGAAATTTGAGGATGGGCTGGGCCCGTGAGGGTGCTCCTATTTCTTCGACTGCCAGAACTGCGACTTGGACGAGGGCGGCTGGGCTGGGAGGCGGCGGGTTGGAGTCAACAACCGCTTGCTGGATTAATGAAGTCCCCGGGCCGACTGGCGCGGCTCTTGGGCCGAGGTCTGGAGTCTTCGAGCCGGCCGCCACAGTCCCCGAGCCGGGTTCTGCAGTCCCTGGGCCGGCCTCGACTGTGGCAGCTTCGGAGCCATCTGCCAAAATCCCCGTACCGTCTACCGGGGCTCTGGAGTCGGATCCGACTTCTTCGGGAGGAGCCGGCACGAACATGGAGTCTGATTCTGGTGAAGGCTTGACAGACGTCCTGAGGAGGCGTTGAAGGGCGACGCCGGATGGTATTGCTTGGCGGGTAGAGCCGATTCGTGCCAAGGCGTCTGCTTGGTCGTTGTCGTTTCTTGGCACATGGAGGAACTCGCACCCCTCGAAATACCCACTGAGTTGCTCCACGAGGAAATGGTAACTCGCCATGTTTGCATCTTTGGCGTCCTAGTCGCCAGATGACTGCTGGACCACTAAGTCCGAGTCGCCATAACACAGGATCCGGCGAATGCCGAGTTCTTTGGCAAGCCGGAGCCCGTGAATGAGCGCCTCGTACTCGGCGACGTTGTTGGAGGCGGCAAAATGGATTTGCAGTGCGTATTTGAGCTTGTCGCCTTTAGGAGAAGTGAGGACAACGCCGGCTCCCAAGCCAGTGCGCATCTTGGAGCCGTCGAAATGCATCCGCCAATGGGTGGAGTCGGGCGCTGGAGGTAGGTACTGGGTCTCGGCCCAGTCGACGAGAAAGTCGGCCAGTGCTTGTGACTTGATGGCGGTGTGGGGCTGGTAGTGGATGGTGTAGGGAGCCAGCTCTATGGCCCACTTGGCCACTCAGCCAGAAACATCTCGGCTTCCGATGATCTCGGCAAGTGGGGCCATGCAGACCACAGTGATTGGTTGCTCTTGAAAGTAAGGCTTCAATTTCTTGGCAGCAAAGTGCACGCCATAGCACATCTTCTGGTAGTGGGGGTAGTTCTGCTTGGAGGCCGACAGTACTTCGCTCAGGTAATATACCAGTCTCTGGACAGGTAGTGCCTTGCCTTCCTCCTTGCGTTCCACTACAATGACCATGCTGACTACCCGGCTGGTGGCGGCGATGTACAGGAGCATAGGTTCCTTAGGAGTCGGAGCTGCCAGAATGGGTGGAGTAGTCAGCATCTTCTTCCACTGGAGAAAAGCTTCGTCCGCCTTGTGGTTCCACTCGAAAAATGTGGTCTTCTTCATGAGCTGGTATAAGGGGAGAGCTTTCTCGCCCAGCCGACTGATGAATCGGCTGATGGACGCCAGCAGCCAGTGAACTTTTGCACGTCCAGCAGTCGGCTGGGTACCTCCATCCTCTCAATGGCCTTGATCTTTACAGAGTTGCATTCTATGCCGCGCTCAGAGACCAGGAAGCCAAGGAGTTGTCCGGCTGGTACTCCAAAGACACACTTCTCGGGGTTGAGCTTGATCTGGAATCGGCGCAGGTTCTCAAAGGTCTCCTTGAGGTCTTCCAGCAGTGGTGTTCCACGCTTTTCCGTCTTCACCACCACATCATCCACGTAGACGTGGGCGTTTCTCCCGAGTTGCTTGAGGAGGCACTTCTGCATGCAACGCTGAAAGGTGGCGCCGGCATTCCTCAAACCGAATGTCATGGTGAGGTAGTAGAAGGCTCCAAACGGCGTGATGAAGGCGGTCTTCAGTCTGTCAGCCGGGTTTAGCTTGATCTGGTGATATCCTGAATATGCATCCAAAAAGCTCAACAGCTCGCATCCGGCAGTAGAGTCTATCACCTGATCAATTCTTGGTAGAGCAAATGGGTCCTTGGGGCAGGCCTTGTTGAGGCTCGTGTAGTCAATACGCATTCGCCACTGCTTGTTCTTCTTTAGTACCAGGACTGGGTTGGCTAGCCACTCTGGAAATAATACTTCCATAATGAAGCCGGCTGCTAGGAGTCGGGCTATCTCTTCTCCGACAACTCTTCTCTTTTCTTCTGACAGGCGGCGCAAGGGCTGCCTGACCGGCTTTGCATCAAATCGAACATGTAACTTGTGCTCAGTGAATTCCGTTGGTACACCTGACATGTCTTTGGGGGACCATGCGAAGATGTCCCGATTCTCATGGAGGAAATCGACGAGCTCGCCTTCCTATTTGCTGTCGAGGTTTGTGCCTACGACAGCGTACCTCTCTGGGTGCTCCGGATCCAAGGGTATCTTCTTTGTCTCTCCTTGGCCGGCTTGAATGAACCCTTAGCTTCTGACTCCTTTGGGTTAGGCGACACCTCTAGCTGCTTGCCGGCCATCACCACAACCCAGTCAAGGAGCCGCTTCTCGGCCGCGATCACCAGGGACTCGGCCAGCCGACTACTCTCAGCCGCACAGGCAGACGACTTCCGGTAGTCGCCGGCTATGGTCAGAATCCTCCTGGAACTGGGCATCTTCATTTTGAGGTAGGCGTAGTGGGGGACCATCTTGAACTTGGCCAGGGCGGGTCGGCCAAGTAGTGCATGGTATGGGCTCTCGAGGTCCACCACCTCAAACCAAACTGACTCTCGGCGGAAGTGATTTTTGTCTCCAAAGAGGACGTCCATCAGGATCTTGCCGATTGGTGAGCAGGAAAGCCCAGGAACAATGCCGTGGAACACAGTCCGGCTGCTTTGAAGCTGTCTTTGCTTGATTCCTAATTTCTCCATGGTGTCCTTGTACAGGATGTTGATGCTGCTGCCTCCGTCTATCATAACTCGCGAGAAACGAGCAGCTCGTCTATCCGTGGCAAAGGTGGCATCCAAGACCAAGGCATAAGAGCCCGGACTCGGCATCACCTCTGGGTGATCAGCCCTGCTCCAGCTGATAGGCTTCTCGAACCAGTGCATGAACTCTAGCGTCTCTGATGCTACTGCATTCACCTCTTGTCGCTGCAGCCGCTTGCTGCGTCGATCATCAGCCATGCTGGTAAATATCACGTAGGCTCCGTGCTCTTCGGGGTACTCGTCTTGTACTGCACTGACTGGCCTGACAGCCGTCTGCTGGGGCAGAGGCGGCTGCCCAGCAGGCGGGGGAGGTAGGAGGCCATCTCCTTTGGCGATCCTGGTGAGCCAGTGGCACTTCCGGGTGGTGTGATTCGACGGCTTCGCGCCGCTATGGAACTTGCAAGGACCATCCAGAGTCTGCTCATATGAGAAAGCCGGCAACCAGTTGGGCTTGCCACCTTTCTGTCGCTTGGGTGGAGGCTGCCCATCCGGCTGCTGGTCTTCAACTGTCGCGACCTGCCGGCTGCTGGAAGCCGGCTGCGGGGCCTTGCGCTTGTGGTCGTTCTGCTGTTGCCGCCGACTGGCGTCTCCTGCCGGAGTTCTTGGAGCCTGGGGGGCCACTTTGCCAGTTGCGCTAACTTGAATCTTCGCCTTCATGGAGGAGTCGGCCGTGGCATACTTGTCTGCTATGATCAGCGGCTCGTCGAGGGTTTCTGGCTCATCGCGGAGGAGCTTGTGCTTGAGGAGGGTGCCTTCTCTACACCCGGCGGTGAAGTACTCGATAGCCTGCACCTCGTGCACGCCCTTGCAGGAGTTCTGAAGCTCGGCCCAACGCGTGAGGTAGTCGCGAGTCGACTCGTTGGGACCTTGCATGCACAAGGAAAGCTGACGAGGCTTGGGAGGACGCTTGTACATGCTGGTGAAGTTGTGGATGAATGCTTCAGTGAAGTCGACCCAGCTGTTGATGCTGCGGGGCTTCAGGTTGTTCAGCCATGTCCGGGTCGTGCCCTGGAGCATGAGCGGAACGTATTTTACGGCGACACGCTTGTTGCCGTTCGCTATGTTGACAGCCGTGGAGTAGTCGACCAGCCAGTCCTCCAGCTTCACGGAGCCGGTGTACTTGGGCGTGTCTCTTGGGAGCGTGAACCCTTTGGGAAAGGGCTCGTCTCGAATGCGGGGCCCGAAACAAGGCGGACCCAACTCGTCTTCTTCTTCCAGCGCCAGGGATCGGTGAAGTTGATCGATCCGGCGGCGGCGTCGTTTTCCCCGACTCCCTCTCGGCGGCCAAGGCGGTCGCCGAGAGTCGGATGATCAACAGGCGGCGGGGAGACTCGCCTTTCCTTGCGAGGAGGAGGAGGGGGACAGTCGTCCCGTCGTTCTACTGCTCTCGGGCGGCCGTCTTGGTCACGCTCTATGGTAATGTGAGTCCGACTGTGGCTGACAGTCGGATCCTTGTCTTTCCTTCCTCGGGCGCCGCCAGTCGGCGTCCGAGACATCGCGCCTTGATATCGGCGAAGGTCGTCGTTTTGCCGCTGCGGCGCCTCCATGCGGCAGCCGGCCTCGTTCTGCTCGGCAGCCGCGTCGAGGAGCCGTTGGACCTACTCCATCATCAGGCGGCGCTCTTCGCCCTCGAAGTTGTCCAGCTCGTCCGCTGCCGCCTGGGCGGCTCGAATGTTCTCCGCAGGCGTGGCGTACACGGGGCGACTTGCCCCGAACAGGTTGGTGATGGCCACGCCGCGCTGCTGGACCGCGCCAAAGCGGCTGGGCCTAGCTGGGGCTAGCGAGCCACCAACAGCGCGATCTATCTCACGCTGGTAGGCTTCTGACAAGCGTCTCATGCTAGCCAGCTTCTTCGCGCCTTCGACAAGCTAAAGGCGGCGCGCCTCCAACGTCTCCGCGTCAGCGTCTTTCGGAATGGGCGCAGTCAGGTCTTGTAGTGTCGTGCCAAGTGGGTCATGCGCTCCTCCGCCAGGAGGCTCGTCATGACTGATGACGAGCACCTCGGTGACGGTGCTTCCGTCTCTCTCCGCGCGAGGGAGAGGTTCGTCATAGACCACCACGTTGGTGGGGAACGCGTCGAGCGACGCAGTGTTGGAGTCGACCAGCATCGGGTCGGTGGAACCTATAGACTCCAAGTCCACAGCAGGCTCGCCGGCGACGTGGAGTTGGTCGAGGAGGCCCACAAGGAGGCTCTCGGGGCCGCCCATGCCTGCGTTGGATGCAGATTCGTCGGAGAGGTGAACCTTGCCAACAAGATCGGCGAGACAGCTGGCTGCGCAGGCGATCTCAATGCCGAGCAGCGCGTCAGCGCAAACTCCGTCCGGCATGCCTGGCTGGCTGCACTCGCCAGGGAGGAAAAGGTTTCCCGTCCAGAGCAGGTCTCCGGACAACGGTGCACCAGGCCCCACGGTGGGCGCCAAATGTCGGGGGTTGGGTGCGACATATGCCAAAGGATGGCTTATCATGGTGGGGGCGAGTAGAACGTCGCCGGTGCCTCGAAACGGGATGAGGCGAAGACATGCACGCCGGCGAATCTTACCCAGCTTCAGGGCTCTCCGGGGAGATAATACCCCTACCGCTGCTCTACGGGGTCTCCACATGATCACTATGGCAAAGTGTTTACACGGTTGCTCCTTGAGCTGTTTCCTGGAGGTAGGAGAAGGCAAGGCTAGCTCTCTCCTTCCTATATGATCTGGTCTAGTGCTAATGGATTCCAACCCTTTGCATGGATGCCCTGGGGGGTTTATATAGACCTACCCCCCAGGGGTACAATGGTCATCCAGCTGGGCGCGGGCCCAGCCGTCAGTTTCTCTGGCCGCCGTCTTATCCGCCGACTCCTGGGGCACGCCGACTGGTGGGCCTCACCGACTGGCTTGGTGTGGAGCCGACAGGCCGCGTCCGCCGTGGGCGGGTCCTTGCCGGCTGCAGATTACTGTAGCCGTGCCTCTAATGACGCAGGCTCGGTCATGAGGTCGTGGCGACAGCCCCGCCGTGTGGCGTGCGATCACTGTGGCCACTACTTGTCGTGTCTAATTAATGGCGCGTGGGGCCCGTGGGAGGGGCCGGCCGACTTCTGGTGGCCGACTCCCATCCGGGCCGACTGGTGGTGCTTTCGCCGTCTTTCGTACGCCCGCCGACTGGTGGGACCCATCGTCCCTGGGTCATACCAGCAGGCCGTCGTGGGCACAGGGCTCCGCCCCCTGGGGCTGATGTCAGGGCCGGCATGGCAACAGTGTCGCGCCGCACGGAAATCCCCGCGAGCACGGCGTACTCTAGCCACGCCTGCCCTTGGAAAAAGGGGTGGGAGTGGACCTTACTGTGGCCACTCCCCGTCCCGTCCCTCTTTATGAGGGCATGGGGGTTGTTGGCGTCGCGGGCTGACTCCCCAAGGCCGGCTTCTCTGGAAGTCGCCAGTCAGGAGTCGGCTCATCATGAAGTCGTCCCTGGGACTCGGCCGTGAGTGGGCAGCCGGCCGCCTCGCCACTGACTCTCAGAAGGCGGCTCTTCTTCCTGGGGCCTCGAGGGGCGCAGTCTGCCTCAATGTCTTGAAAGGTTCTAGGCCTGGGTTAGCCTACTCGTGGCCCATTACTCCGATAGAAAGACAATACAAAAAGTTTCAGAACCGTTTGACCTTCCAGTAAAAAATGTAAAATCGAGCACTACAGCCAAAGTTTCTGTTTTGCACCGCACAAACCAACAAGCAATGTAATCATCCTAAAGGCAAACCTTGGCACATTATTTCTATAATACAATGGATTTGTACAAGGGAATAATTATTTTTGTGAGAATCTTCATGAAAAACACAAGTGTTCAAGGTCAACCCTCACTTCTCCAATGCATAACTTCCAATCACTTTGATACGTCTCCGTCGTATCTACTTTTCCAAACACTTTTGCCCTTGTTTTGGACTCTAACTTGCATGATTTGAATGGAACTAACCCGGACTGACGCTGTTTTCAGCAGAATAACCATGGTGTTATTTATGTGCAGAAACAAAAGTTCTCGGAATGACCTGAAACTTCACGAAACGTCTTTTTGGAAATAATAAAAAATCCTTGCAAAAGATGAAGACCAGGGGGCCCACACCCTAGCCACGAGGGTGGGGGCGCGCCTGCCCCCCTACCTCGTGGGCCCCCTGAAGCTCCTCCGACCTCAACTCCAACTCTATATATTTGCTTTCGGGGAGAAAAAAATTAGAGAGAAGGATTCATCGCGTTTTACGATATGGAGCCGCCGCCAAGCCCTAAAACCTCTTGGGAGGGCTGATCTGGAGTCCGTTCGGGGCTCTGGAGAGGGGAATCCGTCGCCATTGTCATAATCAACCTTCCTCCATCACCAATTTCATGATGCTCACCACCGTGCGTGAGTAATTCCATCGTAGGCTTGCTGGACGGTGATGGGTTTGATGAGATCTATCATGTAATCGAGTTAATTTTGTTAGGGTTTGATCCCTAGTATCCACTATGTTCTGAGAATGATGTTGCTATGACTTTGCTATGCTTAATGCTTGTCACTAGGGCCCGAGTGCCATGATTTCAGATTTGAACCTATTATGTTTTCATCAATATATGAGATTTATTGATCCTATCTTGCAAGTCTATAGTCACCTACTATGTGTTATGATCCGGCAACCCCGAAGTGACAATAATCAGGACCATTCCCGGTGATGACCGTAGTTTGAGGAGTTCATGTATTCACTATGTGCTAATGCTTTGTTCCGGTACTCTATTAAAAGGAGGCCTTAATATCCCTTAGTTCCATTAGGACCCCGCTGACACGGGAGGGTAGGACAAAAGATGTCATGCAAGTTCTTTTCCATAAGCACGTATGACTATATTCGGAATACATGCCTACATTACATTGATGAATTGGAGCTAGTTCTGTGTCACCCTATGTTATGATTGTTACATGATGAACCACATCCGGCATAATTCTCTATCACCGATCCATTGCCTACGAGCTTTCCATATATTGTTCTTCGTTTATTTACTTTTTCCGTCGCTATTGTTACAACCACTACAAAATACCAAAAACATTACTTTTGCTATCATTACCTTTTGCTACCATTACCACTACTATCATATTACTTTGCTACTAAACACTTTGCTGTAGATATTAAGTTTCCAGGTGTGGTTGAATTGACAACTCAGCTACTAATACTTGAGAATATTCTTTGGCTCCCCTGGTGTCGAATCAATAAATTTGGGTTGAATACTCTACCCTCGAAAACTGTTGTGATCCCCTATACTTGTGGGTTATCACGCTTCTCTTTTCTGAAAAGGTTTTTAAGTTCCCCTCTATATTTTTTGTTTTTAAACTTTATAAAAGCACTCAACAGAAAGAAACGACTCTCTAAAACTTCCAGGTTGTCTCCCTGGCAGCACTTTCTTTAAAGCCATTAAGCTAGGCATAAAGTGCACAAGTAATGAATCTGTGACGCCCCCGATATGATCGTACACTAATCATACACGCAAACGTGTATGATCAAGATCAGGGACTCACGGGAAGATATCACAACTCAACTCTACAAATAAAATAAGTCATACAAGCATCATATTACAAGCCAGGGGCCTCGAGGGCTCGAATACAAGAGCTCGATCATAGACGAGTCAACGGAAGCAACAATATCTGAGTACAAACATAAGTAAACAAGTTGCCATAAGATGGCTAGCACAAACTAGGATACATATCGAAAGAGGTGCACGCCTCCTGCCTGGGATCCTCCTAAACTACTCCTGGTCGTCGTTAGCGGCCTACACGTAGTAGTAGGCACCTTCAGTGTAGTAGGAGTCGTCGTCGACAGTGGCGTCTGGCTCCTGGACTCCAACATCTGGTCGCAACAACCGGGTATAGAAAGGGGAAAAGGGGGAGCAAAGCAACCATGAGTACTCATCCAAAGTACTCGCAAGCAAGGAGCTACACTACATATGCATTGGTATCAATGAAAGGGGTAGTATATGTGGACTGAACTGCAAAATGTCGAAATAAGAGGGGGATAGCTAGTCCTATCGAAGACTACACTTCTGGCAGCCTCCATCTTGAAGCAGAAGAAGAGAGTAGGTGGTAAGTTAACCAAGTATCACCGTATAGCATAATCCTACCCGACGAACCTCTCCTTGTTGCCCTGTGAGAGAGCGATCACCGGGTTGTATCTGGCACTTGGAAGGGTGTCTTTTATTAAGTATCTGGTTCTAGTTGTCATAAGGTCAAGGTACAACTCCAGGTTGTCCTTTTACGAGGGACACGGCTACTCGAATAGATAAACTTCCCAGCAGGGGTGCACCACATTTCCCAACATGCTCGATCCCTCTGGCCGGACACACTTTCCTGGGTCATGCCCGGCCTCGGAAGATCAACACGTCACAGCCCCACCTAGGCACAATAGAGACGTCAACACGCCGGTCTAAATCCTATGGCGCAGGGGTCTGGGCCCATCGCCCATTGCACACCTGCATGTTGCGTGGGCGGTCGGAAGCAGATCTAGCCTCCCTAATACAAGAGCAGACATTCTAGTCCAATCCGGCGCACGCTGCTCAGTCGCTGACATCACGAAGGCTTCGGCTGATACCACGACGTCGAGCGCCCATAATTGTTCCTGCGTAGTTGGTTAGTGCTTATAGGCCAATGGCCAGACTCAGATCAAATACCAAGATCTCGTTAAGCGGGTTAATTGAATTAACCATGGACACCGACCAGGGCCAGGCCCACCTCTCTCCTAGGTGGTCTCAACCTACCCTGTCGCTTCGCCACAAAGGTTCACGCAGAGGGCCGTCTGGACAAACGTCCTTTCGGACCCAATCCGTGAATCACTCGCGGGTACTCTACGAGCCGACTCGACTTTAGTCACCACATGTATCATGTATAAAGTATATAGTATATACCCGTGATCACCTCCCAAGTGATCACGGCCCGATAGTATAGCATGGCAGACAGACAAGAAAGTAGGGCCACTGATGGAATACTAGCATCCTATACTAAGCATTTAGGATTGCACGTAAGGTAACAACAGTAGTAGCAAGGACATGCTATGCATCAGAATAGGATTAATGGAAAGCAGTAACATGGTACACTACTCTAATGCAAGCAGTAGAGAGAAGAATAGGCGATACCTCATGATCAAGGGGGGGCTTGCCTGGTTGCTCTGGCAAGAAGGGTTCATCGATGATGTAGTCGATCACAGGGATACTGACAGCGGTCTCGGGGTCTACCGGAAAGAAGTAACAGAGGGGAACACAATAAATAATAGAGTAATCAAAGCATCACAAAAGCATAACATGGCAATACGCGGTGCTAGAGGTGACCTAATGCAGTACTAGGTGATACCGGCAAAGGGGGGGAAACATCTGAGAAAGTATTCCCAGTGTTTCACGTTATTGGACAGATGGACCGGAGGTGGATTGTTGCATGTTTGTTATGCTAGGTACGTGTGGCGGAGGAACGGACTGCATATTCGGATTCGTCTCATCGTTCTGAGCAATTTTCATGTACAAAGTATTTTCATCTGAGTTGCGGATTATTTTATATTAAATTTTAAAGTTTTAACTCATTTTTAGGAATTAGTAGATTAATTTAATTGAAAATTATTTATGATGTCATCATGATGTCAGCGGTCAAAGTTGAACGTTGACCGGTCAAACTGGCGGTGGGGCCCGTTTGTCATTGACTCAGTTTACCTAAACAGAACTAGTTAGTTTAATTAAGTGATTAGGTTGATTAAACAGTGTTAATTAAGTTAATTAATTGATTAATTACATTTATTTAATTAATATACACAGTAGGAGCCTCTCCTACCGTTTCAGGTGTCAAAAAAATTACATTTATTTATTTATTTATTTCAGTTTTTAAAACATTTCACATGGGCGGGCCCCACTTGTCATTGGCCACGGAGCCTTAGCGGGTCGGGCTAACGGGCGAGGTTACAGGCGCCCAATGGGGTGCGGGAATCCGCCATGCGCGGCGGTGGCGGTCACCCGCGTCGGACATAGGCACGGGGAGCGGCGGCCAGAGTCGTGGTGTGCAGGGGGAAGCATTACACGGGGCAGGGGCGGAGGAGGTGCCAGGAGCAGCAGCAGGCGGCGCAGGCGCGCCTGTAGGCGCTTGCGGACGGCGAGCGGGCGTCATGGCAGAGCGGGACTAGATGGAGCGGCAGCGGAGGGTGAGGCCATGCGCGGGCGTGCGCGGAGGTGAGGTCGCCGGCAGGTAGAGGCGGTTATGGTCGGGCGCGACAACACACAGTGACGGCAGTAGCACGGCAGAGAGCAGCAGCGGGCGGGGAGCACGGGACGGATGCGCACAGGAGCTCGGGCGCAGCAATAGCGAGGTCCAGCATGGCAGCCACTGGCGGACGCGGTTCTACATCATCAGATCGGAGGGAGAATCGAGGGGGAATGGGGTGGAGCGGATGAGGGGCTCACAGGGAGCTCGGGGACGACTCGGGGAGGACGTGGCGGTGCAAAACGGAGAGGAAGGAGGCCGTGGCGCGGGGGCGAGGGAGGTCGATGCCAGTGGGCGCCTATCCGCGGCAGCAGGGTCGTCTAGCAGCGCGGGGCTCGTCGGAGCCAGCAGCGGTCAACACGGGGGGAGGAGGCTCCATGGCCGGTAGTAGTGGTGGAGGCGGGCGGAGCAATGGCGCGGGCGGAGCAGTGGGGCAGGCACGGCCATATCGGGGAGAGGGAGGGGGCGCAAGGGAGAGTGGGTGAATCGGGGGAGACGGTGGGGTGTCGGCGAGGGTTAGGGTTAGGCTGGAGGGGAGGAGGGCTGGGGAGTGGGCCGGCCTGGTTGGCCTGCTGGCCAGCGGGGCCAGTCGGCCCGGGGGGTTCTACTCCCTTTTTTTAGCTTCTGTTTTTCTTTTCTTTTATTTTATTTATTATTTTCTTTTCTATTTTAGTTGCACTTTATTTTAGTTTTTATAAAATACAAAACCAACTCCTAAAATATTGTTATAATATATCCCACTACCTCAAAAAGATTGGTGCAATAATAAAATACTTGGTACATTTTTATTATTTAAAAGGTATTTAAATATTTGTTTTAGCCACTGTTTTACTTATTTTAGTGCATTTAAATACTTTATAAAGGTGTGGTTTCTTCACCAATATTTAGTATGGAATATTTGCCACAGACCGAACATTTTTGTTTTATTGTTTGAAAACTTTTGTTGTTTGTTTTTATTTTAAAATTTGAAATTTCAACTAGGTTTCGTTCTCACGCGAGTTTATCACAGTAACCGAGCTGACGTGGCATCATTTGTAGAGGTTCACTGTAGCTTAACTATCTGGGCATCACAATTCTCCTCCACTACAAGAAATCTCGTCCCGAGATTTAAGAGGTGGAGTAAGGGGAAAAGTTCTGGTTACGAAATTCTAACGAATCTTCTCGGTGTTGGCTACCCTTTTGAAGGGGTTGATTCATTACGTTGATGTCTTCATTCCGTTGTTTCCGTCCGTCATGATCAAGTCATCATCATTTCTTCAGGATCTTCATCGTCCAACGAATGCGACAAGGGGGGAACCTTTGGAGGAACGTATCTCCGCGAAGTCTGTGCATCTAACGGCGAATTCAGAAAGTGATACACGAAGTACCCTACGAGTAGTATTTTAGTGAATGCATTGAGAACAATAAGCGATGGTACCAAAGTCTCAACGGGTAGGCAGTCATTCGATGCCTAACCAGAAGCTGGAATGGGGTCTTGATCAATGAGAATAATATGGTGTTTGATACCAGGATGAAACATGGTAGAATTTAACTCGTGAATTACACACGAAGCCAAGTGCAAAGAATACATTAGAATCAGGGTTGTACAGGAGAGTCAGGTTTCGATCCTGTGGAACTGTGGGTTATGAGCCCACCATGTGAGTTAGTGGTAGGAAGGGCGGTGACGTCTTGTATGACCATGTAGGCAAGACATGTCAGCGGATAGCTTGTCAGTTATGTCAGCAACAACGTCGGTACCAAGGGCGAGGGACGAAGAGAACCATCTTCCTGCTCATTGAACGAGGCCGACCAATAGGCAAAGTTCTCGTCCATCGGTGGTTACCGGAATGTCAACAACAATAGTAACAGGGTCTTACCGACACGATTGTACACCTAGGCGTTTACATAAGCAGAAGAATATTACTGCTTAGATCATATAGATCACCGAAAAGGTTAAACAAACCAATGTAAAGGAAATGTGATCATCAGATTAAACAGAACAATGGAAAGGAAAATGTGTTTAAACACATATTTCAGGGGTATATCCTTCCCAAGGGCAAGCAGAGCATGATATCCATGACAGGATATAATGTAGAATTGAGCAAGAAACATTTAGCATTGGGCTTCAAATGTTCTTGTTGAAAATCATAGTACCACAGACATGCTTCGAGATAGCATTGACATGGTCTTCAAGCAAGGTCGGACTTTGGATACACAAAGGATCCATCAGGAACAACTTATAGAATAAGTCTTACAATTTTAGCAAGGAAAAGATGATGATGTAGCCGATGGGCTCAGCAACAATTCATCGAGATCTCCATAAACATGGATTTCCACAATTAAGCGATCAAGGTGATAGCATTGGACATTCCAAAGTACATAATGAAGTATGTTCGAGGAGAACACCCACAATTAATCACTAGAGGAAAAATGCACCTGGAAATATGGACCAAGTAGCACGATCAATGTGAGAATGGTGATTCCATAACCAAAAGACCTAGAATGAAACTATCGACCATTGACTCCAAAGCAAATGGGGTTGCTAGAAGTTTCGAATACACACATCATAGTTCAATTGTCGGCATTCCAGTTAGAAACAACACGGGGACCAAGAAATGAACGAAGATGGTGAGAAGTATTACTATTTCAAGAAATGATGGGCGAAGCAATTCTCACAACATCCTTGACATCAAAGATGGTAATACTCCAAGGTACAACGCAACATACGCTGGATAGCAAGGAACTCAAGGTATAACACAAAACACGAATAAGTTTGTGTTGGAGGGAAGACAGTAGAGTGGTCGATGATAACACTAATCATCGAGGGAAAGGATGGTCTTTCTCATCATGAATTCAATTGATATCCTGGAAGAGTTCAGAATGTTGACGATGATCATGACACATTTGTCAAGAGATTTCATGAAGATGTAATCTATCAGTGACGACATCAAGTCAAAGGAATGGTGAAGCAAAAGGTTATTGGAACCATGGGTACAACACAAACTCAAAATCAAGTTTGCTGTTCAAGGAGAAATGATATGACAAGGAAGATCAACGTAAGATTAGCTCACCGTTGAAATTTGTGCTCCGGGAAGAAGGACCAGGTAGCACAGTTAAAAAATTTGTACGATAATGATATAGCCGATCAGGCTATGAATGACTTGAAGGATTAATAAACTCATAAGCAACAAAGATTACTTAGAGTTATTGAATCGGAGTGCGGAATTGATTCACTTATCGGTGTCCTTGAGTGTCTAACAACTCAGAACCCAGGGGAAATTTGAATCGGTGAGAAATAATACTTGAAGAAGAACTCATAAGAAGTAATCTGGTTCTGTGATATTATCAAGATACCACGATGTAATACTCGAAGGTAGATCATAATAGAGGTTGGACGGGTGCATTGATCTACAGAGGACAAGTGGTTTAACTTGTTTAAGAAATTGAATCAAAGGGGAGCAATATGGTCATAACCACACTTGTAAATGATCAAACCACAGATACAAGAACTTATAACAAGGGGGTAACTATTTTACGAGAAGCTTCCATGATAGGTTTTGCATCGTGTCCATGGGCATGAACGCAAAGTTCAAGGTCGACTCCCACTTCTCCAATGCATAACCTCTCATTCACTTCTCTACTAAAAATGATTTGAGTGCGAAGATCTACCTGGTGAATTACCAGAGGAGTATGAACCTTGGAAAAATTCCGGGTTCACACATATTAAGGAAGGCATAGGTTCAACCCATCGGAGCATCTTAGAAACATATACTACAAGCTTCGAGAGTAATTATCACCAGCTCGAAAGCAGAGCATGGTTGGCCAATCAGAGAATAGGATTTACCAACGAAATTATATATCAGAGAAATAACTTCCAATGTGATTGATTATGAAGGATGTTGTCGGATAAAATCCAACAAAGGATCCGGTGGTCCTCAAGGGATCTGATGTGAGCATCGGTACTCAACCAAAGGAAGAAAGAATGCAAGGAGATCAAATTATAGAAACAACTGATTGATTCAAAGCTCAAAAAGCAAAGGAATTATGATTTCCAAATCAAGGGATCAGAAGCAAACGCTTTGATTAAGGAAGGATAAGATGAGTAAGCTATAGCAACCAGACCTCAAATGGTCCAATCTCTATGCTCAGGTGTCATCCCTGGATCAGTAATGCTGACACCACACAGTACTTGAAGGATTTATAACAGAGTAGCAATCACACACTTATTACATCGAGAGTCTCAAAGGAGAACTTATTACAATAAATATGGCTTAAGACCATCTAATAACGATAACAGCGGAAGGCTTGGAAGATAAGTGAGTCCATCAACTCCAACGGCATCACTGAGTATAGAACCACGACCTAAAAGCACCTTACTCGTCGTCTGAAAAGTCTGCAACATGAACGTTGCAGCCCGAAACGGGTCAGCACATGGAATATGCTGGCAATGTAACACATAGAGAGCAATGAAGGAATAAGACTATACTACATGCATATTTGGCTGGTGGAAAGCTCTATGGTTACAGTTTTGCGTAAAGCCAATTTTTCCCTACTGCAAAGGAATAAATTTTATTTAGCTATCATGGTGGTTGTTAAACATTGAGAGAGTATACACCCTCTCAATCCCAATTAAGCATCATCATTAAAAACCCAACAAATTAAATAGAGTAACATGATGAGATTCACATGATAATCCAAGTACTAGATACTCAAGATGTCCATAACCGGGGACACGGCTAACCATGATTAGTTTATACACTCTGCAGAGGTTTGCGCACTTTTCCCCACAAGACTCGATCTCCTCCGTTGGGATTCTCGCACTACATGGTGTTTGAGAAACGGATGACCGAGACATAGTCTTTCAGAAGCGCTCACACCTTACGGACGGGTAGACCATTACACCTACTTTCCCCTACATCTGCTAGTCTACCACTATAAGAGTTTGCACAACTTAGTCAACTACGCTAGAGCCCATAGTAGCTTGTGGCTGCACACGGAAGTTTCTAGCATGAATAATCTCATGATCCCTTTGAGCCTGGGTGGCGGTCCAAAAGAAAACAGGCAATCGCTGGAATACCCAGGTGCCTCAATCCACCCAGATGTGTGTTTAAGTTGCCACCTTAGATAAAGCATTAATTTAACAAACTCACATCTGTCATGGAATTCACTCACCCAATCCACGTCTACTAGCATAGCATGGCATAACAAGCAAACGTAGAAGTAACTCCCAAAGGTTTGATAATAACAGGTAATAGGTACTACCTCAACTACTTCCCAAACCCACAATTTAATTAGATCATAATCATGCAATGTGTGAGGATTGATCTAATGCAATAAAACTGGGTAATTGGAAGTATGATCAAAGTGTTACTTGCCTTGCTGATGATCCGCAAAACCTAGCGATTTGAAGTAGCAAGCGGCGCACTCTGGGTACTCTATCGCAAACAAACAAGCATACAATAATTACTCAACTAATGCATAGGTAAAACTCGAATAAGAGATCTAACCAGAAAGTTCAACTTAAGAACTCCGGTTGGCAAAAAGAATCAAATCGAATGAAGCAACGAAAGACAAACGGCAAAAGAAACAAGCTTCGTTTACTATTCTGGATCTAGGGGAATTTTTACAGTGGCAAAAACTTGTTTGAGTTGGTTAAATGGAAAGAGGGTTTCGAGATGAAACTCCAGGCGCTTGAATCGCCTGATTCTGATAAACGAGCGAAAAGTTAGACTAGAACAAAAAATGGATCAGGAATCGCGATCTGAAAAATCGCGGATTTAATCCGAGAAAAAGAAAACGACAAACAAATTAACGAACGGGCGTTCATTAATTGGATCTAATCGAAGAACGCGTTCGTTAAAATGAACGAACGAGCGAACGCTCACTAATTAAATAAACCGGAAAAACCAATCTATTTAAAAAAAACAAACTAACTAAAAACTGAACGAAACCGACGGAAAACCGAACAGTTTTTGAAAAAAAATGGCGGCGGTGAGGTCTACCTTCGGCGACTCCGGTGAACGGCGGCGGCGGCGGCTCCGGCGATCGTCGGCGGCGGGGCGGCGGCGGCGTGGGGCGGCTGCGGCGCGGGTGGCGTCGCAGGGCGGCGGCGCGGCTTGGGCTGCTCCCGGGCCTCGGGCGGCGCTACTTAAAGCCCCGGCCAGGCGGAGTCCTGGCCGGTTATGGCCCAAAGTCGGTTCAGACCTTTTTTTAATAATTATGCTCAGAAAAAAACAAAAGGAATACTAAACGACTCCAAAAATCCCGAAATAAATTTTCCCCGGCTTCAAAAATCAAGCCGCACAGGATGAACATTTATTTGGGGCCTAAATGCAATTTTGAAAAACGCGCATTTTTCCTAAATCAAATAAAATAGCAAATAAAACCAAAATAAAATCTTATTTGATTTTTTTATTAAATCCTCAATATTTCTTTATTTTTGGAAAGTCATTTTATTCCCTCTCTCATATTTTGATAATAGAAATAATTGAAGATAAAATAAATCAAATCAAATGATCCTATTTTCAAAATTTGAGAAAGCTCAAATATGAAAATAACGAAATCCCCAACTCTCTCCGAGGGTCCTTGAGTTGCGTAGAATTTTCTAGGATCAACCAAAATGCAATAAAATATGATATGCAATGATGATCTAGTGTATAACATTCCAAATTAAAAATTTGGGATGTTACATAAGCTTAGGGGTACAATCGATGACAATTTGATTGGTCAGGATCCAGCTCATGTTTAAAATGACGTCTGAGCCGAAAGGATGAATTCTAGGATCTGATTGAGGACTGCGAGCATTCGCAACATATTGAATCAATGGACTCAAAATTATAGTGACAAAGGCTGCCAATAAGATTACTATACTTGTGGGATTAACCGTAATGCAAGCAAGAAAGAATCTCAACAGCAATAAGCTACTAAGGATTTTCAGAAGACCAAATAGCATTTCAAAGAATTTTGTGAAACACATGATCTACTAGGGATGAACGAATCCTCGATAAGTGTGAGGAATTATTTACAGGTGTATTCACGCTAAAAAGAGCTAACAGTAGGCACAAAGGATTCTCGAGATATTTGAAAGTATTCCATAGTATCTAGTAATAACAAGAGCATCTTGGAATGAAGGTATGGATGGCGAGTGTAAGTATTTATCCATAGGGATATACCGTGATAGGGAATTGCAAAAATTACGGGCAAAAAGTATCGAGAGAACATAAGAAGGTATCTTCGGAATCTTCTGGTGCAGCAGGCGATCATTTGTGTTAAGGGGCCCTCCGGGAGGAAGTGTTACGAGAACATAGAGTCAGAGTTAGTAAATTCATTTTAACCCGAATAGAAGATAGATTAGAATCCTAGAGTAACGATCGAGGAGTAAAAGATCCAAATACCACCCAATGGCGACGTGGGCCTGTAAGCCGCACAACCATGTTAGTAAAAGTTTTACAATGACTAGACTCGACTTTGGCCAAGGAGTGTGGAAGGGGGATGCCTACAGGCAGTCGGCTCTGATACCAACTTGTGACGCCCCCGATTTGATTGTACACTAATCATACATGCAAACGTGTACGATCAAGATTAGGGACTCATGAGAAGATATCACAACTCAACTCTACAAACAAAATAAGTCATACAAGCATCATATTACAAGCCAGGGCCTCGAGGGCTCGAATACAAGAGCTCGATCATAGACGAGTCAGCGGAAGCAACAATATCTGAGTACAGACATAAGTAAACAAGTTGCCATAAGATGGCTAGCACAAACTGGGATACATATCGAAAGAGGCCCAGGCCTCCTGCCTGGGATCCTCCTAAACTACTCCTGGTCGTCGTCAGCGGCCTGCACATAGTAGTAGGCACCTTCAGTGTAGTAGGAGTCATCGGCGGCGGTGGCGTCTGGCTCCTGGACTCCAACATCTGGTCGCAACAACCGGGTATAGAAAGGGGAAAAGGAGGGAGCAAAGCAACCGCGAGTACTCATCCAAAGTACTCGCAAGCAAGGAGCTACACTACATATGCATTGGTATCAATGAAAGGGGTAGTATATGTGGACTGAACTGCGGAATTCCGGAATAAGAGGGGGATAGCTAGTCCTATCGAAGACTACACTTCTGGTAGCCTCCATCTTGAAGCAGAAGAAGAGAGTAGATGGTAAGTTAACCAAGTATCACCATATAGCATAATCCTACCCGACGATCCTCTTCTCGTCGCCCTGTGAGAGAGCGATCACCGGGTTGTATCTTGCACTTGGAAGGGTGTGTTTTATTAAGTATCTGGTTCTAGTTGTCATAAGGTCAAGGTACAACTCCAGGTTGTCCTTTTACCGAGGGACACGGCTATTCGAATAGATAAACTTCCCAGCAGGGGTGCACCACATTTCCCAACACGCTCGATCCCTCTGGCCGGACACACTTTCCTGGGTCATGCCCGGCCTCGGAAGATCAACACGTCGCAGCCCCACCTAGGCACAACAGAGAGGTCAGCACGCCTGTCTAAATCCTATGGCGCAGGGGTCTGGGCCCATCGCCCATTGCACACCTGCACGTTGCGTGGGCGGCCGGAAGCAGACCTAGCCTCCCTAATACAAGAGCAGGCGTTCCAGTCCAATCCGGCGCGCGCCGCTCAGTCGCTGACGTCACGAAGGCTTCGATTGATACCACGACGTCGAGTGCCCATAACTGTTCCTGCGTAGTTGGTTAGTGCGTATAGGCCAATGGCCAGACTCAGATCAAATACCAAGATCTCGTTAAGCATGTTAATTGAATTAACCACGGATGCCGACCAGGGCCAGGCCCACCTCTCTCCTAGGTGGTATCAACCTACCCTGTCGCTCTGCCACAAAGGTTCACTCAGAGGGCCGTCAAGACAAACGTCCTTTCGGACCCAATCCGTGAATCACTCGTGGGTACTCTACGAGCCGACCCGACTTTATTCACCACATGTATCATGTATAAAGTATATAGTATATACCCGTGATCACCTCCCGAGTGATCACAGCCCAATACTATAGCATGGCAGAAGGATAAGAAAGTAGGGCCACTGATGGAATACTAGCATCCTATACTAAGCATTTAGGATTGCAGGTAAGGTAACAACAGTAGTAGCAAGGACAGACTATGCATCAGAATAGGATTAACGGAAAGCAGTAACATGGTACACTACTCTAATGCAAGCAGTAGAGAGAAGAATATGCGACATCTGGTGATCAAGGGGCGGGGCACTTACCTGGTTGCTCTGGCTAGAAGGGTCCGTCGACGATGTAGTCGATCACAGGGGTACCGACAGCGGTCTCGGGGTCTACCATAAAGAAGTAACGGAGGGGAACACAATAAATAACAGAGCAATCAAAGCATCACAAAAGCATAACATGGCAATACATGGTGCTAGAGGTGACCTAATGCAGTACTAGGTGATACCGGCAAAGGGGGGAAACATCCGGGAAAGTATTCCCAGCGTTTCGCGTTTTTGGACAAACGGGCCGGAGGTGGATTGTTGCATGTTCATTACGCTAGGGACGTGTGGCGGACGAATGGACTGCATATTCAGATACGTCTCATCGTTCTAAGCAACTTTCATGTACAAAGTATTTTCATCCGAGTTACGGATTATTTTATATTAAATTTAAAGTTTTAATTCATTTTTAGGAATTAACAGATTAATTTAATTGAAAATTATTTATGACATCATCATGATGTCAGCGGTCAAAGTTGACCGTTGACCGGTCAAACTAACGGTGGGGCCCGTTTGTCATTGACTCAGTTTATCTAAACAGAACTAGTTAGTTTAATTAAGTGATTAGGTTGATTAAACAAGGTTAATTAATTAATTCAATTTATTTATTCAATTCACATTTTTTAAATGTTTCATAGGGGCGGGCCCCACTTGTCATTGGCCAGGGGGCCTTAGCGGGTCGGGCTAACGGGCGAGGTTACGGGCACCCAATGGGGTGCGGAATCCACCAGGCGCGGCAGTGGCGGTCACCGGCATCGGGCATAGGTGCGGGAAGCGGCGGCCGGAGTCATGGCGTGCAGCGGGAAGCAGTACACGGGGCAGGGGGCGGAGGAGGCGCCGGGAGTAGCGGCAGGCGGCGTAGGCACACCCGTAGGCGCTTGCGGACGGCGAGCGGGCGTCACGGTAGAGCGGGACTAGATGGAGCGGCAGCGGAGGGTGAGGCCATGCGCGTGCGTGCGCGGAGGTGAGGTTGCCGGCGGGCAGAGGCGGCTGTGGTCGGGCGCGGCAACGCGCAGTGACGGCAGCAGCACGGTAGAGAGCAGCAGCGGGCGGGAAGCACGGGACGGATGCGCACAGGAGCTCAGGCGCGGCAATAGCGAGGTCCGGCATGGCAGCCACTGGCGTGCGCGGTTCTACAACATCAGATCGGAGGGAGAATCGAGGGGGAATGGGGTGGAGCGGATGAGGGGCTCACTGGGAGCTCGGGGAGGACGTGGCGGTGCACAACGGAGAGGAAGGAGGCCGTGGCGCGGGGGCTAGGGAGGTCAACGTCGGTGGGCACCTGTACACGGCAGCAGGGTCGTCTGGCGGCGCGGGGCTCGGCGGAGCTAGCGGCCATGATGCAGCGGTCAACACGGGGGGGGGGGGGGGGGGGGGGGGGGGGGAAGGAGGCTCCATGGCCGGCAGTGGTGGCGGAGGCGGGCGGAGCAGTGGGGCGGGCGCGGCCATATCGGGGAGAGGGAGGGGCGCTAGGGAGAGTGGGTGAATCGGGGAGATGGTGGGGTGTCGGCGAGGGTTTGGGTTAGGCTGGAGGGGAGGAGGGCCGGGGAGTGGGCCGGCCTGGTTGGCCTGCTGGCCAGCTGGGCCAGTCGGTCCGGGGGGGTTCTACTCCCTTTTTTAGCTTCTGTTATAATATATCCCACTACCTCAAAGAGATTGGTGCAATAATAAAATACTTGGTACATTTTTATTATTTAAAAGGTATTTAAATATTTGTTTTAGCCACTGTTTTAATTATTTTTGTGCATTTAAATACTTTATAAAGGTGTGGTTTCTTCACCAATATTTAGTATGGAATATTTGCCACAGACCGGACATTTTTGTTTTATTGTTTGAAAACTTTTGTTGTTTGTTTTTATTTTAAAATTTGAACTGGGTTTCGATCTGACGCGAGTTTATCACAGTAACCGAGGTGACGTGGCATCATTAGTAGAGGTTCACTGTAGCTTAACTATCGGGCGTCACAGAATCCACCCGGATCCCAAGGTATATCAAATCCAATTTTAATTAACAATGATTTGGCATTTAGTAATAAGCACAAAGCAACATATATCATGCAATGACGAAGTCTAACTCTCTTCCTATCCATCGGCATGTCATAAAAGAACAATTCATGCACATCAAGTAAAGGCCAATACATAGCATAAGCAGCTTCTTGCAATTTTATCGTGTTGGAAACATAGAGAGGTGGAGATATAGTTCCTCTCTAATAATAATTGCAAGTAGGAGCAGCAAGCACATGCATATTATATTCATCAAAATTATCATGTGTAGTGGTAGAACGCAACCCATCAATGTAATCCTTAATAAGTGCAAACTTCTCCAATATAGTGTAGTTTGGAGAATTCAAAAAGATAATAGGACTATCATGTGTGGGTGCAATAGCAACAATGTCATTCTTAACATAAGGAACTATAGCAAGTGCATCTTCATAATCATAATTCATAATGGCATCATGGCCACAAGTGATACGTCTCCAACGTATCTATAATTTTTGATTGTTCCATCCTATTAAATTATCTGTTTTGGATGTTAATGGGCTTATTTATACACTTTTATATTATTTTTGGGACTAACCTACTAACCCAAGGCCCAATGCAAATTGCTGTTTTTTTTGCCTATTTCAGTGTTTCGCAGAAAAGGAATATCAAATGGAATCCAAACGGAATGAAACCTTTGGGAGAGTTATTTTTGGAACAAACGTGATCCAGAGGACTTGGAGTGGACGTCAAGAAATCAACAAGGAGGCCACGAGGCAGGGAGGAGCGCCTGCCCCCTTGGGCGCCCCCCCCCACCCCACCCTCGTGGGCCCCTCGTGGCTCCACCGACCTACTTCTTCCCCCTATATATGTCCACATACCCCGAAAACATCCAGGAGCACCACAAAACCCTATTTCCACTGCCGCAACCTTCTGTACCCAAGAGATCCCATCTTGGGGCCTTTTCCGAAGCTCCGCCGGAGGGGGAATCAATCACGGAGGGCTTCTACATCAACACCATAGCCTCTTCGATGATGTGTGGTAGTTTACCACAGACCTTCGGGTCCATAGTTATTAGCTAGATGGCTTCTCCTCTCTCTTTGGATCCCAATACAATGTTCTCCTCGATCTTCTTGGAGATCTATTTGATGTAACTCTTTTTGCGGTGTGTTTGTCGAGATCCGATGAATTGTGGGTTTATGATCAAGTTTATCTATGAACAATATTTGATTCTTCTCCAAAATATTTTATGTATGATTGGTTATCTTTGCAAGTCTCTTCGAATTATCAGTTTGGTTTGGCCTACTAGATTGATCATTCTTGCAATGGGAGAAGTGCTTAGCTTTGGGTTCAATCTTGCGGTGTCCTTTCCCAGTGACAGCAGGGGAAGCAAGGCACGTATTGGATTGTTGCCATCGAGGATAAAAAGATGGGGTTTATATCATATTGCTTGAGTTTGTCCCTCTACATCATGTCATCTTGCCTAATGCGTTACTCTGTTCTTATGAACTTAACACTCTAGATGCATGCTAGATAGCAGTCGATGTGTGGAGTAATAGTAGCAGATGCAGAATTGTTTCGGTCTACTTGTCACGGATGTGATGCCTATATACATGATCATGCCTAGATATTCTCATAATTATGCACTTTTCTATCAATTGCTCAACAATAATTTGTTCACCCACCGTAATACTTATGCTATCTTGAGAGAAACCACTAGTGAAACCTATGGCCCCCAGGTCAATCTTTTATCATATAAGTTTCCAATCTATTTTATTTTGCAATCTTTACTTTCAATCTATATAATAAAAATACCAAAAACATGTATTTTATTCTTATTATCTCTATCAGATCTCACTCTCGTAAGTGACCGTGAAGGGATTGACAACCCCTTTTATCACGTTGGTTGCGAGGTTCTTATTTGTTTGTGTAGGTACGAGGGACTTGCGTGTAGCATCCTACTATATTGATACCTTGTTTTCAAAAACTGAGGGAAATACTTACGCTACTTTGCTGCATCATCCTTTCCTCTTCAAGGGAAAACCAACGCAGTGCTCAAGAGGTAGCAAGAAGGATTTCTGGTGCCGTTGCCGGGGAGATCTACTCACAAGTCAAGACATACCAAGTACCTATCACAAACTCTTATCCCTCGCATTACATTATTTGCCATTTGCCTCTCGTTTTCCTCTTCCCCACTTCACCCTTGCCGTTTTATTCGCCCTCTTTTCTGTTCTCCTCTCTTTCGCTTGCTTCTTGTGTCGCCATGTGTCGTTATGGATAATTCTCCTATCGTTGTTAGTACTCCCGAGCATGAAGTTCTCAATTTTAAACAAAGGGAGGGAGAAAATTTAAAAGATGCTTGGTATAGAATTTGCAATGCTTAGAATAGATCCTCTAGGAAGCTTTCCACTTCCGTTCTTCTTCGCAATTTTTATGTAGGCATCACCCCTTGGAACAGATATATTCTTGATACCATTACCGGAGGGAATTTCTTGGGTAGCCATACTTTTGATTCTTATAATTCTATGATAGATTTGTTTGGCCCACCAACTCTCTTGGTTAATGGAACTATTTTAACTTTGGAACATGTGATACAAAGGCTTGAAATTGTCAAAAATAAAGTTTCCTCTGTGGAGTTGATTGAAAATTTTGATTAAAAGATCCCAACCAAATCACTCAATATGGATCTAAGGTAGGAGCTACTCTGAATTTTTTTAAAGGAAAAGAACCTATAGTTAACGAAAGAATAGATCTAGACTCCACAAGAATTGGTAAACTTGAGGATATTATTACTAATTTAGGATCTGCCTTTTCATCCGTTAAAAATACTCCAATTCCTCCTACTACTAAGGTTGCCAAACTTATGTATGTTCCTAAAAATAAGGGTGAAACTTCTAGTAAGGAAATTGCGGATCTCAAATCTATAAGTGTTCACCCCAACTTCTTCAATATCATTAAAGAAACTTTTGCTACAAATGAATTTCTTGATTTCTTGCCTAGGAGTTTGATCATTAATAAAAAAGAAGTAAACTCCCAAGGGTTATAAGTGTTCTATTCAAGAATTGCATACCAAAGATGATAATACCTAGATCTATTCTTGCTTTTATGCCTAGCTAGGGGCGTTAAACGATAGCGCTTGTTGGGAGGCAACCCAATTTTATTTTTGTTTCTAGATTTTTGATTCTGTTTGGTAATAAATAATTCATATATCCTATGTTTAGATGTGTTTTTATGCTTTTAATTAGTTTTTGTGCCAAGTAGAACCTTTGCGAAGACTTGGGGAAAGTTTTAGCGATCTTGCTGTAAAAAACAGAAACTTTAGCGCTCACGACATTTGCTGCCATTTTTTACTGGAGAGAGTGATTAGGTTGATTATTTTTGCAGATGATTAATAGATAAATTCCTCACGTACAGAAATTTATTTCAGAATTTTTGGGGTTACATAAGTATTAGAAACCTACAGATTACTACAGACTGTTCTGTTTTTGACAGATTCTGTTTTCCGTGTGTTGTTTGCTTATTTTGATGCATCTATGGCTAGTATCGGAGGTTATGAACCATAGAGAAGTTGGAATACAGTAGGTTTAACACCAAAATAAATGAAGAATGAGTTCATTATAGTACCTTAATTGGTGGTTTGTTTTCTTATACTAACGGAGCTCATGAGATTTTCTGTTTAAGTTTTGTGTTGTGAAGTTTTCAAGTTTTGGGTAAAGATTTGATGGATTATGGAATAAGGAGTGGCAAGAGCCTAATCTTGGGGATGCCCAAGGCACCCCAAGGTAAAATTCAAGGACAACCAACAGCCTAAGCTTGGGGATGCCCCGGAAGGCATCTCCTCTTTCGTCTTCTTCTATCGGCAACTTTACTTGAAGCTATATTTTTATTCACCACATGATATGTGTTTTGCTTGGAGCGTCTTGTATGATTTGAGTCTTTGCTTTTTAGTTTGCCACAATCATCCTTTCTATACACACCTTTTGGGAGAGACACATATGAATTGGAATTTATTAGAATACTCTATGTGCTTCACTTATATCTTTTGAGCTAGATAATTTTGCTCTAGTGCTTCACTTATATCTTTTAGAGCACAGTGGTGGTTTTATTTTATATAAATTATTGATCTCTCATGCTTTACTTATATTATTTTGAGAGTCTTTTAGAACAGCATGGTAATTTTCCTTGGTTAGAAAATTAGTCCTAAAATGATAGGCATCCAAGATGGGTATAATAAAAACTATCATAAAAAGTGCATTGAATACTATGAGAAGTTTGATTCCTTGCAATAGTTTTGCGATATAAAGATGGTGATATTAGAGTCATGCTAGTGAGTAGTTGTGGATTGTAGAAATAGTTGTGTTGAAGTTTGTGATTCCCGTAGCATGCACGTATGGTGAATCGTTATGTGATGAAGTCGGAGCATGATTTCTTTATTTATTGTCTTCCTTATGAGTGGCGGTCGGGGATGAGCGATGGTATTTTCCTACCAATCTATCCCCTTAGGAGCATGTGCGTAGTACTTTGTTTTGATAGCTAATAGACTTTTGCAATAAGTATGTGAGTTCTTTATGACTAATGTTGAGTCCATGGATTATATGCACTCTCACCCTTCCATCATTGCTAGCCTCTTCGGTACCGTGCATTGCCCTTTCTCACCTTGAGAGTTGGTGCAAACTTCGCCGGTGCATCCAAGCCCCGTGATACGATACGCTCTATCACACATAAGCCTCCTTTTATCTTCCTCAAAACAGCCACCATACCTACCTATTATGGCATTTCCATCGCCATTCCGAGATATATTGCCATGCAACTTCCATCATCATCATATACATGACTTGAGCATTCATTTTCATATTGCTTTGCATGATCATAAGATAGCTAGCATGGTATTTTTCATGGCTTGTCCGTTTTTTTATATCTTTGCTAAGCTAGATCATCGCACATCCTGGTACACTGCCAGAGGCATTCATATAGAGTCACTAGAACATGAAAGCGCGCTATGCTGCGCCCGCCCATATTGACAACAATTAATATAACTACATGGAAATAAACCCAATGGGGTACAATCATATCAGAGAAATTGTACAACTTGGACTTGTCAAAATATATGGAGACATGTTTCTGAGATAACAAACGGCTTCAACTTCACCACTGTCCTACACTACTTGTTGAAAACAAGAGTTACCTTCAAAAGCTTAAAAACGATAGATCAAGCAATCTCCACTTTAGTCAAGCTATCTTAGCAAAATTATATCCCAAAAGGAGAATATTGGTAAGACATGGGAACTCAACATGAAATCCACGTAATATAATAGTTTCAGGAATACATGGCTTAGTAACATGAACACCTACTTTCAGGAATTAATTGTGCACATATATACTCTCAAGAAAGGGACACACCACTTGCAAGAATAAATTGTGTGTATAAAAAATACATAGAAACTTCGGAAAAAATGGTGAAGGAAACAAACATTGGTTCACATCTATGAGATTCCAATAATAAAGGATGTAAAACATCAACAACACTTGATCAGCACAAAATTCAAATCCAAGCTGGTCCAAATTAGGCCTGACTGAATCCATGGTCACTTGGAGAATTTCATGCAAACAGGAGATAGAAAATATCAAAAATCACATACTATTTCTATGAATTCAACATGAATTCTAAGATCACATAACTATGCATATTCATAATTTAAGTACATGTTCTTGTTCCTGTAAAAAAAAGTACATGTTATTGGCCTTCTCTCACACAAGATTTAAAAATGAACTCGCTTTTTCATCACTAAAAACGGAGCAAAAACCTACCAACATGTAGAGCAAGAAAGAACACCACCGCCATCGCCACCTGGAGCCCGCCGAGCTAGTTTTGCCTGAAGCAATTTACAAACAATGTATATCAATAGCCAAATTACAATTACAGCAGGGATAAAGCTCCCTATCCAGGCTAAGGAAACAAAGAAAAAAGAACAGGATATATGCACAAAGGACAGCCAACCTAAGGAACAAGGAAACAGAACCCTAGGACATATATCACGCATCTCCACTCAAAGGGCGTACGAGCTGCCTCCCCCGCCGCCGTAAGGATGAACGCATCCAGCAGCTTCTCGTGAGGAAGACACAAAACATGGGCGGCCTTGTTTATCCACTTTTCTGGGCCTATTTACGTTTTTCCCAGTTGGCCCGATTAAGGAGCAATCACCCCAGTTGGTCTGCGGAGCAGCAGCCCAGTTACAGTGGGCCACGCTGGTTGCACGGTGACGTGGTGAAAAAACATGTTGCACGCGAGTGGTTAAATGATCAAGAGATCTGGAGCGCTCAGTAGAACGATCTGACGGCGGACAGGCTCAAATCGCTGAGAGAGGCCGTAGGTGGCTCCGTTTTACTGTTTCTCGATATCTTTGTTCTAGTATCGAGTTGTAATATTGAGTTGTAAGTAAATAAAAGTGTGAAGGTCATCATTATTAGAACATTGTCCCATGTGAGGTTACAAAATAAAAGAGGTCAAAGAAGCCCAAATAAAAAAAGAGGCCAAAGAAGCCCACCAAAAAAACAAAAAACAAATGATGAGAGAAAAAGAGAGAAGGGGGCGATGTTACTATCCTTTTACCACACTTGTGCTTCAGAGTAGCACCATGTTCTTCATATAGAGAGTCCCTTGAGTTATCACTTTCATATACTAGTGGGAATTTTCATTATAGAACTTGGCTTGTATATTCCGATGATGGGCTTCCTCAAATGCCCGAGGTTTTCATGAGCAAGCAAGTTGGATGCACACCCACTTAGTTTCAGTTTGAGCTTTCATACACGTATAGCTCTAGTGCATCTGTTGCATGGCAATCCCTACTCCTCGCATTGACATCAATTGATGGGCATCTCCATAGCCCATTGATTTGCCGCGTCGATGTGAGACTTTCTTCCTTTTGTCCTCTCCACACAACCTCCATCATCATATTCTATTCCACCCATAGTGCTATGTCCATGGCTCACGCTCATGTATTGCGTGAAAGTTGAAAAGGTTTGAGAACGCCAAAAGTATGAAATGCTACCTCATGAGCACTGCGTTGGTTTTCCCCGAAGAGGAAGGGATGATGCAGCAAAGTAGCGTAAGTATTTCCCTCAGTTTTTGAGAACCAAGGTATCAATCCAGTAGGAGGCTACGCGCGAGTCCCTCGTACCTACACAAAACAAATAAATCCTCGCAACCAATGCAAATAGGGTTTGTCAATCCCTATAAGGCCACTTATGAGAGTGAGATCTGATAGATATGATAAGATAATATTTTGGGTATTTTTGTGATAAAGATGCAAAGTAAAATAAAGGCAAAGTAAAAGCAAAACAAATAACTAAGTATTAGGAGATTAATATGATAAAGATGGACCCGGGGGCCATAGGTTTCACTAGTGGCTTCTCTCGAGAGCATAAGTATTCTATGCTGGGTGAACAAATTACTGTTGAGCAATTGACAGAATTGAGCATAGTTATGAGAATATCTAGGTATGATCATGTATATAGGCATCACGTCCGATACAAGTAGACCGACTCCTGCCTGCATCTACTACTATTACTCCACTCATCGACCGCTATCCAGCAAGCATCTAGAGTATTAAGTTAAAAACAGAGTAACGCCTTAAGCAAGATGACATGATGTAGAGGGATAGACTCATGCAATATGAATAAAACCCCATCTTGTTATCCTCGATGGCAACAATACAATACGTGCCTTGCTGCCTCTACTGTCACTGGGAAAGGACACCGCAAGATTGAACCCAAAGCTAAGCACTTCTCCCATTGCAAGAAAGATCAATCTAGTAGGCCAAACCAAACTGATAATTCGAAGAGACCTGCAAAGATAACCAATCATACATAAAAGAATTCAGAGAAGATTCAAATATTGTTCATAGATAGACTTGATCATAAACCCACAATTCATCGGTCTCAACAAACACACCGCAAAAAGAAGACTACATCGAATAGTTCTCCACAAGAGAGGGAGAGAACATTGTATTGAGATCCAAAAAGAGAGAAGAAGCCATCTAGCTACTAACTATGGACCCGTAGGTCTGAGGTAAACTACTCACACTTCATCAGAGAGCTATGGTGTTGATGTAGAAGCCCTCCGTGATTGATGCCCCCTCTGGCGGAGCTCCGGAACAGGCCCCAAGATGGGATCTTGTGGATACAGAAAGTTACGGTGGTGGAATTAGGGTTTTGGCTCTGTATCTGATCGTTTGGGGGTACGTAGGTATATATAGGAGGAAGGAGTACGTCGGTGGAGCAACAGGGGGCCCACGAGGGTGGAGGGCGCGCCTAGGGGGTAGGCGCGCCCCCCTACCTCGTGGTCTCCTCTTTTCTTTCTTAACATAGGGTCCAAGTCTCCCGGGTCTTGTTTGTTGAGAAAATCATGTCCCCGAAGGTTTCATTCCGTTTGGACTCTATTTGATATTCCTTTTCTTCGAAACCCTAAAACACGCAAAAAATAGCAATTCTGGGCTGGGCCTCCGGTTAATAGGTTAGTCCCAAAAATAATATAAAAGTGGATAATAAAGCCCAATAATGTCCAAAACAGTAGATAATATAGCATGGAGCAATCAAAAATTATAGATACGTTGGAGACGTATCAAGCATCCCCAAGCTTAATTCCTGCTCGTCCTCGAGTAGGTAAATGATAAAAACAGAATTTTTGATGCGGAGTGCTACTTGGCATAATTTTAATGTAATTCTTCTTAATTGTGGCATGAATATTCAGATCCAAAAGATTCAAGACAAAAGTTCATCTTGACATAAAAATAATAATACTTCAAGCATACTAACTAAGCAATTATGTCTTCTCAAAATAACATGGCCAAAGAAAGTTCATCCCTACAAAATCATATGGTTTAGTCATGTTTCATTTTCGTCACACAAGAATGCTCTCATCATGCACAACCCCGATGACAAGCCAAGCAATTGTTTCATACTTTAGTAATCTCAAACCTATAAACTTTCACGCAATATATGAGCGCGAGCCATGGACATAGCACTATGGGTGGAATAGAATATAATGAGGGGGGTTTTGTGGAGAAGACAAAAAAGGAGAAAGTCTCACATCAACGAGGCTAATCAATGGGCTATGGAGATGCCCACCGATTGATGTTAATGCAAGGAGTAGGGATTGCCATGCAACGGATGCACTAGAGCTATAAATGTATGAAATCTCAACAAAAGAAACTAGTGGGTGTGCATCCAACTTGCTTGCTCATTAATACCTAGGGCACTTGAGGAGGCCCATTGCTGGAATATACAAGCCAAGTTCTATAATGAAAAATTCCCACTAGTATATGAAAGTGACAAGACAAGATACTCTCTAACATGAAGATTAAGGTGCTACTTTGAAGCACAAGTGTGGCAAATGATAGTAACATTGTCCCTTCTCTCATTTTTTTGGGCCTTCTCTTTTTTTATGGCCTTTCTCTTTTTTTTTGGGCCTTCTCTCTTTTTTTATGGCCTTTTTTTCCTCACTTGGGACAATGCTCTAGAAAATGATGATCATCACACTTCTATTTATTTACAACTCAATGATTACAACTCAATACTTGAGCAAAAGATGACTCTATATGAATGCCTCCGGCGGTGTACCGGGATATGCAATGGACCAAGAGTGACATGTATGAAAGAATTATGAACGGTGGCTTTGCCACAAATACTATGTCAACTACATGATCATGCTAAGCAATATGACAATAATGAATGTGTCATGATGAACAGAATGATGGAAAGTTGCATGGCAATATATCTCGGAATGGCTATGGAAATGCCATAATAGGTAGGTATGGTGGCTGTTTTGAGGAAGATATAAGGAGGTTTATGTGTGAAAGAGCGTATCATATCACGGGATTTGGATGCACCGGCGAAGTTTGCGCCAACTCTCAATGTGAGAAAGGGCCATGCACGGTACCGAAGAGGCTAGCAAGGATGGAAGGGTGAGAGTGCGTATAATCCATGGACTCAACATTAGTCATAAAGAACTCACATACTTATTGCAAAAATCTACAAGTCATCAAAAACCTCGGTACTACGTGCATGCTCCTAGCGGGATAGATTGGTAGGAAAAGACCATCGTTCGTCCCCAACCGCCACTCATAAGGAAGACAATCAAATAACACCTCATGTTTCAAATTTGTTGCATAACGTTTACCATACGTGCATGCTACGGGACTTGCAAACTTTAACACAAGTATTCCTCAATTTCACAAGTACTCAACTAGCACGACTTTGATATTATTACCTCCATATCTCAAAACAATCATCAAGCATCAAACTTCTCTTAGTATTCAAAACACTCTTAAGAAAATTTTACTAACTTTGAATACCTAGAATATTAGGATTTTAAGCAAATTACCATGCTATTAAGACTCTCAAAATAATCTAAGTGAAGCATGAGAGATCAATAGTTTCTATAAAACAAATCCACCACCGTGCTCTAAAAGATAGAAGTGAAGTACTAGAGCAAAAATTATATAACTCAAAAGATATAAGCGAAGCACATAGAGTATTCTAACAAATTCCAAATCATGTATGGCTCTCTCAAAAGGTGTGTACAGCAAGGATGATTGTGTTAAACTAACAAGCAAAGACTCAAATCATACAAGACACTCCAAGCAAAACACATATCATGTGGCGAATAAAAATATAGCTCCAAGTAAAGTTACCGATAGAAGTAGACGAAAGAGGGGATGCCTTCCGGGGCATCCCCAAGCTTTGGCTGTTAGGTGTCCTTAGATTATATTGGGGGTGCCATGGGCATCCCCAAGCTTAGGCTCTTGCCACTCCTTGTTCCATAATCCATCAAATCTTTACCCAAAACTTGAAAACTTCACAACACAAAACTTAAAGTAGAAAATCTCATGAGCTCCGTTAGCGAAAGAAAATAAAAGACCACTTCAAGGTACTGTAATGAACTCATTATTTATTTATATTGGTGTTATACCTACTGTATTCCAACTTCTCTATGGTTTATAAACTATTTGACTAGCCATAGACTCATCAAAATAAGCAAACAATACACGAAAAACAGAATCTGTCAAAAACAGAACAGTCTGTAGTAATCTGTAGCTAGCGCAAGATATGGAACCCCAAAAATTCTAAAATAAATTGCTGGACGTGAGGAATTTATCTATTAATAATATGAAAAAATAATTAACTAAATAGAACTTTCCAAATAAAAATGACAGCAGTTCTCGTGAGCACTAAAGTTTCTGTTTTTTACAACAAGTTCAACAAGACTTTCCCCAAGTCTTCCCAACGGTTCTACTTGGCACAAACACTAATTAAACACAAAAAACACAACCAAAATAGAGGCTAGATAAATTATTTATTACTAAACAGGAGCAAAAAGCAAGGAATAAAAATAAAATTGGGTTGCTTCCCAACAAGCGGTATCGTTTAACGCCCCTAGCTAGGCATAACAAGCAAGAATAGATCTAGGTATTGCCATCTTTGGTAGGCAATCCATAAGTGGCTCTTATAATAGATTAATAAGGTAATTTAATTTTATTTCTAGGAATGTGTTCCATGCCTTTCATTAATGGAAATTGGAATCTAATATTTCCTTCCTTCGTATCAATAATTGCACCAATCGTTCTAAGGAAAGGTCTACCAAAATAATAGGACATGAAGGATTGCAAATTATGTCAAGAACAATAAAATATACGGGAACATAATTCCTATTTGCAACAATAATAAAATCATTAATTCTTCCCATAGGTTTCTTAATAGTGTAATCCGCAAGGTGCAAGTTTAGAGAGCAATCATCAAAATCACGGAAACCTAACAAATCACACAAAGTCTTTGGAATCATGGAAACACTAGCACCCAAATCACATAAAACATAGCATTAATGATCTTTAATTTTAATTTTAATATTTGGTTCCCACTCATCATAAAGTTTTCTAGGGATAGAAACTTCCAATTCAAGTTTTTCTTCATAAGATTGCATCAAGGCATCAACGATATGTTTAGTAAACGCTTTATTTTGACTATAAGCATGAGGAGAATTTAGCACGGAATGCAACAAGGAAATACAATCAATCAAAGAGCAATTTTCATAGTTAAATTCCTTGGACTCCATAATAGTGGGTTTAGCAACATCTAGGGTTTTAATTTCTTCAATCCCACTTTTATCAAATTTAGCATCAAGATCAACAAATTCCGAATTCTTGGAACGCCTTCTAGGTAAAGGTGGATCATATTCAGTCCCATCATTATCAAGATTCATATTTCAAAACAAAGATTTAATAGGGGACACATCAATAACTTTTAGATCTTCATATTTATTTTCATAGGAACTAGAAGAACACGCTTTTATAAAGGCATCTTTCTTAGCACGCATCCTAGCGGTTCTTTCTTTGCACTCATCAATGGAAATTCGCATGGCTTTGAGAGACTCATTGATATGATGCTTAGGTGGAATAGATCTAAGTTTCAAAGAATCTACATCAAGAGAAATTCTATCAACGTTCCTAGCCAAATCATCAATCTTAAGCAATTTTTCTTCAATCATAGCATTAAAATTCTTTTGCGAAGTAATAAATTCTTTAATATTAGATTCAAAATCAGAGGGCGTCTTATTATAATTTCCATAAGAGTTGTTGTAGGAATTACCATAATTATTAGAGGGATTACTAGGATAAGGCCTAGGACTGAAATTTCCTCTATACGCGTTGTTACCAAAATTGTTCCTACCAACAAAATCCACATCCATAGATTCATTATTATTCTCAATCAAAGTAGACAAGGGCATATCATTAGGATCAGAAGAAACACTCTTACTAGCAAATAATTTCATAAGTTCATCCATCTTTCCACTCAAAACATTAATTTCTTCTATCGCATGCACCTTTTTATTAGTAGATCTTTCACTATGCCATTGAGAATAATTAACCATAATATTATCTAGGAGTTTAGTAGCTTCTCTTAAAGTGATTTCCATAAAAGTGCCTCCCGCAGCCGAATCTAAAAGATTTCTAGAAGCAAAATTCAATCCGGCATAAAAATTCTGAACAATCATCCACAAATTTAAACCATGAGTAGGGCAATTACGTATCATTAATTTCATTCCCTCCCAAGCTTGTGCAACATGTTCATGATCAAGTTGCTTAAAGTTCATAATATCGTTTCTAAGAGAGATGATCTTAGCGGGAGGAAAATACTTAGAGATAAAAGCATCTATGCACTTGTTCCATGAATCAATACTATTTTTAGGCAAAGACGAAAACCAAGATTTAGCACGATCTCTAAGCGAAAAAGGAAATAGCTTCAATTTAACAATATCATTATCCACATCTTTCTTCTTTTGCATGTCACGCAAATCAATGAAGCTATTTAGATGGGTAGCGGCATCTTCACTAGGAAGGTCGGAAAACGGATCTTTCATGACAAGATTCAGCAAAGCAGTATTAATTTCACAAGATTCAGCATCGGTAAGCGGAGCAATCAGAGTGCTAATAAAATCATTGTTGTTGGTATTGGTGAAGTCACACAATTTAGTATTATCTTGAGCCATCGTGACAAGCAAGCAAACTAACACACAAGCAAACAAAAAGCAAGCGGGCAAAAAGAGGCAAATAGAGAAAGAGAGGGAGGGTAGAGAGAGAGAGGGGGGCGAATAAAACGGCAAGGGTGAAGTGGGGGAGAGGAAAACGAGAGGCAAATGGCAAATAATGTAATGAAGAAGATAAGGGTATGTGATGGGTACTTGGTATGTTGACTTTGCCGTAGACCTCCCCGACAACGGCGCCAGAAATCCTTCTTGCTACCTCTTGAGCACTGCGTTGGTTTTCCCCGAAGAAGAAGGGATGATGCAGCAAAGTAGCGTAAGTATTTCCCTCAGTTTTTTGAGAACCAAGGTATCAATCCAGTAGGAGGCTATGTGCAAGTCCCTCGTACCTGCACAAAAAAAATAAATCCTCGCAACCAACGCAAATAGGGGTTGTCAATCCCTATAAGGCCACTTACGAGAGTGAGATCTGATAGTTATGATAAGATAATATTTTTGGTATTTTTGTGATAAATATGCAAAGTAAAATAAAGGCAAAGTAAAAGCAAAAGAAATAACTAAGTATTAGGAGATTAATATGATAAAGATAGACCCGGGGGGCCATAGGTTTCACTAGTGGCTTCTCTCGAGAGCATAAGTATTCTATGCTGGGTGAACAAATTAACGTTGAGCAATTGACAGAATTGAGCATAGTTATGAGAATATCTAGGTATGATCATGTATATAGGCATCACGTCCGAGACAAGTAGACCGACTCCTGCCTGCATCTACTACTATTACTCCACTCATCGACCGCTATCAAGCATGCATCTAGAGTATTAAGTTAAAAACAGAGTAATGCCTTAAGCAAGATGACATGATGTAGAGGGATAGACTCATGCAATATGAAGAAAACCCCATCTTGTTATCCTCGATGGCAACAATACAATGCGTGCCTTGCTGCCCCTACTGTCACTAGGAAAGGACACCGCAAGATTGAACCCAAAGCTAAGCACTTCTCCCATTGCAAGAAAGATCAATCTAGTAGGCCAAACCAAACTGATAATTCAAAGAGACTTGCAAAGATAACCAATCATACATAAAAGAATTCAGAGAAGATTCAAATATTGTTCATAGATAGACTTTATCATAAACTCACAATTCATCGGTCTCAACAAACACACCGCAAAAAGAAGATTACATCGAATAGTTCTCCACAAGAGAGGGGGAGAACATTGTATTGAGATCCAAAAAGAGAGAAGAAGCCATCTAGCTACTAACTATGGACCCGTAGGTCTGAGGTAAACTACCCACACTTCATGGGAAGGCCTATGGTGTTGATGTAGAAGCCCTCCGTGATCGATGCCCCCTCCGGCGGAGCTCCGGAACAGGCCCCAAGATGGGATCTCGTGGATATAGAAAGTTACGGCGGTGGAATTAGGGTTTTGGCTCCGTATCTGATCGTTTGGGGGTATGTAGGTATATATAGGAGGAAGGAGTACGTCGGTGGAGCAAAAGGGGGCCCATGAGGGTGGAGGGCGCGCCCCCCTACCTCATGGCCTCCTCTTTTCTTTCTTGACATAGAGTCCAAGTCTCGCGGGTCTTGTTCGTTGAGAAAATCACGTTCCTGAAGGTTTCATTCCGTTTGGACTCCGTTTGATATTCCTTTTCTTCGAAACCCTAACACAGGCAAAAAAACATCAATTCTGGGTTGGGCCTCCGGTTAATAGGTTAGTCCCAAAAATAATATAAAAGTGGATAATAAAGCCCAATAATGTCCAACACAGTAGATAATATAGCATGGAGCAATCAAAAATTATAGATACGTTGGAGACGTATCATGAAACAATTGTTTGGCTTGTCATTGGGGTTGTGCATGATTTGAATATTTTGTGTGATGAAGATGGAGCATAGCCAGACTATATGATTTTGTAGGGATAACTTTCTTTGGCCATGTTATTTTGAAAAGACATGATTGCTTTATTAGTATGCTTGAAGTATTATTATCTTAATGTCAAATGATAGAGCATTGCTTTGAATCACTCGTGTCTTAATATTCATGCCATGATTAGATTACATGATCAAGATTATGCTGGGTAGCATTCCACATCAAAAATTATCTTTTTTATCATTTACCTACTCGAGGACGAGCAGGAATTAAGCTTGGGGATGCTGATACGTCTCTGGCGTATTTGTAATTTTTGATTGTTCCATGCCAATATTCTACAACTTTCATATACTTTGGCAACTTTTTATACTATTTTTGGGACTAACATATTGATCCAGTGCCTAGTGCCAGTTCCTGTTTGTTGCATGTTTTTTGTTTCGTAGAAAATCCATATCAAATGGAGTCCAAACGGGATAAAAACTGACGGAGATTTTTTTGGAATATATGTGATTTTAGGGAAGAAGAATCAACGTGAGACGATGCCCGAGGGGGCCACGAGGCAGGGGGCGCGCCCTAGGGGGTCAGGCGCACCCTAGGCCCTCGTGGCCACCCCGTAAGGAGGTTGGTTCCCTTCTTCCGCCACAAGAAAGCTAATATCGGATAAAAATCGTGTCCAAATTTCAGCCCAATTAGAGTTACGGATGTCCGGGAATATAAAAAACGGTGAAAGGGCAGAATCTGGAACGCAGAAATGGAGAGAGATAGAGAGACAGATCCAATCTCGGAGGGGCTCTCGCCCCTCCGCCACCATGGAGGCCATGGACCAGAGGGGAAACCCTTCTCCCATCTAGGGAGAAGGTCAAGGAAGAATAATAAGGAGGCCCTCCCCCCTCTCTTCCGGTGGCGCCGGAACACCGCTGGGGCCATCATCGTCACCGCGATCTACACCAACACCTCTGTCATCTTCACCAACATCTTCATCACCTTCCCCCATCTATCTACAGTGGTCCACTCTCCCGTAACCCGATGTACCCTCTACTTGAACATGGTGCTTTATGCTTCATATTATTATCCAATGATGTGTTGCCATCCTATGATGTATGAGTAGATTTTCGTTGTCCTATCGGTAATTGGTGAATTGCTTTGATTGGTTTAATTTGCTTGTGGTTATGTTGCTATCCTTTGGTGCCCATCATATGAGCGCGCGTGTGGATCACACCATAGGGTTAGTTGTATGTTGATAGGACTATGTATTGGAGGGCAAGAGTAACAGAAGCTTCAACCTAGCGTAGAAATTGATGCATACGGGATTGAAGGGGGACCAATATATCTTAATGCTATGGTTGGGTTTTACCATAATGAACGTTAGTAGTTGCGAATGCTTGCTAATAGTTCCAATCATAAGTGCATAGAATTCCAAGTTAGGGATGACATGCTAGTAGTGGCCTCTCTCACATAAAACTTGCTATCGGTCTAGTAAAGTAGTCAATTGCTTAGGGACAATTTCGCAACTCCTCCCGCCACTTTTCCACACTCGCTATACTAACTTTATTGTTTCTTTATCTAAACAGCCCCTAATTTTTATTTACGCGCTCTTTATTATCTTGCAAACCTATCCAAAAATACCTACAAAGTACTTCTAGTTTCATACTTGTGCTAGGTAAAGTGAACGTTAAGAGTGTGTAGAGTTGTATCGGTGGTCGATAGAACTTGAGGGAATATTTGTTCTACCTTTAGCTCCTCGTTGGGTTCGACACTCTTACCTATCAAAAGAGGCTACAATTGATCCCCTATACTTGTGGGTTATCAATGACCCACACCTTTATAAAGAAGGAGTAGATGGTATTATTAGACGTTGTGTACCTGAGCATGAACAGGGACAAATCCTATGGAAATGTCACTCTGAAGCTTATGGAGGGCATCATGCTGGAGATAGAACTGCTCACAAGGTATTGCAATCTGGATTTTATTGGCCTACTCTCTTCAAGGATGCCCGTAAGTTCGTCTTATCTTGTGATGAATGTCAAAGAACAGGTAATATCGGTAAACGTCAAGAAATGCCTATGAATTATTCACTTACTGTTGAACCATTTGATGTTTGGGGATTTTATTATATGGGACCTTTTCCTTCCTCTAATGGGTATACACATATTTTGGTTGTTGTTGATTATGTTACTAAATGGGTAGAAGCTATTCCAACCAGTAGTGCTGATCACAACACCTCTATTAAAATGCTTAAAGAAGTTATTTTCCCAAGGTTTGGAGTCCCTAGATATTTAATGACTGATGGTGGTTCACACTTTATTCATGGTTCTTTCCATAAAATGCTTGCCAAGTATGATGTTAACCATAGAATTGCATCACCATATCACCCTCAGTCTAGTGGTCAAGTTGAATTTAGCAATAGATAAATAAAATTCATTTTGCAAAAGGCTGTCAATAGGTCCAGGAAGAATTGGTCTAAGAAATTAGATGACACACTTTGGGCTTATAGAACAACATATAAAAATCCTATGGGTATGTCTCCTTATAAAATGTTTTGTGGAAAAGCTTGTCATTTGCCTCTTGAGTTAGAACATAAAGCATATTGGGCAATCAAAGAACTTAATTATGACTTCAAACTTGAAGGTGAAAAGAGGTTATTTGATATTAGCTCTCTAGATGAGTGGATAACCCAAGCTTATGAAAATGCAAAATTATTCAAAGAAAAAGTAAAACGATGGCATGACAAAAGAATCCAAAAGCGTGAGTATAAAGTCGGAGAATATGTTCTTTTGTACAACTCTCGTTTCAGATTCTTTGCAGGAAAACTCCTCTCAAAATGGGAAGGCCCCTATGTTATCGAGGAGGTTTACCAGTCTGGAGCCATCAAAATAAATAATTTCAAAGGTACTAACCCGAAGGTTGTCAATGGGCAACAAATAAAGCATTATATCTCAGGTATGCCTATTAATGTTGAAAGTAATATTATCCAAACTTTGACACCGTAAGAACACATAATAGAGTCCTTCCGGAATACTCCAGAATCATGAAAATAAGGAGGTACGTGATACGGTAAGTAAACGGACTCCGAAAAATCCGCAAAAATATTTTTATCAGTTTTGGAATACTTAAGAATTTAGGGAATAAAGAAACTTCCAGGAAGCGTCCCCTGGTGGACACAAGACACCAGGGCGCGCTAGGCCTAGCGCGCCCAGGTGGGTTGTGCCCACCTGGGACACCTTCTGTACTTCGTTTTTCTACAGTTTGCTTGTTCTCCAAGATAAAAAATCTATATATACTTCCCGAACCTGTTGATCACCGTATCGTGGAGAAAATCCTCTGTTCTCTTTTCCTTGATGTTTTCTGTCAGATCCCATCTACCATGGCCTCTTCAAGCTCCTCCAAGGACAAGTTCTTCAAGAACGCCATCAACCCATATATGCGGGAGGTGGTGCAACACCCTCGGTGAAGGAAATATACCCTAGAGGCAATAATAAAGTTGTTATTTATATTTCCTTATATCGTGATAAATGTTTATTATTCATGCTAGAATTGTATTAACCGGAAACTTAGTACATGTGTGAATACATAGACAAACAGAGTGTCACTAGTTTGCCTCTACTTGACTAGCTCGTTGAATCAATGATGGTTATGTTTCCTAACCATAGACATGAGTTGTCATTTGATTAACGGGATCACATCATTAGAGAATGATGTGATTGACTTGACCCATCCGTTAGCTTATCACGATGATCGTTTAGTTTGTTGCTATTGCTTTCTCCATAACTTATACATGTTCCTGCGACTATGAGATCATGCAACTCCCGAATACCAGAGGAACATTTTGTGTGGTACCAAACGTCACAACATAACTGGTTGATTATAAAGGTGCTCTACAAGTGTCTCTGATGGTGTTTGTTAAGTTGGCATAGATCGAGATTAGGATTTGTCACTCCGATTGTCGGAGAGGTATCTCTGGGCCCTCTCGGTAATGTACATCACTATAAGCCTTGCAAGCAATGTAGCTAATGAGTTAGTTACAGGATGTAGCATTACGGAACGAGTAAAGATACTTGCCGGTAACAATATGGAACTAGGTATTGAGATACCGACGATCGAATCTCGGGCAAGTAACATACCGATGACAAAGGGAACAACGTATATCGTTATGCGGTTTGACCGATAAAGATCTTCGTAGAATATGTAGGAACCAATATGAGCATCTAGGTTCCTATATTGGTTATTGACCGGAGATGTGTCTCGGTCATGTCTACATAGTTCTCGAACCCGTAGGGTCCGCACGCTTAACATTCGGTGACGATCGGTATTATGAGTTTATGTGTTTTGATGTATCGAAGGTAGTTCAGAGTCCCGGATATGATCACAGACATGACGAGGAGTCTCAAAATGGTCGAGACATAAAGATCGATATTGGATGACTATATTTGGACGTAGGAATGGTTCTGGGTGAGTTCGGGCATATACCGGAGCACCGGGAGGTTACCGGAACCCCGCGGGAGGTATATGGGCCTTATTGGGCCATAGTGGGAGAGAAGAGAGGGAGGCCTAGGAGGGGGCGCGCCCCCCTCAAGCCCAATCCGAATTGGGTGGGGGGAGGCCCCCCCTTTCCTTCCCCCTCTCTCCCCCTTCCTTCCACTCCTAGTCCAACTAGGAAAGGGGGGAATCCTACTCCCAGTGGGAGTAGGACTCCCCATGGGGCGCGCCATAGGAGGGCCGCCCCCCCCCTCCCTCCTCCACTCCTTTATATACGGGGAGGGGGGCACCCCATAGACACACAAGTTGATCATTGATCTTTTAGCCGTGTGCGGTGCCCCCCTCCACCATAATCCACCTCGGTGATATCGTAGTGGTGCTTAGGCGAAGCCCTGTTCCGGTAGCAACATCATCACCATTATCACGTTGTCGTGCTGACGAAGCTCTCCCTCGACACTCTACTGGATCGTGAGTTCGTGGGACGTCACCGAGCTGAACGTGTGCAGATCGCGGAGGTGTCGTACCTTCGGTACTAGGATCGGTCGATCGTGAAGACGTACGACTACATCAACCGCGTTGTCATAACGCTTCCGCTTACGGTCTACGAGGGTACGTGGACAACACTCTCCCCCTCTCGTTGCTATGCATCACCATGATCTTGCGTGTGCGTAGGAAATTTTTTGAAATTACTGAGTTCCCCAACACTCAGATCATCCACATGCATGAGGGGGTGCTTCACCTCCGCGATGTGCCATGTCCCAAGGGGACGGGAACCATGGAGGACAGGCTCGAAGCTGTGGAGCAAGACGTCTTTCGGTGCAAGGGGATGGTGGAGTGTGGGCTCAATGCCAATCACCTCATGATCGCAGACCTTTCCCATGATCTCAAGGTGGATGGCAAACCCATGAAGGACATCATCTTCAACCTCAACGAGCAAATCAACTTTCTCCAAAGCCAGATCTATGATCTTCAAAACCAAGTCTTTGAATATGAGGCAAGGTTTAAAGGTATGAGCTTGGCTGCTAGTTGCAGGACTCGTGAGACTCAATCCTCCTCTTATGATGGTGGACCATGGCCATGGAAATTCGAGGACAAGATATCTTCTTCTTCATCACCATCACCTTCTTCACCACCAAAGGAGAATTAAGTATCGGGTATGGGCACTCCCCTTGCCTTCCGCCAAGCTTGGGGAGGTGCCCCCATATTGTATCATCCCACTATCTTTTTGCTTTTACTTATTTTGGTTCAATCCTTTGCTTTAGATGAATAAAAGTTTAGTTCGGTCCTTTCTTCTTTGAGAGTTTGCTTACTGATCTATCCTTGTAATCGTGTGCAGGTTATATAATAAAGTTAGCTTGAGTTTTTGCTTTCTTTACTTTCATGTTGCAAATAAAGAAAATAAATAAAGAACGAAAAGGAGAAAGGAAATAAATAAAAGAAAGGAAATAAATCAATAAGATCATATACTAATCCCATGGTAGGTGATGGCACCACATAAGGAAAAGTATAAGTAGAAAATTTTATTAGAGATTGACAAACATAGCATTAGTCAATGATGCAATTCATGAAAGAATTAATAAGGGGAGAGAAGATTCACATATAAATATACTATCCTAGAAATCTTTTGTGATTGTGAGCCCTCATCAAAATATTATATGCCAAAATTGTTGACGTTGGACAAGGAAGACAGCATAATGATTTATGTTTGTTTATATTCACACAGAAGTCATATTGTCATGGATCCTTTAACATGTGGTGCTTGCCCTGTATCTTTGCTAGCCAAAAATTCCGCACTTAGAGATACTAATTGTGCATCCAAAAACCCTTAAACCGAAATATTATTTTCAAGTGTTCACCATACCTACCTAGGGATTGAGCAAGATCCCTCAAGTAAGTTGTCATCGATGCAAAAAGGCAATAAAAATTGCTTATAAAAGTGTGAGATCATTTAGTGTAAGAGAAAATTGAGCGTTGCACGATCTTGTGATGGTGAAGAATAAAAGCGACAGACTACATAATAAAGGTCTCTATCACAAGGGGCAATGTAATGTGATGTTCTTTTGCACTAAGGGATTGAACATACAAACAAATAAGCGCATGGCAACCTCTGCTTCCCTCTACGAAGGGCCTATCTTTTACTTTTATGCAGGAGTCAAAGTTTTTCTCTCTATTCCTTTTATTTTTCTCCTTTGGCAAGCATCATGTGGTGAGGAAATATCTAGGCACATATGTCCAGTTGAATATGGGTGGCATGGGTTATTATTGTTGACATCACCCTTGAGGTGAGTACGTTGGGAGGCGAAACCATAAGCCCCTATCTTTCTATGTGTCTGGTTGAAATGTTTTGCTCATGTGTATGCGGTGAGTGTTAGCAATCATAGAATACTATATGATAGTTGAGTATGTGGACTTGCCTAAAGGCTCTGACACGTGACCCTTCCTGAAAAAGATGATGAATTGTAGTTGCAAAGTTGACTCAGAACATAGTTTGTTGGTTTCTAATAGAGTTTTTGCTTTATACTTCAATTGTGTGATGAACTATTACTTATTCATGAGAAGTATATGATAAAAGTTCTATGATAAAACTCCTATGTTTAATTTTATTGCTATTATGATAATCAACATGATGCTTCTATGTCCATATTTTGTTTTTATCGACACCTCTCTCTCAAAGCATGTGGAGATGTTTTTCGATTTCGGTTTTCGCTTGAGGACAAGCGAGGTCTAAGCTTGGGGGAGTTGATACGTCCATTTTGCATCATGTTTTCTTCCTGTTATTTATGATGTTTTTATCCATAATAATGCTTTTTGGAGCAATTCTAATGCCTTTTCTCTCATAATTTGCAAGGTACACAACAAGAGGGAGAATTCCGGCAGCTGGAAATCTGGACCTGAAAAAGCTACGCCAGGCTACTTATTCTGCACAACTCCAAATGAGCTGATACTTCATGAGGATTTTTTATGGAATATATAAGAATTTTTGGAGCAAATAACTGCCAAAGGGGGCCCACCAGGTGGGCACAACCCACCTAGGAGCGCCAGGGAGCCCAGGCGCGCCCTGGTGGGTTGTGCTCACCCAAGCCCACCTCGGGTGCCCATCGTCTCGTATATAGGTCGTTTTGACCTAGAGAAAAATAAGAGGAGGACTTTTGGGACAAAGTGCTGCTGCCTCGAGGCGGAACTTGGGCAGGAGCACTTTTGCCCTCCGGCGGAGCGATTCCGCCATGGGAACTTCCCTCCCGGAGGGAGAAATCATCGTCATCATCATCATCACCAACAACTCTCCCATCTTGGGGAGGGAAATCTTCATCAACATCTTCAACAGCACCATCTCCTCTCAAACCCTAGTTCATCTCTTGTGTTCAATCTTGTTACCGGAACTATAGATTGGTGCTTGTGGGTGACTAGTAGTGTTGATTACATCTTGTAGTTGATTACTATATGGTTTATTTGGTGGAAGATTATATGTTCAGATCCAATATGCTATTTAATACTCCTCTTATCATGAGCATGTTTATCATTTGTGAGTAGTTACCTTTGTTCTTGAGGTCACGGGAGAAATCATGTTGCAAGTAATCATGTGAATTTGATATGTGTTCGATATTTTGATAGCATGTATGTTGTGATTCCCTTAGTGGTGTCATGTGAACGTCGACTACATGACACTTCACCATATTTGGGCCTAAGGGAATGCATTGTGGAGTAGCAATTAGATGGTGGGTTGCGAGAGTGACAGAAGCTTAAACCCCAATTTATGCGCTATTTCATAAGGGACCGATTGGATCCAAAAGTTTAATGCTATGGTTAGAATTTATTCTTAATAGTTTTCCCATAGTTGTGGATGCTTGCGGGAGGGTTGATCATAAGTAGGAAGTTTGTTCAAGTAAGAACAACACCTAAGCACCGATCCACCCACATATCAAATTATCAAAGTACCAAACACGAATTAAACCAATATGATGAAAGTGACTAGATGAAATTCCCGTGTACCCTCAAGAATGCTTTGCTTATCATAAGAGACCGTTTTGGCCAGTCCTTTGCCTCAAAAGGATTTAGCTACCTTGTTGCACTTTTGTTACTACTATTGTTACTTGCTCGTTACAAATTATCTTGCTATCAAATTACTCTGCTACTTACAATTTCAGCACTTGCAAACATTACCTTACTGAAAACCACTTGTCATTTCCTTTTGCTCCTCGTTGGGTTCGACACTCTTACTTATCAAAAAGAGCTAAAATTGATCCCCTATACTTGTGGGTCATCATCTTCTCACACGGTTTGGTGCGGAATCGTGTGTGACGTTGGAATACCTAACACAAACGACATGTATAAAACATGTGCCGTATACAACATATAGTGCCATAAGTAGTTCCCAACCATTAGCTTATCCCCACAATTTCCCCAGTTCCCCCAAATCCCTACATAGCCTCCAAATTCCCTCACATGGCGCTGACATTGGGGGAATGCGGACGAGTGGTGCTGATGGTTTTGGTGCGGCTGCTCCTGCTCGTATCGCCGCCACGATGGCGATCGCCGTCGAGCACTTGCCTAAGGTCATCAAAAGGTAGGTGTACTACGGATCCGAATCGTCCTATCAGGTTCCAACCTATCACGATCTTTTTTAGCATGTCCAAAGTATAGCTCCTTGCTGAATCCGTCCTGAATGACACCCCCTCCCCCCAAGAAAGCGATCTGCCGCCGAATACGGAGCATGACTCCAGACTCCCGCAACACGAGTTCGCTTTCAAGAGCCGCGCGCAATCGCCTACATCTTGGGCGGCGCACAGGCCCCAGCCTCGCAGCGTAGCTTCAAACAGTTCGCTCGTGAGGTGAATGCAGTCCTCCCCAAGCTCGAGTTTGACGCCCCAAGACCGGAGCTTCAGATGCCTTCTAGGGTTTCCGAGTTTTGTCATGTGATTTGTTTTGCTTGTTGCTTTCCTCTTTGCATATTTTGCATTGCATCATGTCATCATGCCATCATTTTGTCAAAGCCAACTAAAACTCACTTAAATAAATTGCATGGATCTTGGGTCCATTAAAACCGAGGGAAGGGTGACTACTCTTTATAACATATCCTCCCGATATTAGGGATCTATTATAGAATATTCCATTGTTTTGGAATCACCCATGAACACATTTGCAAAAATCCCAATGCCTTTTGTTATCACAACTCTTGGCCTCTAACTTTGCTATATATCCTTTCTCCATTTTCCGGAGCTCCACCAAAAATCTGAACATTTTTGGACACTTCTAAAACCAAGTCCTAGTTCAAACCCATTTTAACTAAATTCAAATGAGTTTGAATTACATCTTTCAATCATGCCCACTCCATTTTTCTTGGATCATACACATTCTTGTGAGTCCGGGAATATAACCCCCATGCCCAAATTCCATCCCTAACCCTCTCTTTATATTTTTCTTCTTCTATCTATTTTTTCTCTCTTACTGGTTAAGAGAAGAGAGTGTGAGAGAGAAGAGAGCCTGCAGCCCAGCCGACCAGGCCTATGGCATTTTCCATCTCCACCAAAAGGCCCAAGGTCCAGCTGGCGCCCTCCACTGGGCCTCCCGCGCCGGCCCAACTTAACCCCCACTAACCCTAGCCCTCACAACCTCTCTCACTCTCGCGTTCCCCTCACGCCGCCAGGAGGAACGCTGATCCCCTCACCCTCTCCTCATTTCCCTCCTCCCATACGCACGCACCAGGGAGAGGGATCCCGATCCCCATGGCCACGCCTCCTCGCGCCTCCCCTTGCCTCTGCCATGTCGGCCTGCGCCGCCACCATCGTGTAACCCTCCATAGCCGCCACCATTCATGCACGCACAGCACCCGCAGCGGTGCTGCTTCCCTGGAGGCCGCGCCCCAGCGAACTCCTCCGTCTCCCCTCCGTCGCCTCCCCGCCATGGTGCCCACGCCTCCAGCAGAGCTGCACTAACAGCGCCACCGGCGACCCCTTTTCCTCTGTCGTCATGCGCCGTTCTGGCCAGCGAGCCCATTTCCTCGAGCTGCTTCGTCGCCCGCGACCTCCTCCTCCTGGCTCTGCTCCGGCCCGCCTAGTCCCATCACCTCCAGTGCCTCAAGTCCCGCGCCCGAGCCCTCTGCTCGAGCAGGAGCTCCGCCCCCCTTGTTCCGCGCCAAGGCCGATGACGTCCGCTTCGTCCTGCTGCTGCTCTTCCCGTTGACCGCATCGACCTCCCCTCCCCCATTTGGTGGACCACCAGGCTGCCCTCTCCTTCCCCTACGTAGGAGATCACAGCCACCACCATGCGCCGCCATGTACCTCGACCGACGCTGGCTTCGGTGACCCGCCAAGGCCGGTTACAACCCGTGTACCACTACTAACGCCAAGACCTACGAGAACGTCTTCATGGAACGACGAGTACCACGACAATCGTTGTTCGCCAAGCACACCTTCGGATAGGCCAAGACTCGGACCATCAAGTACCACGACGTCCGTCGATCGCCAAGTACCCCTTCGGATATGCAAGTCCCTCGAAGGTCCACCGATGCCTAGTACCACTTCGGTTCCGGAGCGAAGTACCACGATGACCATTGACATGTACCACTACACTGCACCGAAACGCCAAGACCGTCCCGGATATTGCCAAGTACCACTTCGGTTTCGGAACGCGATGTAACACCCCGGATACAATTTTCCCAATATGTACTCCAACTCTTGTCGTTTCCGGCGTTAAATTATTTTATTTTCTTGGGTTCGGGTTTTTGTCTCCATGTGTCATTGTCGTTGTCATGCATCTCATATCATGTCATCATGTGCATTGCATTTGCATACGTGTTCATCTCTTGCATTCGAGCTTTTTCCCCGTTGTCCGTTTTGCATTCCGGCGCTTCGTTCTCCTCCGGTGGTCATTTCTACCTTTCTTTCGTGTGTGGGGATTAAACATTTCTGGATTGGACCGAGACTTGCCAAGCGGCCTTGGTTTACTACCGGTACACCGCATGTCAAGTTTCGTACCATTTGGACTTCGTTTGATACTCCAACGGTTAACCGAGGGACCGAAAAGGCCTCGTGTGTGTTGCAGCCCAACACCCCTCCAAGTTGGCCCAAACCCACCAATACCCTCTCCATCATCTAGAGCGTTCGATCACGATCGTGTGGCCAAAAACCGCACCTCATTTGGACACTCCTAGCTCCCTCTACCTCTATATAAAGACCCCTCCTTGAAAATCCGGATCTCCCCCGTCCAAACCCTAAAAAAATCACCTCCGACGCCGCCGGACACGTCCGGACGGAGCCGGACGCGTCCGCCACCTCCGCCGACCAACACCACGCTGCCACGTGGCGGGAACCGCGCCCACATCGCCGCCAGCACCGCCGGCCCGCGAGGCCCGCGAGGGGCCCTCCCGGCCCACGTTCCCCGCCTCCTCTCGCCCTCAAGTCGCCGTCGTCCTCTTCGCGCCCGGCCGCCCGAGGCGACCGGAGCCGCCGCGCCGCCCTGGTCCGGCAACGTCTGCGCCGCCCCGCGCGTCGCCCCACGCCGTGGTCGCCGCCTCCGATCTCCTCGTCAACGCCAGCACCCGTAGCCGACCGCCCCGACTACTCCGGCCATCTTCGGCGACCTCTGGTGTTCAGTTCCGGTGAACCTCGGAGAATGCGCCCCGCTACAGTATCCATCTAGATCTAGATCGGATCGGTTGACTTTCCGTCCCTAACCCTAATATTTTGGCTATGTTCATCGCATCGTAACTCCGCATCCGTAGCTCCGTTTTGGGCATATAGCATATCAAAATGTTCGTCTCGGAGAGCGCATCATTTCATCTCATTGCATCATTTTCATCTGAGTTCATCTTGATGCCCGAAATGCTGTTAGAAGAATGCTATTTGAGATAATTGTCAGATCTTCTGCTCCAATTAGATTTTTGTCATTTTTGCCATGATTAATGTGTGCATGATATGCCCATGAGCTCTACATGTGTTTTGTTATATGTTTTGCCATCTATCCAGAGGTGCAACTCATGTATTTTTGTGATGTGTGTGGTGACTAGCACAAGCTTGCAAAGTGGAGCACTCGTTAATGCTGATTTCAGGGACTTGGCATTTCCACTAAGTCCTTGATCTGTTTATCTCATTATGCCATATGTTCATGTTGTTTCCTAGTGATCCGTGCCTCTTTTGAGGATGATCACTAAGGATGTTTTGTTAATCTTGTAGTGCTCTATCCATCCATGTCTTTGTTTGCAATTATGGAGCACCCTAGCTTGAGTCAATCGAGCTCTACTTTTTGTCATTTCGTGAATCTGGGTAGATTTTCTACTTGTTAGCAATTTTGCCGAGGATGTTGTAGTTGATCCGTGCATGCTATGTTATTGTTCTTGCCATGTCTAGCTTGTATTTTGTGTATTCTTGATGGGTGTATGCTTAGATTGTCGTGACTTGCTCTGTAGTGAGTGCATCGAGCTCGTAAACATGCCTACTTGATATCTGTTTCAGCATGCTCCAGTTTTCACTAAGTCTGTGATCTGATTATGTTTTTGCCATGTTCACATGCTTGCAAATGTATTTTCTAATCCCTTTTGGCTCAAGGTCACTAAGGGACTTTTGTTAAGCTCTTTGAGTAGCTCCATGTCATGATTTACTTTGCCATGTTCAGGTCCTATAGCATATTGTTTTCATGCTCCAAAGAGTGCTATCTGATCTGAAATTCCAGACAAGTGTTAATTTCACTAAGTCTGAGATCTGTTTGCCAAATGCATTTTTGCCATGCTTGTTTGAACCTGTTAATGGATGAATTGGCCGTAGCTCAGTGCTAGTCTTTTGTTAATCATCATGAGTGGATCCCTGCCATGTCTTTTGTTGTCATGTTTGGGTGCTGTAGCATGTTCATCTTGTTGTTTTTAGATGGCTACTTGCTGTTAATTACAGAACGTGGTCATATTTGAATTGCTTGCCATTTCCAAACCGTAACTCCGATTCCGGTGTTCTTTATATCGTTTTCAAGCGATTTCATATCATCTTTCCAGTGGCACACTTGGATTTCCAAGTTGAGGCCAGGTTATGTCATTCCTTGTCAAATCTTGCATATGCATCACATATCGCATCCCGCATAGCATACCATCCTTGCATCATATTGTTTGAGCTTTGCACGTGGTTGATTGTGTCCTTGTTGCTTGTTTGTCTTGTTTGGGTAGAGCCGGGAGACGAGTTTGCTAACGAGGAGCCCGTTGAGTTTGCTTTCGAGGATCCAGTCAACTCTGACAACTTTGCAGGCAAGATGATCATACCCTCGAAATCACTACTATCTTTGCTTTGCTAGATGCTCGCTCTTTTGCTATGCCTATGCTACGATGCCTACCACTTGCTTATCATGCCTCCCAAATTGCCTTGTTCAACCTCTAACCACCATGTCCTAGCAAACCGTTGATTGGCTATGTTACCGCTTTGCTTAGCCCCTCTTATAGCGTTGCTAGTTGCAGGTGAAGATTGGAGACCGTTCCTTGTTGGAACATTATTTACTTATTGGGATATCATTATATTGCCTTGTTATCTTAAATGCATCTATATACTTGGTAAAGGGTGGAAGGCTCGGCCTCTCGCCTAGTGTTTTGTTCCACTCTTGCCGCCCTAGTTTCCGTCATATCGGTGTTATGTTCCCGGATTTTGTGTTCCTTACGCGGTTGGGTTATAATGGGAACCCCTTGATAGTTCGCCTTGATTAAAGCTTTTCCAGCAATGCCCAACCTTGGTTTTACCATTTTCCTCCTAGCCTCTTTTCCCTTGGGTTTCCGGAGCCCGAGGGTCATCTTATTTAAACCCCCCCGGGCCAGTGCTCCTCTGAGTGTTGGTCCAAACTAGAGCCCTGTGCAGCGCCCCCTCGGGGAAACTCGAGGTTTGGTTTTAGTTGTATGGAGCGCTCATCTGAGTGTGCCCTGAGAACGAGATATGTGCAGCTCCTATCAGGATTTGTCGGCACATTCGGGCGGTGTTGTTGGATTTGTTTTAACTTGTCGAAGTGTCTTGTAGAACCGGGATACCGAGTCTGATCGGAACGTCTCGGGAGGAGGTCTATTCCTTTGTTGACCGTGAGAGCTTGCCATGGGCTAATTTGAGACTCCCCTGTAGGGATTTGAACTTTCAAAAGCCGTGCCCACGGTTATGGGCAGATGGGAATTTGTTAATGTCCGGTTGTAGATAACTTGAACCTTAACTTAATTAAAATGAATCAACTGTGTGAGTTGCCGTGATGGTCTCTTCTCGGCGGAGTCCGGGAAGTGAACACGGTGTTGGAGTAATGCTTGCCGCAGGATGCCCTCTAGTTACTCGCTCGCGCTTTGCCTCCTCTTCTCGCTTTCTTTTGCGAACAGGATAGCCACCATATATGCTAGTCGCTTGCTGTAGCTCCACATATTTTCCTTGCCTTACCTATTAAGCTTAAATAGACTTGATCGCGAGGGTGCGAGATTGCTGAGTCCCTGTGGCTCACAGATTACTTCCAAACCAGATGCAGGGCCTGATGATTCCGCTCCAAATGACGCACTTGAGCTCAAGTGGGAGTTCGACGAGGACTCACGCCGATACTATGTGTCTTTCCCTGATGATCAGTAGTGGTGCCCAGTTGGGGTGATCGGGACCGTGTCTCATGTTGGGTTTATCTTTTGTTTTGGCACCGTAGTCGGGCCATGAGTGTTTGAATGTTGTAATGCTATTTATGTATTTTGATTGACGTGGCGAGTGTAAGCCAACTATGTATCTCCCCTTTTATTATCTATATTACATGGGATGTTGTGAAGATTGCCTAACTTGCGACATTGCTTTCAATGTGGTTATGCATCTAAGTCGTGCCTCGACAAGTGGGAGCTATAGCCGCATCGAGGGCGTTACAAGTTGGTAATCAGAGCCTTCCCCGACCTTAGGAGCCCCCATTGCTTGATCGTTTTTAGCAGCCGTTGTTGAGTCTAGAAAAATGTTTTGAGTCATTTAGGAATTATATATCGGAGAGTTTAGGAATTCTTTTTACTTCCCAGTCTCCTCATCACTCTGGTAAGGCATCTTGACGTAGAGTTTTGACTCTTCTCTTCTCAAATTTCACTAAAAAAAATCTAGGATCACGCGGGTATCTTGGAATCGTTCCGATGGTTTTGTGACGAGAACATTGTTCTTGGTGCCTCCTGTCTTTAGGGGTTGTGGAAGTGTCCCGGGGAGTTGAGCTCCTAGGTGTTGTCGTCACAATTTTATCGTTGCAGTTCTGGAATACCTGAGTTTAGTTCGCCGACATCGAAAATCTCTTTTATGCAGTTCGTTGGTGAGATAACCTCGACGCCACCCAGTACTAGGGCAGGAGTTCGGGAGTATCGCCATAACTTGTATAACGGATGCTTTTCGAAGGTTGAGGTAGATGGTTTCCGAAGTTTTTTCGGTTATGTGTTGAAGGATGGATACAGCTGGATGTAGGATTTGCTAGATTTGGGTGAGATATTATGCTTCCCCTGTATCCCCAACACCTGATTGCATAACCGGAAAGGTTCAGGAGTTTCATAGGTGGGAATTCTTGTAGCTCTAGCTCTTCTTCCACGGATATTTGGTTTGAGATTGGGATTTCTTACCGAGTATTCGTTCTTGATCCGTACCTTGTTTATTTATTCCTCTACCTAAATTCTAAGTGGCTTCTCAATTTATGCATATGTGACCATTTCAAGTGGAATGCATTCGTTCTTATGTTCGGATGTGAATACTTTATGTTGCAATTTCAACCCGTTTGATTCAGCTTCATTTTATCTGTCAATGTGCTAACGGTGGTCAACCTCTTCAGGATGGCTCCCACTAAGAGCACCAACGAGAATCAGAATCAGGATCCGCCACCACCTCCTCCTCCTCCGGAGGCATGGCAAGCTGTGATGGCCGCAACCAATGCAAACACGCAGTTGATCATGCAAATTCTTCAAGAGCGCAATCAAGCGAACCAAGGCAACCAAGGCAACAATCAGAATCACTTTGCTACACTCAACCAGTTCCTTGCTAACGAGGCAAAGACTTTCAGCAATTTTGTTGAGGCAACTGATGCTGACGATTGGCTCGTGGATCTGTGCAAGCATTTCGAGTGCAGTAACGTCAGGCCTGAGGACTTTGTCAAGTTCGCTTCCTTCCAACTCAAAGACCAAGCTGCAGAATGGTTCCAGCAGTACAAGGATTCCAGAGGAGGTCGTGTGATTACCTGGGATGAATTCCTTCAAGACTTCAAAGCTCATCATATTCCTCAGAGCGTGGTTGAAAGCAAGCGTGAGGAATTCCGCAACCTGAAGCAAGGCTCTTTGTCTGTCTATGACTACAACAAGTTGTTTCAGAAGCTCGCCCGCTTTGCTAAGCAGGACGTCCCTGACGAGAAGAGCATGATATACCAGTTCAGGGGTGATCTCAGAGAAGAAATCCAGCTAGCTCTTGTCCTCTTTGAGCCCTTGAGGTACGATGAGTTCTACAACATGGCATTAAAGCAAGAGGCCGCTCAACTGAGGTGTGATGCTTCCAAGAAGCGAGTCAGAGATGCTACTCCTTCTTCCTCTACTCAAGTGGCCAAGCAGCTAAAGTATTGGCTTCCTCCTCCTCTGTTCTGTCAGCCGTATCAGCAGAAGAGCAAAGGTGGCAGTGGATCTTCCCACCCACCCAACCCTGGCTTTCAGAACAAGACTTCGTCTCAAGCTCCAAGATCAAGTGCTCCGTATCACCGTCCTCTTTCAAAGGTCACGTGCAACAAGTGCCAACAGAAGGGTCACTATGCCAACAAATGCTTCAATCGGAGGCGTCTCCCTCCTCCTCCTCCTGTGAGATCGGCAAGTACAGCTGTGGTCAAGCATAACCCCAAGAACGCCAAGGTCAACTTGATGAATGCAGCTCAGGCAGAGGATTCGTCAGATGTCATCATGGGTAACCTTCCTGTTAATGATATTCCAGCTAAAGTTCTTTTTGACACTGGTGCATCGCATTGTTTCATCTCGAGACCGTTTACGTATAGGCATGAATTGATTTCGCAAGTTTTGCCTAGTCCATTAGTAGTTGTCTCTCCCGGAAAGCGCATGCATGCTAACTCCATCGTTCCGGATGTTACTATCACCTTGGGTGACTACAAGTTTCTGGCTTCTCCAATGGTTCTTGGTGACTCAGATATTGATCTTATTCTCAGAATGGATTGGCTTTCTAAGCACAAGGCGCATCTTGATTGTGCAGCCAGGCAGATTCAATTGACTCATTCGTCTGAGGATGTAATTGTCTTTGCCGCTCGTGATGATACCATCCGTCTGTTTTCTCTCAATGAGAAGGGTGAACTGGATGCTAACTCGCAAATTCCAGTCGTTTGCGAATATCAAGACGTCTTTCCAGAAGAGCTTCCAGGAATGCCTCCGCATCGGCCAGTTGAATTCGTCATCGATCTTGAGCCTGGCACGGAACCAGTGTGCAAGCGTCCTTACAAGCTCGGACCTGAAGAGTTGAAGGAGCTGAAGAAGCAACTTGATATTCAAGAGCGAATGGGTCTCATCCGGCCTAGTTATTCTCCGTGGGGTTGTGGTGTTCTTCTTGTGAAGAAGAAGGATGGAACGGACCGACTGTGTTGATTACCGTCCATTGAACAAGAAGACTATCAAGAACAAATACCCACTTCCCAACATCAACGAGCTGTTCGAACAACTCAAAGGTGCCCAAGTATTCTCCAAGCTTGATCTCCGCATGGGTTATCATCAGATTCGAATCTGTGAGCAAGATATTCCCAAGACAGCTTTCAGGACAAGCTTTGGTTCATATGAATACACTGTCATGTCTTTTGGCCTCGTCAACGCTCCTCCGACTTTCTCTCGCATCATGAACTTCATCTTCAACGCCTACACCAATGACTTTGTTTTGGTCTATCTCGACGACATTCTGGTCTTTTCGAAGAACAAGGAAGATCATGCCAAGCATTTGCGTTTGGTACTCGATAAGCTCAGGGAACACAAGTTCTACGCCAAGTTCTCCAAGTGCGAATTTTGGCTCGATGAGGTTCTTTATCTTGGTCATATCATCTCTGCCAAGGGCATTGCGGTGAATCTTGAGAAGGTGTCCGCAATTGTGAATTGGGAACCACCTCAGAATGTGAAGCAACTCCGTAGCTTCCTCAGTCTCGCAAGCTACTGTCGAAGATTCATTGAAAACTTTTCTAAGATCGCGAAGCCTCTCTCAAATCTTCTCCAGAAGCACGTCAAGTACGTTTGGACTCCGGAGTGTGACATTGCTTTCAACACTTTGAAAGAGAAATTGGTCACTGCTCCAGTTCTGACTCCTCCTGATGAATCCAAACCGTACGAGGTCTTTTGCGATGCCTCTCTCCAAGGTCTTGGCGCAATGTTGATGCAAGAGAAGAAAGTTGTGGCTTATACCTCTCGCCAGTTGAAGCCCAACGAGAAGAACTACCCCACTCATGACCTCGAGTTGGCGGCAGTTGTGCATGCTCTTTTGACTTGGAGACATCTCTTATTGGGAAGAAAAGTGGACATCTTCACTGACCACAAGAGTCTCAAGTACATCTTCACTCAGCCTAATCTCAACCTCAGGCAGACTCGATGGGTCGAAATGATTCAAGAGTATAATCCGAGTATCGAGTATACTCCAGGCAAGGCCAATGTGATTGCTGACGCATTGAGCAGAAAGGCTTATTGCAACAGCCTGATTCTCAAGCCTTATCAACCCGAGCTTTGTGAAGCTTTCCGCAAACTCAATCTGCAAGTTGTTCCTCAAGGTTTCCTCGCCAACCTTCAAGTCTCTCCTACCTTGGAAGACCAGATTCGCCAAGCTCAGCTTCTTGATGCTATGGTGAAAAAGGTGAAGATTGGGATTGCCAAGAGTCAACCCAAGTACAAGTGCTACCGCCTTGATGACAAGGATACTCTCTTCTTTGAGGATCGTATTGTCGTGCCCAAAGGTGACCTTCGTAAAGTGATCATGAACGAGGCTCACAATTCTCTCCTCTCCATCCACCCTGGGAGCACGAAGATGTATCAGGACCTCAAGCAGGCTTATTGGTGGACTCGAATGAAGCGCGAGATTGCTCAGTTCGTGAATGAATGTGATGTCTGCAGAAGAGTGAAGGCAGAACACCAAAGGCCAGCTGGTCTCCTCCAACCTCTTGCCATTCCAGAATGGAAGTTTGACCACATTGAGATGGACTTCGTGACTGGGTTTCCAAAGTCCAAACGTGGCAATGATGCTATATTCGTAGTCATAGACAAACTCACTAAAGTGGCTCACTTTCTGCCTATCAAAGAGTCAATCACTGCAGCTCAATTGGCGGAGCTCTATACCTCCTGAATTGTCTCGCTGCACGGTATTCCACAGGTGATCTCTTCAGACCGTGGCAGCATCTTTACCTCCAAGTTTTGGGATTCTTTTCAGAAGGCCATGGGCACCAACATCCGCTTCAGCACAGCTTTCCATCCTCAAACGAGCGGTCAAGTCGAGCGTGTCAACCAGATTCTTGAAGATATGCTCAGGGCTTGTGTGATCTCCTTCGGCATGAAGTGGGAGGATTGTCTTCCTTATGCTGAATTCTCCTACAACAACAGTTTTCAAGCAAGTTCGGGCAAGGCCCCATTTGAAATTCTGTATGGCAAGAAGTTCCGTACCCCTCTCAACTGGTTTGAAGCCGGTGAACGTCAACTTCTGGGAAATGACTTAATCACAGAGGCAGAGGAAATGTGCAAAGTCATTCAAGATAACCTCAAAGCAGCCCAATCCCGCCAGAAGAGCTACTATGATAGTAAGCACCATGATTTGGCTTTTGAGATCGGAGATCATGTTTACCTCCGCGTCTCTCCTATGAAAGGTACTCGTCGCTTCGGTATCAAAGGGAAGCTTGCCCCTAGATACGTGGGACCTTTCAAGATCGTCAGCAAGAGAGGCGATCTCGCCTATCAACTCGAGCTTCCTTCAAACTTTGCAAATGTGCATGACATGTTCCATGTCTCTCAGCTTCGAAAGTGCTTCAAGACCCCTGACCGCACCGTCAACTTCGAGGACATTGAGCTCCAAGAAGATCTCTCTTATCGTGAGCACCCCGTTGCTATTCTTGAAGAGACTGAACGCAAGACTCGCAACAAGTCAATCAAATTCCTCAAAGTCAAGTGGTCACACCATTCCGACCATGAAGCTACCTGGGAACGTGAGGATCACCTCCGTTCTGAGTACCCGGCGTTCTTTCAGTCCTAGATCTCGGGACGAGATCCTTTCGTAGTGGTGGAGTGTTGTAACACCCCGGATACGATTTTCCCAATATGTACTCCAACTCTTGCCGTTTCCGGTGTTAAGTTATTTTATTTTCTCGGGTTCGGGTTTTTGTCTCCGTGTGTCGTTGTCGTTGTCATGCATCTCATATCATGTCATCATGTGCATTGCATTTGCATACGTGTTCATCTCTTGCATTCGAGCTTTTTCCCCGTTGTCCGTTTTGCATTCCGGTGCTTCGTTCTCCTCTGGTGGTCATTTCTACCTTTCTTTCGTGTGTGGGGATTAAACATTTCCGGATTGGATCGAGACTTGCCAAGCGGCCTTGGTTTACTACCGGTAGACCGCCTGTCAAGTTTCGTACCATTTGGACTTCGTTTGATACTCCAACGGTTAACCGAGGGACCGAAAAGGCCTCGTGTGTGTTGCAGCCCAACACCCCTCCAAGTTGGCCCAAAACCCACCAATACCCTCTCCATCATCTAGAGCGTTCGATCACGATCGCGTGGCCGAAAACCGCACCTCATTTGGACACTCCTAGCTCCCTCTACCTCTATATAAAGACCCCTCCTCGAAAATCCGGATCTCCCCCGTCCAAACCCTAAAAAAATCACCTCCGATGCCGTCGGACACGTCCGGACGGAGCCGCACGCGTCTGCCGCCTCCGCCGACCAACACCGCGCTGCCACGTGGCGGGAACCGCGCCCACATCGCCGCCAGCGCCGCCGGCCCGCGAGGCCCGCTCGAGGCCCTCCCGGCCCACGTTCCCCGCCTCCTCTCGCCCTCAAGCCGCCGCCGTCCTCTTCGCGCCCGGCCGCCCGAGGCGACCGGAGCTGCCGCGCGCCGCTCGATGCCGGCTGGCCGCAGCCCGTCGCGCCGCTCTGGTCCGGCGACGTCTGCGCCGCCCCGCGCGTCGCCCCACGCCGTGGTCGCCGCCTCCGGCCTCCTCCTCAACGCCCGCACCCGCAGCCGGCCGCCCCGACTACTCCGTCCATCTCCGGCGACCTCCGATGTTCAGTTCCGGTGAACCTCGGAGAACGTGCCCCGCTACAGTATCCATCCAGATCTAGATCGGATCGGTTGACTTTCCATCCCTAACCCTAATATTTTGGCTATGTTCATCGCATCGTAACTCCGCATCCGTAGCTCCGTTTTGGGCATATAGCATAGCAAAATGTTCTTCTCAGAGAGCACATCATTTCATCTCACTGCATCATTTTCATCTGAGTCCATCTTGATGCCCGAAATGCTGTTAGAAGAATGCTATTTGAGATAATTGTCAGATCTGCTGCTCCAGTTAGATTTTTGTCATTTTTGCCATGATTAATGTGTGCATGATATGCCCATGAGCTCTACATGTGTTTTGTTATATGTTTTGCCATCTATCCAGAGGTGCAACCCATGTATTTTTGTGATGTGTGTGGTGACTAGCACAAGCTTGCATAGTGGAGCATTCGTTAATGCTAATTTCAGGGACTTAGCATTTCCACTAAGTCCTTGATCTGTTTATCTCATTATGCCATATGTTCATGTTGTTTCCTAGTGATCCGTGCATCTTTTGAGGATGATCAGTAAGGATGTTTTGTTAATCTTGTAGTGCTCTATCCATCCATGTCTTTGTTTGCAATTATGGAGCAACCTAGCTTGAGTCAATCGAGCTCTACTTTTTGTCATTTCGTGAATCTGGGCAGATTGTCTAGTTAGCAATTTTGCCGAGGATGTTGTAGTTGATCCATGCATGCTATGTTATTGTTCTTGCCATGTCTAGCTTGTATTTTGTGTATTTTTGATGGGTGTATGCTTAGATTGTCATGACTTGCTCTGTAGTGAGTGCATCGAGCTCGTAAACATGCCTACTTGATATCTGTTTCAACATGCTCCAGTTTTCACTAAGTCTGTGATCTGATTATGTTTTTGCCATGTTCACATGCTTGCAAATGTATTTTCCGATCCCTTTTGGCTCAAGGTCACTAAGGGACTTTTGTTAAGCTCTTTGAGTAGCTCCATGCCATGATTTACTTTGCCATGTTCAGGTCCTGTAGCATATTGTTTTCATGCTCCAAAGAGTGCTATCTGATCTGAAATTCCGTACAAGTGTTAATTTCACTAAGTCTGAGATCTGTTTGCCAAATGCATTTTTGCCATGCTTGTTTGAACCTGTTAATGGATGAATTGGCCATAGCTCAGTGCTAGTCTTTTGTTAATCATAATGAGTGGATCCCTGCCATGTGTTTTGTTGTCATGTTTGGGTGTTGTAGCATGTTCATCTTGTTGTTTTTAGATGGCTACTTGTTGTTAATCGCAGAATGTGGTCATATTTGAATTGCTTGCCATTTCCAAACCGTAACTCCGATTCCGGTGTTCTTTATATTGTTTTTAAGCGATTTCATCTCATCTTTCCAGTGGCACACTTGGATTTCCAAGTTGAGGCTAGGTTCTTTCATTCCTTGTCAAATCTTGCATATGCATCACATATCGCATCCCGCATAGCATACCATCCTTGCATCATATTGTTTGAGCTGTGCACGTGGTTGATTGTGTCCTTGTTGCTTGTTTGTCTTGTTTGGGTAGAGCCGGGAGACGAGTTCACTAATGAGGAGCCCGTTGAGTTTGCTTTCGAGGATCCAGTCAACTCTGACAACTTTGCAGGCAAGATGATCATACCCTCGAAATCACTACTATCTTTGCTTTGCTAGATGCTCGCTCTTTTGCTATGCCTATGCTACGATGCCTACCACTTGCTTATCATGCCTCCCAAATTGCCACGTTCAACCTCTAACCACCATGTCCTAGCAAACCGTTGATTGGCTATGTTACCGCTTTGCTCAGCCCCTCTTATAGCGTTGCTAGTTGCAGGTGAAGATTGGAGACCGTTCCTTGTTGGAACATTATTTACTTATTGGGATATCATTATATTGCCTTGTTATCTTAAATGCATCTATATACTTGGTAAAGGGTGGAAGGCTCGGCCTCTCGCCTAGTGTTTTGTTCCACTCTTGCCGCCCTAGTTTCCGTCATATCGGTGTTATGTTCCCGGATTTTGCGTTCCTTACGCGGTTGGGTTATAATGGGAACCCCTTGATAGTTCGCCTTGATTAAAGCTTTTCCAGCAATGCCCAACCTTGGTTTTACCATTTGCCTCCTAGCCTCTTTTCCCTTGGGTTTCCGAAGCCCGAGGGTCATCTTATTTAAACCCCCCCGGGCCAGTGCTCCTCTGAGTGTTGGTCCAAACTAGAGTCCTGTGCAGCGCCCCCTTGGGGAAACTCGAGGTTTGGTTTTAGTTGTATGGAGCGCTCATCTGAGTGTGCCCTGAGAACGAGATATGTGCAGCTCCTATTGGGATTTGTCGGCACATTCAGGCGGTGTTGCTGGATTTGTTTTAACTTGTCAAAGTGTCTTGTAGAACCGGGATACCGAGTCTGATCGGAACGTCTCGGGAGGAGGTCTATTCCTTCGTTGACCGTTAGAGCTTGTCATGGGCTAATTTGAGACTCCCCTGCAGGGATTTGAACTTTCGAAAGCCGTGCCCGCGGTTATGGGCAGATGGGAATTTGTTAATGTCCGGTTGTAGATAACTTGAACCTTAACTTAATTAAAATGAATCAACTGTGTGAGTTGCCGTGATGGTCTCTTCTCGGCGGAGTCCGGGAAGTGAACACGGTGTTGGAGTAATGCTTGCCGCAGGATGCCCTCTAGTTACTCCCTCGCGCTTTGCCTCCTCTTCTCGCTCTCTTTTGCGAACAGGATAGCCACCATATATGCTAGTCGCTTGCTGCAGCTCCACATATTTTCCTTGCCTTACCTATTAAGCTTAAATAGTCTTGATCGTGAGGGTGCGAGATTGCTGAGTCCCTGTGGCTCACAGATTACTTCCAAACCGGATGCAGGGCCTGATGATTCTGCTCCAGATGACGCACTTGAGCTCAAGTGGGAGTTCGACGAGGACTCACGCCGATACTATGTGTCTTTCCCTGATGATCAGTAGTGGTGCCCAGTTGGGGTGATCGGGACCGTGTCGCATGTTGGGTTTATCTTTTATTTTGGCGACGTAGTCGGGCCATGAGTGTTTGAATGTTGTAATGCTATTTATGTATTTTGATTGACGTGGCGAGTGTAAGTCAACTATGTATCTCCCCTTTTATTATCTATATTACATGGGATGTTGTGAAGATTGCCTAACTTGCGACATTGCTTTCAATGCGATTATGCCTCTAAGTCGTGCCTCGACACGTGGGAGCTATTGCCGCATCGAGGGCGTTATACACGACGAGTACCACGACTACCCTCGAGGACATTGGTTCCATCAAGTTCGACTACAACATGTGTACAACTACCGCCGCCGTGATTTTCGACAAGATGTCGTGTGCCTCTACTTGCACTACCGTCCTGATGATCACAGATGAACGATAGCACTACTACTTCCACTACGACTATCGCAATAACGGGACCGGCAAGTCCGAAGACCCCAAGTACCACGACATCGATGACACGAACATCTATGAAATTGTTGCACGACTACTACCATTGCCGAAGGCCGTCGAGTGAACGTCTACCCACATCGTGTATTTGACCAAGTTCGATGACGACCTCCGGAGAACTCGGATTCGCCAAGTTCCACTACCGTCGCCCCCGGAAACCTTGGATTCATCAAGTACCTCTCCGAAAACGAACGGGAACCACTACTTCCCTCGACGACCCGTGAACGACTACTTCCTCTACTTCCCTCGACGAACTTGAACCGTCCCGTTTGCATGCTTTAAAGGTATACCGCCGAGAACGACCGCCCGTGGACGAATGCATGTGTGGTGTATGAGTTGCCCGTGTTTGCTTCGTGTCGGAGTTGTTCGTTGCACGAAGCCCCTCTTTTGCCTTGCCACCGTCATGTGGGACACCCGTTATCCGGGAGCACCCCACCATCCTTGCATGACATGCTCCCGTCACTTTTCCTTTTGCACCGGTATCCCTGTGAGCTACCGGATCATCGGAATGTTGCCGTGTCATCATTTCCGTTTTGCCGCCGTGGCACCATTCCCGTTATCGTTGCCGTGGCACCCCTTTTGTTTCCGCCACGATGACAAATGCCTCATATCTTATCATGCCAACATTTTCATAAATATTGCATAAAACTTGCACATGTCAACCGCATCATGATAATAACATTTAAAATGTTAAAATTGTTGTTTACATTAAATTGCTAAATGCATATGGGGATTTACCGGAATTGTTGTTTGTTATTTCCGGCCTCATTTAAACTTGCCTGAATAGGTAGTTTTTCATATGCTTCACCCTCTTGCCATGTTTAACAACATTTAATATTGTTGGGTACAAAAACAAGATCAAACTAAATAAGTCACGTGGTGTTCCGTCAATATGCAACTCGTTGCATATTGAACTCCACTTAACTTGTAGCTTTGTTTGTGCACTTTGCCATGCCATGCCTCATTAAACCGGACATGCATCATACTTGGTTGTGCATCATGCCATGTTTATGTGATGGTTGTTTACTATGTTGTTTGCTTCTTTCTGGTGTTGCTTCTTCGGGTTAGTTCTGATAACGTCGCGTTTGTGAGGATCCGTTCGACAACGTCCGTTTGTCTTCTTCATGGACTCGTTCTTCTTCCTTGCGGGGTCTCAGGCAAGATGACCATACCCTCGAAATCACTTCTATCATTGCTTGCTAGTTGCTCGCTCTATTGCTATGCCTATGCCGCGATACCTACCACTTGCTTTATCATGCCTCCCATATTTCCATGTTAAGCCTCTAACCCACCTTGTCCTAGCAAACCGTTGTTTGGCTATGTTACCGCTTTGCTCAGTCCCTCTTATAGTGTTGCTAGTTGTTGGTAAAGATGGAGTTCGTTCCTTGTTGGAACATGATTATTGTTGGGATATCATTATTATATCTTGTTTACTTGAATGCACCTATATACTTGGTAAAGGGTGGAAGGCTCGGCCTTATGCCTGGTGTTTTGTTCCACTCTTGCCGCCCTAGTTTCCGTCATACCGGTGTTCTGTTCCTTGATTTTGCGTTCCTTACGCGGTTGGGTTGTAATGGTAACCCCTCGACAGTTCGCCTTGAATAAAACTCCTCCAACAAGGCCCAACCTTGGTTTTACCATTTGCCACCTAAGCCTTTTTCCCTTGGGTTCTGCAGACTCAAGGGTCATCTTTATTTAAACCCCCGGGCCAGTGCTCCTCTGAGTGTTGGTCCAACCTGTCAGCAGCCGGTGGCCACCAGGGGCAACTCTGGGCTGGCCTACCGGAATCTTGGACAATCCGGTGTGCCCTGAGAACGAGATATGTGCAGCTCCTATTGGGATTTGTTAGCACATTTGGGCGGCTTTGTTGGTCTTGTTTTACCATTGTCGAAATGTCTTGTAACCGGGATTCCGAGTCTGATTGGGTCTCCCTGGGAGAAGGAATATCCTTCGTTGACCGTGAGAGCTTGTGATGGGCTAAGTTGGGACACCCCTGCAGGGTTTTGAACTTTTGAAAGCCGTGCCCGTGGTTATGGGTAGATGGGAATTTGTTAATGTCCGGTTGTAGAGAACTTGACACTTAACTTAATTAAAATGCATCAACCGCGTGTGTAGCCGTGATGGTCTCTTCTCGGCGGAGTCCGGGAAGTGAACACGGTCTCGTGTTATGCTTGAACGTAAGTAGTTCTAGGATCACGTCTTGATCTTTGTAGCTTCTTGACCGTGCTTTGCTTCTCTTCTCGCTCTCATTTTCGTAAGTTAGCCACCATATATGCTAGTGCTTGTTTTAGCTCCACCTCACTACCTTTTCCTACCCATAAGCTTAAATAGTCTTGGTCGCGAGGGTGTGAGATTGCTGAGTCCCCGTGACTCACAGATACTTCCAAAACCAGTTGCAGGTGCCGTTGATACCAGTGCAGATGACGCAGCTGAGCTCAAGGAGGAGCTCGATGAAGATCGTGTCCGTTGTGTTGTTTCGTTTCCAGTTGATCAGTAGTGGAGCCCAGTTGGGGTGATTGGGGATCTTTTGCATTAGGGGTAGTCTTCTTTTATTTTGGTTCCGTAGTCGGACCTTGTTTGTATTCTGGATGATGTAATGCTATACTTATGTATTGTGTGAAGTGGCGATTGTAAGCCAACTCTTTATTCCCTTTCTATTTCAGTACATGGGATGTGTAAAGATTACCCCTCTTGCGACATGCCTACTATGCGGTTATGCCTCTAAGTCGTGCTCTGACACGTGGGAGATATAGCCGCATCGTGGGTGATACAAGATGGTAATCAGAGCCTTCCCCGACTTAGGAGCCCCCTGCTTGATCGAATCGCTGGCGTTGTTGAGTCTAGAAAAATGTTTTGAGTCTTAGGACTATATATATCGGAGAGGAGGATTCTTTTTACTCCTCGGTCCCTTCGTCGCTCTGGTGAGGCCTCCTGACGTAGATTTTGACTCTTCTCTTCTCAAATTTCACGGATTTTTTTAGGATCATGCGGGTATCTTGGAATCGTTCCGATGGTTTTGTGACGAGAACATTGTTCTTGGTGCCTCCTGACATTTAGGGGTTGTGGCAGTGTCCCGGGGAGTTGAGCTCCGAGGTGTTGTTGTCACAATTTTATCATTGCAGTTCTGGAATACCTGAGTTTCGTCGACATAAAAAATCTCTTTTATGCAGTTGTTGGTGAGATAACCTCGACGCCACCCAGTACTGGGGCAGGAGTTCAGGAGTATTGCCATAACTCGTATAACGGATGCTTTTCGAAGGTTGAGGTAAACGATTTCCAAAGGTCTCTTGGTTATGTGTTGAAGGATGGATACAGCTGGATGTAGGATATCTTTCCGACGCCACCTAGTACAGGGTGAGATATTATGCTTCCCCTGTATTCCCAACACCTGATTGCATAACCGGAAAGTTTTGGGAGTTTATAAGTGGGAATCCAAGTAGCTCCTAGGATATTTTTCCGACAGATGCATGATATGAGATTGGGGTTCGACGTCTAGTGGTCCGCCCATCCACGGTTGGTTTTACAGTGGTCTCGTTGTGTCTTAAAGAGTCCTTGGCTATGCTGACTCGGGGACGCTTCATATGTCATGTGCACTACCCTGTACATGATGGTGTTGTATGATCGAGCCCGTGTGAGCCCCACCACGAAAACTTTGGACGAAATCTCTATCATATGTTTGTTCTGGCTTATTATGCAAGCCAATCCTTTGTTTTTGTTTTGAGTTGTGGTATTCGAGTTGCTTCAAAGTCAAATGTTGATTCCATACCTTTCCTAAGTGTTGTTCTCACATTTCTATGTGAATACTAATACTTCTTGATAATCGAGATTGTCATGTCAATCCTTTTCAACCGGCGTGTTTCTCTTCAAGTGGATCCGATCATTTCAACGTCTGCAAGATCAATTATCAGTTCTTCTTAACGGTGTTTGTTTCATTCCGTCCCAAGTTGTCTTTGTTTTCCCACCCTCCCACCCTTTTCTGCAAGGACTCAGATGTCGTAATCAAGTATCCATCTTATTGTTGTGAAGTCTCTCCATTCTTTTCCGTTAATATCCTTATCCGATGATTATCAGAAAGATTCTAACAGAGCTTCAAGTTCATTATTCTTCATTCTTTTTTTCTCCGGTGGTTTCAATTCAAGCTTTGTCGATCATAAACTATCCTTGTTTCAAATGCTTTCTCATGCCGGTGTACCTCTTAATCTTTCACTTCTCGCTATTCAATTGTTCCGGAGTGCTGAAGATATCTTAGAAGATTCACGGTTACATTATCGATCCATTCAAGTTCTTTTGAGGTTGTTATCTCATTCAAGCTATTTAATTCAACCGGCGCAATCTATCTTTTAAATCATTCAACGGTGTTTCTTTTGAGTGGGCCCTAACCCACATGTTTTTCCCAGGATCTTACCTGACTCTTCTAACCTTCCCGGAGTTACTCTCAAATTATTTTCAAAGTTTGACGTAAGAATGAGTTATCATCAGTCAAATGCCTTTCTCCAAGATCTTTCAAATTCTTTTTATCGTTGGTTCAACCTTTCTAATTTCCATTCCGGAGTGTCTCAACAATTCATGGTGGTGTTTCTTATCGTCATTCTCAACATTTGAAGACCCAAGAAGAGTTTTTCCTCCAAATCTTACCCGCTCTCTCAAGACTCATGGTGCTAGCCTTATGCCATCCTCTCATAATTGTTTTCGATCTTGAGATTTCTTTTCACCCATCCGGAGAAATTCAGGAGTCTTTTCGGTTTGATTCTCCAAAGGCCATCATTTCAGGACTATCATTCCAGCTTTCAGCTCTCGTTCTCCAAATCTTACCAGTGCATCATTCAAATTTCTCTAATAAGCTCAGGATCTTTTCGTTCACTTGTATCTAAATCCCCTCAAGTATCTTCATTTGTTCTCTAATTCTTCTCGGTGTTTCTTTATTTTTTCGTTCTTTTTCAATTCTTACGGTGGTTTGTTCAAGTTTCTTCTTCCTTCGTTTTCATATCAATTCATTCGTTCTTTCCAATCCTACCGGTGGTTCGCAGAAGACCTTCTCAAGTTTGTGCTATATCTATCTTAATCCTTTCTACGAGAATAAGTGGTATGCCAAATCCATTACTTGTCATCAATTAAAATTGGTGAGGGATACGCATAACGTAATTCTCATTCTTGCTTCATCCTAGTGTTTAATTCCTTCCTCCGGAGTTCATTCGTGGTATCAAATTCTCAATTCAAGTTGCTCACCTTTCTTTTCCGGAGCTCCAAGTTATTTCAATTATATCATTTCAAAGCTTCATCTAATCATTGCAAGGCCTCAATCTTATTCTTTTCATCCTACACTTCTTTTCATCATTCTTTTATTACCGGAGTTCTTCATGGAGGTCCTACATGGTGGTTCATCAAGGATTTAATTCCTTCTCGAAGTGTTCATCGAGATTCTTTTCAAAGGAGCTCAAGTTTTCTTCATCTTGCATCCGAAGTGCAATTCTTTCTACCTTATCATTTGAGGTGGTGTTATGTCATTGTTGATAATTTCCCTTCGTGTTTCATGATTCACAAGTTTTCAAGAGTGACATATCTAAATCCATCATTTTCTCTTCGCTCAAGACATCTTTTCAACCAATCAACCTCTTAATTGGAGTATCTTGGGTTATATTTCACCTAAAGCCTTCCCGAAGGAATTTTTCTATTGTGGTGCTTATCAATAATCCAAGTTTCCTCCTATTCTTGCGATGAAAGAAGTTCTCATCTCTTTGTTTCTATCAAGCAAGCAATTGATTCCGTTAATGCCTGAATTTCACCTCAAGATTTTGAGAAGCTTTCCATAAGCCCACTACAAGCTTATTCTTTTCGTTGTTGGTTTCCCAACAACTCCGTTTAACCTTCTTGGAAGGGTGCTTTCCAAGCTCAATGGCAGAAGCTGGCATTTTCTTCTCCATTCTCTTATTCCAATGATCTACCTTCTATTCCTTCATCCGGAGGCATTGTGATGTTGATCTTTTCTCTCATCATCTCGAATGGTGAGGATCGTGTTCTTTTCTTGCTTATCCATCTAACCAGAGTGTCGTGCCCTCTTTTTCAAGTTCTTCCCATTCTGTCAAGTTTTGCCTCCCTTATCAACCGGAGTGTTGTCTGAAATCTTTCTTACCTCTTGTGCCATTCTTTCAATAGTTCCAGAGGCAGTGTGTTGTTGATTTCATCAAGTATCCTCTCATCTTGTCAAATTCATGTTCAATTCCTTCCATTTACAGTCGGAGTGTTGTCCAAATTATATCATTCTTATTCCTTCTCTATCTTGTTTCAACCAGAGTGTTGTTGTAATTGACCTTTATCGTTCCTTGTACATTTCGTTTTAACCGGAGTGCTTGCATGTACTTCTTGTCCATTGCAACCCTTTTCTCGTGCCTTTCTACCTACAAGGTTCTAGTACTGTTCCTTGTTCCTTTTTTCTAACGGAGTGTTTTCAACTTCGTTCATCTCCATTGTATTCTTCTTTCCAATTGTTTAACCTCTCAAGGTTCACTGGTTTCACTCGTTTGTCAAAGAAGCAACTTTGTTTTACCTCTTCCTCTTCTGTTTTCTATCCGGTGCCATCCTAGATCTCGGGACGAGATCCTCTCGTAGTGGTGGAGTGTTGTGACGCCCCAAGACCGGAGCTTCAGATGCCTTCCAGGGTTTCCGAGTTTTGTCATGTGATTTGTTTTGCTTGTTGCTTTCCTCTTTGCATATTTTGCATTGCATCATGTCATCATGCCATCATTTTCTCAAAGCCAACTAAAACTCACTTAAATAAATTGCATGGATCTTGGGTCCATTTAAACCGAGGGAAGGGTGACTTCTCTTTATAACATATCCTCCCGATATTAGGGATCTATTATAAAATATTCCATTGTTTTGGAATCACCCATGAACACACTTGAAAAAATCCCAATGCCTTTTGTTATCACAACTCTTGGCCTCTAACTTTGCTATATATCCTTTCTCCATTTTTCGGAGCTCCACCAAAAATCCGAACATTTTTGGACACTTCTAAAACCAAGTCCTAGTTCAAACCCATTTGAATTAAATTCAAATGAGTTTGAATTACATCTTTCAATCATGCCCACTCCATTTTTCTTGGATCATACACATTCTTGTGAGTCCGGGAATATAACCCCATGCCCAAGTTCCATCCCTAACCCTCTCTTTATATTTTTCTTCTTCTATCTATTTTTTCTCTCCCTTATTGGTTAAGAGAAGAGAGTGTGAGAGAGAAGAGAGCCTGCAGCCCAGCCGACCAGGCCTATGGCATTTTCCATCTCCACCAAAAGGCCCAAGGTCTAGCTTGCGCCCTCCACTAGGCCTCCCACGCCGGCCCAACTTAAACCCCACTAACCCTAGCCCGCACAACCTCTCTCACTCTTGCGTTCCCCTCGCGCCGCCAGGAGGATCGTTGATCCCCTCACCCTCTCCTCGTTTCCCTCCTCCCACACGCACGCACCAGGGAGAGGGATCCCGATCCCCATGGCCACGCCTCCTCGCGCCTCCCCTTGCCTCTGCCATGTCGGCCTGTGCCGCCACCATCGTGCAACCCTCCACCGCCGCCACCATTCATGCACGCACAGCACCCGCAGTGGCGTTGCTTCCCTAGAGGCCGCGCCCCAGCGAACTCCTCCGTCTCCCCTCCGTCGCCTCCCCGCCATGGCGCCCATGCCTCCAGCAGAGTTGCACTAACAGCGCCACCGGTGACCACTTTTCCTCTGTCGTCGTGCGCCGTTCTGGCCAGCGAGCCCATTTCCTCGAGCTGCTTCGTCGCCTGCGATCTCCTCCTCCTGGCTCTGCTCCGGCCCGCCTAGTCCCATCGCTTCCAGTGCCTCAAGTCTCGCGCCCGAGCCCTCTACTCGAGCAGGAGCTCTGCCCCCTTGTTCCGCACCAAGGCCGATGTCGTCCGCTTCGTCCTGCTGCTGCTCTTCCCGTTGACCACATCGACCTCCCCTGCTCCATTTGGTGGACCACCAGGCTGCCCTCTCCTTCCCCTGCGCAGGAGCTCGCAGCCACCACCATGCGCCGCCATGTACCTCGACCGCCGCTGGCTTCGGTGACCCGCCAAGGCCGGTTACAACCCGTGTACCACTACTAACGCCAAGACCTACGAGAACGTCTTCATGGAACGACGAGTACCACGATGATTGTTGTTCGCTAATCACACCTTCGGATACGCCAAGACTCGGACCATCAAGTACCACGACGTCCGTCGATCGCCAAGTACCCCTTCGGATACGCAAGTCCCTCGAAGGTCCACCGATGCCTAGTACCACTTCGGTTCTGGAACGAAGTACCATGATGACCATTGACACGTACCACTACACCGCACCGAAACGCCAAGACCGTCCCGGATATTGCCAAGTACCACTTCGGTTCCGGAACGTGATGAGTACCACGACTACCCTCGAGGACATTGGTTCCATCAAGTTTGTCTACAACATGTGTACAACTACCGCCGCCGTGATTTTCGACAAGATGTCGTGTGCCTCTACTTCCACTACCGTCCCGATGATCACAGATGAACGATAGCACTACTACTTCCACTACGACTGTCGCAAGAACGGGACTGGCAAGTCCGAAGACCCCAAGTACCACGACATCGATGACATGAACATCTATGAAATCGTTGCACGACTACTACCGTTGCCGAAGGCCGTCGAGTGAACGCCTACCCACATCGTGTATTTGACCAAGTTCGATGACGACCTCCGGAGAACTCGGATTCGCCAACTTCCACTATCGTCGCCCCGGAAACCTTGGATTCGTCAAGTACCTCTCCGAAAACGAACAGGGACCACTACTTCCCTCGACGACCCGTGAACGACTACTTCCTTTACTTCCCTCGACGAACTCGAACCATCCCGTTTGCATGCTTTAAAGGTATACCGCCGAGAATGACCGCCCGTGGACGAATGCATGTGTGGTGTATGAGATGCCCGTGTTTGCTTCGTGTCGGAGTTGTTCGTTGCACGAAGCCCCTCTTTTGCCTTGCCGCCGTCATGTGGGACACCCGGTATCCGGGAGCACCCCACTATCCTTGCATGACATGCTCTGGTCACTTTTCCTTTTGCACCGGTATCCCCGTGAGCTACCGGATCATCGGAATGTTACCGTGGCATCATTTCCGTTTCGCCGCCGTGGCAACATTCCCGTTATCGTTGCCGTGGCACCCCTTTTGTTTCCGTCACGATGACAAATGCCTCATATCTTATCATGCCAACATTTTCATAAATATTGCATAAAACTTGCACATGTCATCCGCATCATGATAATAACATTTAAAATGTTAAAATTGTTGTTTGCATTAAATTGCTAAATGCATATGGGGATTTACCGGAATTGTTGTTTGTTATTTCCGGCCTCATTTAAACTTGCCTGAATAGGTAGTTTTTCATATGCTTCACCCTCTTGCCATGTTTAACAACATTTAATATTGTTGGGTATATAAACAAGATCAAACTAAATAAGTCACGTGGTGTTCCGTCAATATGCAACTCGTTGCATATTGAACTCCACTTAACTTGTAGCTTTGTTTGTGCACTTTGCCATGCCATGCCTCATTAAACCGGACATGCATCATACTTGGTTGTGCATCATGACATGTTGATGTGATGGTTGTTTACTATGTTGTTTGCTTCTTTCCGGTGTTTCTTCTTCGGGTTAGTTCCGATAACGTCGCATTTGTGAGGATCCGTTCGACAACGTCCGTTTGTATTCTTCATGGACTCGTTCTTCTTCCTTGCGGGATCTCAGGCAAGATGACCATACCCTCAAAATTGAAGGAAATATGCCCTAGAGGCAATAATAAAGTTATTATTTATTTCCTTGTATCATGATAATTGTTTATTATTCATGCTAGAATTGTATTAATCGGAAACATAATACATGTGTGAATACATAGACAAACAGAGTGTCACTAGTATGCCTCTACTTGACTAGCTCGTTGATCAAAGATGGTTATGTTTCCTAACCATAGACATGAGTTGTCATTTGATTAACGGGATCACATCATTAGGAGAATGATGTGATTGACTTGACCCATTCCGTTAGCATAGCACTTGATCGTTTAGTTTGTTGCTATTGCTTTCTTCATGACTTATACATGTTCCTATGACTATGAGATTATGCAACTCCCGTTTACCGGAGGAACACTTTGTGTGCTACCAAACGTCACAACGTAACTGGGTGATTATAAAGGTGCTCTACAGGTGTCTCCGAAGGTACTTGTTGGGTTGGCGTATTTCGAGATTAGGATTTGTCACTCCGATTGTCGGAGAGGTATCTCTAGGCCCGCTCGGTAATGCACATCACTTAAAGGCTTGCTAGCATTGCAGCTAATGAGTTAGTTGCGGGATGATGTATTACATAATTAGTAAAGAGACTTGCCAGTAACGAGATTGAACTAGGTATTAAGATACCGACGATCGAATCTCGGGCAAGTAACATACCGATGACAAAGGGAACAACGTATGTTGTTATGCGGTCTGACCGATAAAGATCTTCATAGAATATGTAGGAGCCAATGTGAGCATCCAGGTTCCGCTATTGGTTATTGATCGGAGACGTGTCTCGGTCATGTCTACATTGTTCTCGAACCCGTAGGGTCCGCACGCTTAACGTTACGATGACAGTTTCATTATGAGTTTATATGTTTTGATGTACCGAAGGTTGTTCGGAGTCCCGGATGTGATCACGGACATGACGAGGAGTCTCGAAATGGTCGAGACATAAAGATTGATATATTGGAAGCCTATGTTTGGACATCGGAAGTATTTCGGATGAAATCGGCATTTTACCGGAGTACTGGGAGGTTACCGGAACCCCCCGGTAACCTAATGGGCCTTAATGGGCCTAGTGGAGGAAGTAGAGAGGAGGCCAAGGGGCAGCCGCACGCCCCTCCCCCCCCCAAGTCCGAATTGGACAAGGAGCGGGGGCGGCGCCCCCCCCCCTTTTCCTTTCCCCACTTTCTCTCCTTCCCCCCCCCAAGTCCTAGTCCAACATGGAAAGGGGGAGTCCTACTCCCGGTGGGAGTAGGACTCCTCCTGGCACGCCCCTTGCCTGGCCACACCTCCTCCCCCTTGCTCCTTTATATACGGGGGCAGGGGGGCACCCCATAGACACAACAATTGATCATTGATCTCTTAGCCGTGTGCGGTGCCCCTTCAACCATAATCCTCGATAATATTGTAGTGGTGCTTAGGCGAAGCCCTGCGATGGTAGAACATCAAGATCGTCTCCACACTGTCGTGCTGACGGAACTCTTCCCCGACATTCTGTCGGATCGGAGTCCGGGGATCGTCATCGAGCTGAACGTGTGCTAGAACTCGGAGGTGCCGTAGTTTCGGTGCTTGATTGGTCGGGCCGTGAAGACGTACGACTACATCAATCGCGTTGTGCTAACGCTTCCGCTTTCGGTCTACGAGGGTACGTAGACAACACTCTCCCCTCTCGTTGCTATGCATCACCATGATCTTGCGTGTGCGTAGGAATTTTTTTGAAATTACTACGTTCCCCAACAGTGGCATCCGAGCCTAGGTTTTATGCGTTGATGTTGTGCACGAGTAGAACACAAGTGAGTTGTGGGCGATATAAGTCATACTGCTTACCAGCATGTCATACTTTGGTTCGGCGGTATTGTTGGATGAAGTGGAACGGACCGACATTACGCGTACGCTTACGCGAGACTGGTTCTACCGACGTGCTTTGCACACAGGTGGCTGGCGGGTGTCAGTTTCTCCAACTTTAGTTGAACCAAGTGTGGCTACGCCTGGTCCTTGCGAAGGTTAAAACAGCACCAACTTGACAAACTATCGTTGTGGTTTTGATGCGTAGGTAAGAACGGTTCTTGCGAAGCCCGTAGCAGCCACGTAAAACTTGCAACCACAAAGTAGAGGATGTCTAACTTGTTTTTGCAGGGCATGTTGTGATGTGATATGGTCAAGACATGATGCTAAATTTTATTGTATGAGATGACCATGTTTTGTAACCGAGTTATCGGCAACTGGCAGGAGCCATATGGTTGTCGCTTTATTGTGTGCAATGCAATCGTGCTGTAATGTTTTACTTTATCACTAAGCGGTAGCGATAGTCGTGGAAGCATAAGATTGGCGAGACGACAACGATGCTACGATGGAGATCAAGGTGTCACGCCGGTGACGATGGTGATCATGACGGTACTTCGAAGATGGAGATCACAAGTACAAGATGATGATGGCCATATCATATCACTTATATTGATTGCATGTGATGTTTATCGTTTATGCATCTTATCTTGCTTTGATTGAAGGTAGCATTATAAGATGATCCCTCACTAAATTATCAAAGTATAAGTGTTCTCCCTGAGTATGCACCGTTGTGAAAGTTCTTCGTGCTGAGACACCACATGATGATCGGGTGTGATAGGCTCTACGTTCAAATACAACGGGTGCAAAATAGTTGCACACGCGGAATACTCAGGTTAAACTTGACGAGCCTAGCATATAACAGATATAGCCTCGGAACACGGAGACCGAAAGGTCGAGCGTGAATCATATAGTAGATATGATCAACATATTGATGTTCACCATTGATACTACTCCATCTCACGTGATGATCGGACATGGTTTAGTTGATTTGGATCACGTGATCACTTAGAGGATTAGAGGGATATCTTTCTAAGTGGGAGTTCTTAAGTAATATGATTAATTGAACTTAAATTTATCATGAACTTAGTACCTGATAGTATCTTGCTTGTCTATGTTTGATTGTAGATAGATGGCTCGTGTTGTTGTTCCGTTGAATTTTAATGCGTTCCTTGAGAAAGCAAAGTTGAAAGATGATGGTAGCAATTACACGGACTGGGTCCGTAACTTGGGAATTATCCTCATTGCTGCACAGAAGAATTACGTCCTGGAAGCACCGCTAAGTGCCAAGCCTGCTGCAGGAGCAACGACAGATGCTATGAACCTCTGGCATAGCAAAGTTGATGACTACTCGATAGTTCAGTGTGCCATGCTTTACGGCTTAGAACCGGGTCTTCAACGACGTTTTGAACGTCATGGAGCATATGAGATGTTCCAGGAGTTGAAGTTAATATTTCAAGCAAATGCCCGGATTGAGAGATATGAAGTCTCCAATAAGTTCTATAGCTGCAAGATGGAGGAGAATAGTTCTGTCAGTGAACGTATGCTCAAAATGTCTAGGTATCATAATCACTTGACTCAACTGGGGGTTAATCATCCTATTGATAGTGTCATTGACAGAGTTCTTCAATCACTGCCACCAAGCTACAAAAGCTTCGTGATGAACTATAATATGCAAGGGATGAATAAGATTATTCCTGAGCTCTTCGCGATGCTAAAAGCCGCGGAGGTAGAAATCAAGAAGGAGCATCAAGTGTTGATGGTCAATAAGACCACCGGTTTCAAGAAAAAGGGCAAAGGGAAGAAGAAAGGGAACTTCAAGAAGAACAGCAAACAAGTTGCTGCTCAGGAGAAGAAACCCAAGTCTGGACCTAAGCCTAAGACTGAGTGCTTCTACTGCAAGCAGACTGGTCACTGGAAGCGGAACTGCCCCAAGTATTTGGCGGATAAGAAGGATGGCAAAGTGAACAAAGGTATATGTGATATACATGGTATTGATGTGTACCTTACTAATGCTCACAGTAGCACCTGGGTATTTGATACTGGTTCTGTTGCTAACATTTGCAACTCGAAACAGGGGCTACGGATTAAGCGAAGATTGGCTAAGGATGAGGTGACGATGCGCGTGGGAAATGGTTCCAAAGTCGATGTGATCGCAGTCGGCACGCTACCTCTACATCTACCTTCGGGATTAGTATTAGACCTAAATAATTGTTATTTGGTGCCAGCGTTGAGCATGAACATTATATCTGGATCTTGTTTGATGCGAGACGGTTATTCATTTAAATCAGAGAATAATGGTTGTTCTATTTATATGAGTAATATATTTTATGGTCATGCACCCTTGAAGAGTGGTATATTTTTGATGAATCTCGATAGTAGTGATACACATATTCATAATGTTGAAATCAAAAGATGCAGAGTTGATAATGATAGTGCAACTTATTTGTGGCACTGCCGTTTAGGTCATATCGGTGTAAAGCGCATGTAGAAACTCCATACTGATGGACTTTTGGAACTACTTGATTATGAATCACTTGGTACTTGCAAACCGTGCCTCATGGGTAAAATGACTAAAACGCCGTTCTCCGGTACTATGGAGAGAGCAACAGATTTGTTGGAAATCATACATACGGATGTATGTGGTCCAATGAATGTTGAGGCTCGTGGCGGATATCGTTATTTTCTCACCTTCACAGATGATTTAAGAAGATATGGGTATATCTACTTAATGAAACATAAATCTGAAACATTTGAAAAGTTCAAAGAATTTCAGAGTGAAGTTGAAAATCATCGTAACAAGAAAATAAAGTTTCTATGATCTGATCGTGGAGGAGAATATTTGAGTTACAAGTTTGGTCTACATTTGAAACAATGCGGAATAGTTTCGCAACTCACGCCACCCGGAACACCACAGCGTAATGGTGTGTCCGAACGTCATAATCGTACTTTATTAGATATGGTGCGATCTATGATGTCTCTTACTGATTTACCACTATCATTTTGGGGTTATGCTTTAGAGACGGCTGCATTCATGTTAAATAGGACACCATCGAAATCCGTTGAGACGATGCCTTATGAACTGTGGTTTGGCAAGAAACCAAAGTTGTCGTTTCTGAAAGTTTGGGGCTGCGATGCTTATGTGAAAAAGCTTCAACCTGATAAGCTCGAACCCAAATCGGAGAAATGTGTCTTCATAGGATACCCAAAGGAGACTGTTGGGTACACCTTCTATCACAGATCCAAAGGCAAGACTTTTGTTGCTAAATTCGGAGTTTTTCTAGAGAAGGAGTTTCTCTCGAAAGAAGTGAGTGGGAGAAAAGTAGAACTTGATGAGGTATCTATACCTGCTCCCTTATTGGAAAGTAGTACATCACAGAAACCGGTTTCTGTGACACCTACACCAATTAGTGAGGAAGCTAATGATAATGATCATGAAACTTCAGATCAAGTTACTACCGAACCTCGTAGATCAACCAGAGTAAGATCCGCACCAGAGTGATATGGTAATCCTGTTCTGGAAGTCATGCTACTAGATCATGCTGAACCTACGAACTATGAAGAAGCGATGGTGAGCCCAGATTCCGCAAAATGGCTAGAAGCCATGAAATCTGAGATGGGATCCATGTATGAGAACAAAGTGTGGACTTTGGTTGACTTGCCCGTTGATCGGCAAGCAATTGAGAATAAATGGATCTTCAAGAAGAAGACTGACGCTCACGGTAATGTTACTGTCTATAAAGCTCGACTTGTTGCGAAAGGTTTTCGACAAGTTCAAGGGATTGACTATGATGAGACCTTCTCACCCGTAGCGATGCTTAAGTCTGTCTGAATCATGTTAGCAATTGCCGCATTTTATGATTATGAAATTTGGCAAATGGATGTCAAAACTGCATTCCTGAATGGATTTCTGGAATAAGAGTTGTATATGATGCAACCAAAAGGTTTTGTCGATCCAAAGGGAGCTAACAAATTGTGCAAGCTCCAGCAATCCATTTATGGACTGGTGCAAGCCTCTCGGAGTTGGAATAAATGCTTTGATAGTGTGATCAAAGCATTTGGTTTTATACAGACTTTTGGAGAAGCCTGTATTTACAAGAAAGTGAGTGGGAGCTTTGTAGAATTTCTGATATTATATGTGGATGATATATTATTGATTGGAAATAATATAGAATTTCTGGATAGCATAAAGGGATACTGGAATAAGAGTTTTTCAATGAAAGACCTCGGTGAAGCTGCTTACATATTGGGCATTAAGATCTATAGAGATAGATCAGGACGCTTAATTGGACTTTCACAAAGCACATACATTGACAAAGTTTTGAAGAAGTTCAAAATGGATCAAGCAAAGAAAGGGTTCTTGCCTGTGTTACAAGGTGTGAAGTTGAGTAAGACTCAATGTCCGACCACTGCAGAAGATAGAGAGAAAATGAAAGATGTTCCCTATGCTTTAGCCATAGGCTCTATCATGTACGCAATGCTGTGTACCAGACCTGATGTGTGCCTTGCTATAAGTCTAGCAGGGAGGTACCAAAGTAATCCAGGAGTGGATCACTGGACAGCGGTCAAGAACATCCTGAAGTACCTGAAAAGAACTAAGGATATCTTTCTCGTATATGGAGGTGACAAAGAGCTCATCGTAAATGGTTATGCAAGCTTTGACACTGATCCGGACGATTCTAAATCGCAAACCGGATACGTATTTACATTAAACGGTGGAGCTGTCAGTTGATGCAGTTCTAAACAAAGCATCATGGCGGGATCTATATGTGAAGCGGAGTACATAGCTGCTTCGGAAGCAGCAAATGAAGGAGTTCATATCTGATCTAGGTGTCATACCTAGTGCATCGGGTCCAATGAAAATCTTTTGTGACAATACTGGTGCAATTGCCTTGGCAAAGGAATCCAGATTTCACAAGAGAACCAAGCACATCAAGAGACGCTTCAATTCAATTCGGGATTTAGTCCAAGTGGGAGACATAGAAATTTGCAAGATACATACGGATCTGAATGTTGCAGACCCGCTGACTAAGCCTCTTCCACGAGCAAAACATGATCAACACCAAGGCTCCATGGGTGTTAGAATCATTACTGTGTAATCTAGATTATTGACTCTAGTGCAAGTGGGAGACTAAAGGAAGTATGCCCTAGAGGCAATAATAAAGTTATTATTTATTTCCTTGTATCATGATAAATGTTTATTATTCATGCTAGAATTGTATTAACCGGAAACATAATACATGTGTGAATACATAGACAAACAGAGTGTCACTAGTATGCCTCTACTTGACTAGCTCGTTGATCAAAGATGGTTATGTTTCCTAACCATAGACATGAGTTGTCATTTGATTAACGGGACCACATCATTAGGAGAATGATGTGATTGACTTGACCCATTCCATTAGCATAGCACTTGATCGTTTAGTTTGTTGCTATTGCTTTCTTCATGACTTATACATGTTCCTATGACTATGAGATTATGCAACTCCCGTTTACCGGAGGAACACTTTGTGTGCTACCAAACGTCACAACGTAACTGGGTGATTATAAAGGTGCTCTACAGGTGTCTCAGAAGGTACTTGTTGGGTTGGCGTATTTCGAGATTAGGATTTGTCACTCCGATTGTCGGAGAGGTATCTCTTGGCCCTCTCGGTAATGCACATCACTTAAAGCCTTGCAAGCATTGCAACTAACGAGTTAGTTGCGGGATGATGTATTACAGAACGAGTAAAGAGACTTGCCGGTAACGAGATTGAACTAGGTATTAAGATACCGACGATCGAATCTCGGGCAAGTAACATACCGATGACAAAGGGAACAACGTATGTTGTTATGCGGTCTGACCAATAAAGATCTTTGTAGAATATGTAGGAGCCAATATGAGCATCCAGGTTCTGCTATTGGTTATTGACTGGAGATGTGTCTCGGTCATGTCTACATTATTCTCAAACCCGTAGGGTCCGCACGCTTAACGTTACGATGACATTTTCATTATGAATTTATATGTTTTGATGTACGGAAGGTTGTTCGGAGTCCCGGATGTGATCACGGACATGACGAGGAGTCTCGAAATGGTCGAGACAAAAATATTGATATATTGGAAGCCTATGTTTGGACATCGGAAGTGTTCCGGGTGAAATCGACATTTTACCGGAGTACCGGGAGGTTACCGGAACCTCCTGGTAACCTAATGGGCCTTAATGGGCCTAGTGGAGGAAGTAGAGAGGAGGCCAAGGGGCAGCCCCACGCCCCTCCCCCCCCCCCAAGTCCGAATTGGACAAGGAGGGGGGGCGGCGCCCCCCCCCTTTCCTTTCCCCTCTTTCTCTCCTTCCCCCCCAAGTACTAGTCCAACATGGAAAGGGGGGAGTCCTACTCTCGGTGGGAGTAGGACTCCTCCTGGCGCGCCCCTTGCCTGGCCGCACCTCCTCCCCCTTGCTCCTTTATATACGGGGGCAGGGGGCACCCCATAGACACAACAATTGATCATTGATCTCTTAGCCGTGTGCGGTGCCCCCTTCCACCATAATCATCGATAATATTGTAGCGGTGCTTAGGCGAAACCCTGCGATGGTAGAACATCAAGATCGTCTCCACGCCATCGTGCTGACGGAACTCTTCCCCGACATTCTGCTGGATCGGAGTCCGGGGATCGTCATCAAGCTGAACGTGTGCTAGAACTCGGAGGTGTTGTAGTTTCGGTGCTTGATCGGTCGGGCCGTGAAGACGTACGACTACATCAACCGCGTTATGCTAATGCTTCCGCTTTTGGTCTACGAGGGTACGTAGACAACACTCTTCTCTCTCGTTGCTATGCATCACCATGATCTTGCGTGTGCATAGGAAATTTTTTGAAATTACTACGTTCCCCAACAGAAATCACTTCTATCTTTGCTTGCTAGTTGCTCGCTCTATTGCTATGCATATGCCGCGATACCTACCACTTGCTTTATCATGCCTCCCATATTGCCATGTTAAGCCTCTAACCCACCTTGTCCTAGCAAACCGTTGTTTGGCTATGTTACCGCTTTGCTCAGCCCCTCTTATAGCGTTGCTAGTTGCGGGTAAAGATGGAGTTTGTTCCTTGTTGGAACATGATTATTGTTGGGATATCATTATTATATCTTGTTTACTTGAATGCACCTATATACTTGGTAAAGGGTGGAAGGCTCGGCCTTATGCCTGGTGTTTTCTTCCACTCTTGCCGCCCTAGTTTCCGTCATACCGGTGTTATGTTCCTTGATTTTGCATTCCTTACGGGGTTGGGTTATAATGGGAACCCCTCGATAGTTCACCTTGAATAAAACTCCTCCAGCAAGGCCCAACCTTGGTTTTACCATTTGCCACCTAAGCTTTTTCCCTTGGGTTCTGCAGACTCAAGGGTCATCTTTATTTAAACCCCCGGGCCAGTGCTCCTCTGAGTGTTGGTCCAACCTGTGAGCAGCCGGTGGCCACCAGGGGAAACTCTGGGCTGGCCTACCGGAATCTTGGACAATCCGGTGTGCCCTGAGAACGAGATATGTGCAGCTCCTATCGGGATTTGTCGGCACATTCGGGCGGCTTTGCTGGTCTTGTTTTACCATGGTCGAAATGTCTTGTAACAAGGATTCCGAGTCTGATTGGGTCTTCCTGGGAGAAGGAATATCCTTCGTTGACCGTGAGAGCTTGTGATGGGCTAAGTTGGGACACCCCTGCAGGGTTTTGAACTTTCGAAAGCCGTGCCCGCGGTTATGGGCAGATGGGAATTTGTTAATGTTCGGTTGTAGATAACTTGACACTTAACTTAACTAAAATGCATCAACCGCGTGTGTAGCCGTGATGGTCTCTTCTCGGCGGAGTCCGGGAAGTGAACACGGTCTCGTGTTATGCTTGAACGTAAGTAGTTATAGGATCACTTCTTGATCTTTGTAGCTTCTCGACCGTGCTTTGCTTCTCTTCTCGCTCTCATTTGCGTAAGTTAGCCACCATATATGCTAGTGCTTGATGTAGCTCCACCTCACTACCTTTTCCTACCCATAAGCTTAAATAGTCTTGATCGTGAGGGTGTGAGATTGCTGAGTCCCCGTGACTCACAGATACTTCCAAAACCAGTTGCAGGTGTCGTTGATACCAGTGCAGATGACGCAGCTGAGCTCAAGGAGGAGCTCGATGAAGATCATGTTTGTTGTGTTGTTTCGTTTCTAGTTGATCAGTACTGGAGCCCAGTTGGGGCGATCGGGGATCTTTTGCATTAGGGATAGTCTTCTTTTATTTTGGTTCCGTAGTCGGACCCTGTTTGTATTCTGGATGATGTAATGCTATACTTATGTATTGTGTGAAGTGGCGATTGTAAGCCAACTCTTTATTCCCTTTCTATTTCAGTACATGGGATGTGTAAAGATTACCCCTCTTGCGACATGCCTACTATGCGGTTATGCCTCTAAGTCGTGCTCCGACACGTGGGAGATATAGTCGCATCATGGGTGTTACATCGAGGCCACGCGCCCGCTCAGGTGGTCCCAGTGCGCCATCGCCTTCAACTCGGCAGATCAGCTCAAGTGCGCAGCCGCCGCTGGCGCCCTCCCGATGCTTTGTTCACCAGTCATCAGCAATGTGCAAGTTACCAAGACCCTCATCGACGGTGGCGTAGGGCTCAACGTCCTGTCCGTCGACACGTTCGACAACCTCCAAGTGCCATATGAGCAGCTTCAGCCTACCAAGCCTTTCTCGGGAGTGACCGATGGTTCCACCACACTGATAGGGCGGGTCCGCCTCCCTGTCACCTTTGGGGAACGCAAGAATTACCGCACCGAGCTCATCGACTTTGACGTCTCGCACATCCGTCTGCCATACAACGCCATCCTCGGATATCCAGCCCTGGCCAAGTTCATGGCGGTGACACACCACGGTTACAATGTCCTCAAGATGCCAGGAAGCGGCGGAATCATCACGGTCCAGTGCGAGGAGAGGGACACGGTGTGCTCCCTCGAGCGCGCCTTTCAAGCTACCGCAATCGACGACCCCGGCAGCAAGAGCGAGGATCCTCCCGAAGCCACCCCTAAGAAGAAGAAACAGCTGCGTCGCGCCGGACCTCAGGAGGGTGGCGTCGCGGCTGGAACCTCGTCAGGATCAGCGCCCGCTCCAGGGGCGCCTCCCTCTGTCGCATAGGAAGGCGCGCCCAGCGCCCTCCTCGGGCTGGGCTCGGGGGCTCTCTTATGGAGGGCCTCATACCTTGCCAACATCACAAGGGAGGCGCTCGGGCACCACTTGGAGGCGTGCTTCGCAGCATGTTTCCCTCAGGAGAACACAGGGGGAGGAGCGCCCACCACTCAGGAACTGCACGATGCAAGGGCCATGTGCGGCGACCACCGCTCATGAGGCACAGCTCCCCATCCAAGCGAGGATCTCGGGCTGCACGTCTGCATCGACGTACCAGGGCTCAACAGGGCCGCATCTCAAGAGCTTTTCTGGCCTTCGCGCGTGGGCCGTTGTGAGGGTCCACCACACAGCTACGTTCGCATGCCCTTCGGCTTGCCGAGCGTGTCGTCAGCCTATCAGCGCAACCTGCAGCGTATCCTGGCGGCTCAGGAGGCCAGGCACCACGCCGTCCTGGTAGAGATGGAGATTGTCCTCAGGGAACCACCTGAGCCCCCAGAGCCTCCCGAGGCTTAGGGCCCCGGTGGCTCGTGAGGAACGACCCCTTCGCCGCGTGCCTTCAGCTGCACCAACTCTCCTTCGTCGACAGAACCAGGTGACATTTTCCAAGTTCGTTTAGCTGGGAGCGCCCCTCGGGCTGCATTATTCCCAGGTCGCGTGGGTCCGTCCATGCGGCATGTATCTCTTTTGCTTATGCCTTTAGTTTACCCTATTGGGGGCGCCTCTCGGGCTGCATCATCCCCAAGCCGCTCGGGCCTGACCCGGTGGCATGTATCTTTCTGCATTTACCCAAGCTAATTTTCCTTCCATGCTTAACCTACCTATGGCTATCACTTGCTTGATTGTTGCCCTCTACGGGGGCCGCGCGCCGGCACCCTTCTTCAGGGCCCCATTTGTGTTGTCTAACCATCTCGTAGGACCAAGACGATAAACAAGGGCCGAGACCAGGCGCAACCCGCCTTGAGGTAGGACCTCGTGAGTCCCGCGCTGGCTCACGAGTGCCCAGGCACACCTCTCTAAACCCTACTGTGCCAGCCACGTGTCAGGGTGGGCCTGTACACGCCTCGGGGGCTCTCTGCAGCAGGGAGTCCCCTCGCCCGCTCCAGAAGCAAACCAGCGGTCCGGTGCCCTTCTTCGTGTTAACTTGCAGGGGCTCCCTGAGGATCATGGCAGGTGGTACCGTGGACTCTCCTTCTTCTCTCATGCGATCCGCTTGGGCGTTAAAAGGGGGGCTCATGAGCATCGCGTCTCAGGAGCTCTTACTGCTCTCCAGCCCTCACCCCCTGGCCTTGACCACGGAATCGCGACCTGGCATACCAGCGGCGGCTGAGCTCGCTCGAGGGCCGGGACCTAAGGACGCAGAGCACCAAGAAGAGCATGGAGGGGAGGGGGAAACCCGCACGGGCCTGGCATGGCCACGCTACAGCGACCAACGCACGAGCCCAGGCGTGCCACGAGGAGTAGACTCCAGATAGACCACATAAGTTCACACAGGGAACCCACCTATCACCACGACACGAGACCTCCGCAGCGGCTCCGTTGCGGCAATGTCGCCTCCCTTTCTTGCCTCTCCACGGTTGCTTGGGCACTAAGGGGGACCTCTTGAGCATAGCGCCTCGGGAGCTCTTACCGGACTTCGGGCCGGTCACCTCCTGGCCTTGACCACGACATTGCGACCTAGCATACCAGCGATGGCTGCAGCCTGCCTGGGGACCGGGACCTATCAGCGTAGAGCACCAAGCCGTCACGAGGATAGAAAGGGGAGACTGAGCCGAAGCGGGCCTTACTCCTTCTGCTACCCTGTTGTGGCGATACTCTCTTCCTTTCCCATTCTAAGGCAGCCGCATGAGCGCTAAAGGGGACCTCCTGAGCATCACGCCTCAGGAGCTCTTATTGGACCTTGGGCCGCTCACCTCCTGGCCTTGACCACGACATTGCGACCTGGCATACCAGCGATGGCTGCAGCCTGCCTGGGGACCGGGACCTGTCAGCGTAGAGCATCAGGCCGCCGCAAGATTGGAAAGGGGAGGTCGAGCCTCTGCAGGATGTGCACCCACGCAATTCCTTAACAAGGATCATATATACGCAAAAGACATTACAGACCCTTTACACGCCCCCACAGGGTACTTCATGATTCTTCGCAGGGAACCAGAACGAGAACTAAGAGGAATCCTATCTACATCCTCCCGTGGCGGACGCCATCATCAACAGTGGGCCACGGGAGGCCGGCGCCGACCCCATCCAGATAAGCGGCGGCGGCGGCTGGACACCGCAGCCCTGCTCCGAGCTCGGCGAGAGCTTGGCGGCACGTAGCTGTCGCTGCTCGTCTCCGGAGACTTCAAGGGCTCAGGAGAGTCGCTGGACCACCACGAGTCGCCGCTGTCGCTGGAGGAGCTGCAGGCAAGACCAGTGGAGGGCCCCGCGCCCGCCGCGACATCGTCCTGGTGACCTCCTTCAGGGCAGCACTCCAAGTGGCGGCCTTCCTCGTCGAAGACCTTGAAGAACAGCACGGAGGCACCGTCGTACTCGAAGTGGATCGTGAGGGCGCCCTCCGCACGGCAGACCCATGCAATCTCACCCCAGCCTCGGGTCATGAAGATCTTCCCGGAGGCGACGGTTCCAATCTCCGCTCCGGTTGCTGGGGCGTTGTAGTCAGCATGCTGCAGCCAAAGTTCGCGAACGCCCCTCGGCGGCGAAGAGCGGTGGGAGGCGTATCCAGGTGCTTGGCGGCATCGCCGCCCATAGCACAAACTCATGCAACAAGTCCGCGGCATGGACCCTTGGGGCGACGGCATGTGTCCCCGCGGCGCGGTGACCACGGCCGCGGTGCGGGCGGCGCCGCTCGTCGCTCCGCCCTCCTGAGCCCTCGGCTCGGGCGTACAAGGGTAGCAGATACCCTGGAGGAGGCCGCTCGCACCCGGTCCTCGTCACCACCTGCATCGCCGCTTCGTCGCGATGGTGAACCGACCTCTTCTTTGGCGCAAGCGGATCTGGATCATCGCAGGGGGCCTTTCATTTCCCTTCGGCGGAAAACCTTCGGATAGGCGCCATTGCTGCAAGCGGTGGAGCAAGAAGGAAGAAGCAAGGACTTGTCAAATCGAGCAGTTGCCGAGGCGGCGTGGGGAAGCAAAGACGCCCACGACCAATCAACCGCCACGCGTCAACCAAGGTCGTAGGCTTTTGGGGCCCGTGGCGCTCCGCGCTTGATCCTTTGGCTTCTCCTTGAAGCCAAGCCCGAGCGCGCCTTGGGCCCGGGGGATACTGTCGATGTTCTGGGAACGGGGGTCCCCAGACTTGCCTGCCTGCGGCCCATGGCGTGGTTGTGCTGGCAGGTCTGTACGGCCCATCATCATCAACAAGGCATTCAAGACCCTCGCGAGGCGGACGACGCAAGACCTCCTCAGGAGCGGCCTCATCAGGCTGCCTCATGAGGAGCGGAGATATCAAGGCGGGGCGAACCTCGCGAGGCTCTCGTGACGTGAGCCATGACGATCGACACCAGGCGGGCGCCAGCGCGCACAGAGTCCTTGTTTCCTCTTTGGTGCTAAGGAGGCAAGCGCAGGCGCGGAGTACCGAGGCATCAGGAAAAGGTTTCCATATCGGTGCAACAAGACCAAGACCAGAAGGACGGCAGGACGGAGGTCACCATGGAGCCCAGGACGGCGTCACCACCAGAACCTTTGGCAGGCGAAGACCACCTTTTGTCAGGATAGCTTGTACTAGCTGTCCCCTTTCAAATTGGCCGCCGTTGTTGGCTCCCTTCCCGCTCAATATTTGGGGAGAGGACCAGGGCCTATATAAGTAGGACTAGCCACCACCAAAGTGGAAAAGAGGGATCCGATCGGATCAAAAGGCCAACCCTTAGCACACCAAGCACAAGAACACCTCAACCTCAGGAGGCTGTTCTTCCCCTTGTACTGTTCATCATCAGCCCAAGAGGCAATCCACCACCACCGCACTGGAGTAGGGTATTACACCACATCGGTGGCCCGAACCAGAATAAACCTTGTGTCTTTGTGTTGCGAGTGCGTCGAGTTCGTCCGCGAGACCTTAGCAAGCTAGGGCGTAGATCGGTAGGAGGGAAAGAACTTCGCGCGCACCCCAGAGTTCGAACCTCAAGGGTTTGCCGGAACCCGTGATCCGACAAATACCCCTACGGATAATTCCTCACACTTACCGAGTATCCGTTCTTCCCTCGTTGTTCATATGATTCACAAGATACATTGGAATACTATTTGATCTTTCGAAAATCCTCAACAGCATGTTGTTCTTGAAATTCTTGCTTGCTTGCATTATGGTTAATCCCATAAGTCTCATAATCTTATTGGCATCCCTTGACATTTCCATTTTAAGTCCGTTGATGCAATATGTTGCGAATGCTCGCCATCCTCAGTCGAATCCTAGAATTCATCCTTACGGCTCAGATGCCATTTTGAACATGAGCTAGTTCTCGATCAATCAACTGTCGTCGATTTTACCCCTAAGTATATTCAAATTATCCATCCTTTATCAGAGCGTTTGCTTCTGATCCCTTGATTTGGAAATCTTCATTTCCCTTTGCATTTGAGCTTGAATTAATCAGTTGTTTCTATAATCAGATCTCCTTGCATTCTTTCTTCTTCTGGTTGAGTACTGATGCTCACATCAGATCCATTATGGACCACCAGATCCTTTGTTGGATTTTGTCCGACACTGTCCTTCATATTCATTAACCTTGTGAGCCTTTCATCAGGTACATAATGCCTTTGGTAAATTGTATCCCCTTCTTTTGTCAACCATGCTCTTCTCTCGAGCTTGAGTTATTCGCTCCTGAAGTTTGTGGTATGTGTTCATAAGATGCCCCGATGGGTTAAACCTATGCCTTTCCTTACTCTGTGTGAACCCGAAAAATTTCACGGGTCATACTTATTAGGTATTGCACCAGGTAAAACTTTCAACAACTGATGTCATTTTCAAAAGGGGAGAGGTGAATGGAAGGTTGTACATTGAAGAAGTGGGAGTCGACCTTGAACTTTGTGTTCATGCCCATGGACACGATGTATATCCTATCATGGAAGCTTCTTGTAATAATAACTATTCCCTTGATATAATATCATTTGGTATCTGTGAATTGATCCTTTGCAATCATGGTTCTCATCATATTTTCTCCTTGATTCCATTTCTCGGACAAGTTAAAGCACTTGTCTTCTGTAGATCAATACACCTCTGCAACCTCTATTATGTTCTACCTTCGAGTATTACCCCGTGGTATCTCGATAATATCATAGAACCATATTACTTCTTATGAGTCCTTCTTCAAGTATTATTTCTCATCGATTCCAATTTTTCCCCGGGGTCTGAGTTGTTAGACACTTAGGGACACCGATAGTGAATCGAGTCTGTAATCCGATTCATTAACTCTAAGTAATTTTCGTTGCTTATGAGTTTAATAATCCTTCAAGTCATTTCTAGCCCGATCAGCTATATCATTATCGTGCTAAATTTTAATTGTGCTACCTGGTCCTTCTCGGAGCAAAATTTTCGACGATGAGCTAATCTTACGTTGATCTTCCTCATCATATCATTTCTCCTTGAACATCAAACTTGATTTCGAGTTTGAGTCATACCCTTGGTTCCCATAACCTTTCGCTTCATCATCATTTGACTTGATGGCATCGCCGACCGATTACATCTTCATGAAATCTCTCGACAATTGTGTCGTGATCATCATCAACATCCTGAGCTCTTCCAAGATATATATCGAATTCTTGATGAGGAATACCATCCTTGCCCCTCGATGATTTGCGTTATCATCGACCACTTTATTGCCTTCCGTTCAACACAAACTTGTTCGTGTTTTGGGTATACCTGGAGATCCTTGCTATCCAACATTTGTTCTCCTTTACCTTGGAGTATTACCTTCTTTTTATGTCAAAAATGTCGTGACAATTTCACCACCTCTTAAAAATTCTTGATATAGGTGATACTTCTTGCCATATCCGTTCATTCCTTGGTCCCCGCATTGTTTCTAACCGGAAACCCGATAATTGAATTATGTTGTGCGAGTTCAAAACTTCTAGAAACCCTATTGCTTTGAAGTTAATGGTTGATACTTCATTCTTAGACCACTGGTTATCGAATCACCATTCTAACTTTGATCATGCTACCTAAACCCACATTTCGGGCGGACCTTTCAACCAATTTTTAGTTGTGTATGTTTCCCTCGAGCATACATCATTATATCATTTGATCTGACAAATGTTATCACCTTACTCATATAATTGTGGAAATCCATCCTTTCAAAATATCGATGAATTGTTGCTGAATTCATCAGCTACCTCCTCATCCTCTCCTTGGTTTAATGATGAACTCTTGTTTCGGAACTCGCTTCCATAGTTCATTTCCCAAGAATCTTACAATGTCATCCTGTCAATTTGTGTTGCATCCTTTCTTCTCAGGCATCCTCAGTCTGAGGTATCCTGACACCAATCAGATCTGAATCTCGGTCAGATATGATGGTTGGAACATATTCCCAAGAGTTATAACATTGGTCTTTTGACCCAATAAGGTGATGTCATGCCTATCACACTTGGCCGAAGGACCTATTGTTATAATTTCCGTTTTAGCAAGGTTAGCGATTCTTCCATGAAGAAATTGTAAGACTTATTCTACAAGTTGTTCCTGATGAATCCTTCGTGTATCCAAAGTCTGACATTTGCTTGAAGACCATGTCAATGCTATCTCGAAGCATGTCTGTGTTACTCCAATCTTCAATAGGAACATTTGAAGCACAATGCTAAAATTTCCTTATCAATTATCCAAACACCATTGAATGGGTAATGTCATGAAATTTTTCTTCCCTCACCTTAAAGGGTTTTCTACTTTATATCATGTCATGGTTATCATGCTCTGCTTGTCCTTGGGAAGGATATAACCCTGAAATATGTGTTTAAACACATTTTCCTTTCCATTGTTTGATTAACCTTTATTCTAATCTGACTTAACTAAGCAGTAATAATTCCCTGCTTAGGTAAGCACATTGTTCTACCACTCTGTCAGTAAGACCCTGTTACTATTGTTGATGACATTCCGGTAACCATCAATGGACGAGAACTTTGCCTATTGGTCCGCCTCGTTTAACGAGCAGGAAGATGCTTCTCTTTGTCCCTCGCCCTTGGTACCGATGTTGTTGCCGACATAACTGACAGGCTATTCTTTGGCATGCTTTGCTATCATAACTGTGCAAGATGTCAGCGCCTTTGCTACTTTTAACCCACATGGTGGGCCCATAACCCACAGTTCCACAGGACGAAACCTGACTCTCCTGTACAACCCCATTTCTAATGGTTATTCCCCACACTTGGCTTCGTATTTAATTCATGGGCCACCTTCCTAGTGCTCTATTCTGGTATCAGACGCAATACTTACTCTCGCTGCCCTGAACCCCTTTCTCACTCTGGTTCAGACTTCGAGCAACTATCTATCCGCTTGGAACCTCTTATTGTACCTTCGTACCTTACTCTCGATGTATTTTATATGTTCAACTCAAGAGATAATTTTATGCTCATTCATGGGTTAACCCAGATTGTTTCCCTCCTAAGCATTCTGTCGTAGCCGAGCTGTCCTTACCTATTCGTAAGTACGTTGGAGTTCCCAAAGAAAAGGACGACAACTTCATCACGGTGACTTGAAGCGGAGAAATGAAGACATCAATGTAATGGATCGACCTCTTCGAGAAGAGCAACTAAGACCAAGAAGAATCGTTAGAATTTCGTAACCAGATCTTTCCCCTTACTCCACCTCTTAAAATCTCGGGATGAGATTTCTTGCAGTGGAGGAGAATTGTGATGCCTGGATAATTAAGCTACAGTGATCCCCCCGCTAATGATGCCACGTCACCTCAGTTACTGTGGATAAACTCGTGTTAGTTTGAAACCTAGTTCAAATTTCAAATTTAAAAACAAAGGCAAACAATAAAAGTTTTCAAACGTTAAGACTAAAATGTTTGGAATGTGACATGATTAAATATACTAAACTAGGTACAACTTTTGTATTTTTACCAAAACTAAAAAAATTAGAAAATAAGAGAAAATAGAAAAGGAAATTTAAATAAAAAGAAAAAGAAGAAACCCCCCTAACCCCTGGGCCAAGCGGCCCAGCTGTCGGCCGGCCAGCCCAAAAGGCCCAACGGGCTAAACCAACCCCCACTACATTATCCCGTAACACTAACCTACTCCTCCGTCGCCCCACACCCCACTCCCCCACTCCCTCGTTTGGATCTGGATCATGAGGAGCCCGATCCCATCGCCCCCCTCCCGACGCCCCCCGCCGCGGCCACCTCGCCGACGTCGGAGCAACCTCGCCGGCCTGCCTCCTCCTCCCCGCCGGCCTGCCACCCTTGCGATGTGCCGTCTCCGTCCTCCTCCTTGACCGCCATTGCCCCGTCCCCTGCTCCTTCTCTGTGAGCTCCCCTCCCTCCTCTCTTTGTCGTTGCCGCACCCTCACCCCCGCGCTCGGCTCCGCCGCCCGACGTCACTCGTGGACAGCCGCACCCGGCCAACCCCGCGTCGCTCGCGCCCTCACCGCCCCGCCGCTTGCCGTGCGCGCACGCGCGCGCCCCGCGCGTGCCGTGGCCTCCTTCCCCTCCCCACGCTCCGCCCCTGGCCTCCTGCTATTGCTGTGTGGCTGTTCCTGCTGCCTCAGGCCACCGTCGTTCACCACTGCATGCGCGCCCGCTGCCGCTGCCCCTGTCCGCCTCCCCCCACTCGCCGCTGCTGCCCGCTGCAGGCTCGGCCGTGCGCCCGCGCCACGCCCGCCCCCGTGCTCCTGCTGCTGCTCCTCCTCTGCCCCGCGCCATCCTGTCCTTGCCGGCCCCGCTGATCGCCCGCCTGCGCCGCCGCGCGCCTCCAGCAGCCTCCGCGCTAAGCCCCCGCCCTGACTGGCCTCGCCTGCGCCGCCCCCGCCCTGCTCCAGCCGCCGGAGCCAGGCCGCGCGCCCGCCCCTTCGCCCACTGGCCGCAGCGCCCGCACGAGTGCCCAGCGCCCACTAACCGGTAGCCCGGGCCCGCTAAGGCCCCAGGCCTATGACAAAGGGGCCCCGCCCATAGAACGTTTAAAAAAAGAATTAAATAAACAAATAAATAAATAATAATTAAATTAATTAATTAATTAAAGAATTAATTGAGTTAATTAATCATAATTAGATTAATCTAATCACTAATTAACCTAATTAATTGTTAGTTAATTAATCAATCAATGATAGTGGGACCCACATGTCAGTTTGACTTAGTCAACTGACTGTTTGACTGCTGACGTCATCCTGACGTCAGCAAGCACTATTCTAGATAATGTTGAATTAAAATAATTAAATAAATGCTAAAAATGATTTAAATCTTTTAAAATCAATATAAAATAAACCGTAGCTCGGATGGAAAAACTTTGTACATGAAAGTTGCTCAACGACGAGATGAATCCGGATACGCAGCCCGTTCGTCCGCCACACATCCCTAGCATAGAGAACACACAACTTTTTCCCTCCAATTCATCTGTGCGAAAACGCGAAACACCGGGGATATTTTCCCGGATGTTTCCCCCCTTCATCGGTATCACCACCTACTGCGTTAGGGCACACCTAGCACCGTTACCTGTCATGTCATGAATCGATATGCATCTGTTTGCATTGTATTCATTGTTTCTTCCCCCTCTTCTCTCCGGCAGACTACGAGACTGACGCTGCTAATGGTGCCCCGATCGACTATGTTGTTGACGACCCCTCCTTGTCAGAGCAACCAGGCAAGCCCCCCTGATCACCAGATATCGCCTATTCTTCTCTCTACTGCTTGCATTAGAGTAGTGTAGCATGTTACTGCTTTTTGTTAATCCTATCCTGATGCATAGCCTGTCATTGTTGCTACAGTTATTGATACCTTACCTGCAATCCTAAATGCTTAGTATAGGATGCTAGTTTATCATCAGTGGCCCTACATTCTTGTCCGCCTGCCGTGCTATACTATCGGTCCATGATCACTAGGGAGGTGATCACGGGTATATATATATACATATACATGATACATGTGATGACTAAAGACGGGTCGGCTCGTAGAGTACCCGCGAGTGATTCATGGATTGGGGGCAGAAAGGACCTTTGTCCTGACGGCCCTCTGGGTGGATCTTTGTAGCGGAGCGACAGGGAAGGTTGAGACCACCCAGGGGAGAGGTGGGTCTGGCCCTGGTCGGCGTTCGTGGTTACTTCAAGATAACACACTTAACGAGATCTTGGTATTTGATCTGAGTCTGAACAGTTATGGGCACTCGACGTCGTGGTATCAGCGGAAGCCTTCGTGATGTCAGCGACTGAGCGGCGCGCGCCGGGTTGGACCGTGTAACCCAACTTCCTTTGTAATGGAGGTTGCTAGGTTTGCTCACCGGCCGCGTACGCAACGTGCAGGTGTGCTAAGGGCGATGGGCCCAGACCCCTGTGCGCTTAGGTTTAGACCGGCGTGCTGACCTCTCTGTTGGTCTAGGTGGGGCTGCGACGTGTTGATCTTCCGAGGCCGGGCATGACCCAGGAAAGTGTGTCCGAACAAAGGGGATCGAGCATGTTGGGAAATGTGGTGCACCCCTACAGGGAAGTTGATATATTTGAATAGTTGTGTCCCTTGGTAAAAGGACAACCCGGAGTTGTACCTTGACCTTATGACAACTAGAACCGGATACTTAATAAAAGACACCCTTCCAAGTGCCAGATACAACCGGTGATCGCTCTCTCACAGGGCGACGAGGGGAGGATCACCGGGTAGGATTATGCTATGCGATGATACTTGGTGAACTTACCATCTACTCTCTTCTACATGCTGCAAGATGGAGGTTGCCAGAAGCGTAGTCTTTGATAGGAATAGCTATCTCCATCTTATTCTGGCATTCTGCAGTTCAGTCCACTTATGATACCCCTTTTTCATTTGATACCAATGCATACATATGTAGTGTAGCTCCTTGCTTGCGAGTACTTTGGATGAGTACTCACGGTTGCTTTGCTCCCCATTTTCCCCTTTCTATACCCGATTGTTGCGACCAGACGATGGAGTCCAGGAGCCAGACGCCACCGTCGATGACGACTCATGTTACACTAGAGGTGCCTACTACTACGTGCAGGCCGCTGACGACGACCAGGAGTAGTTTAGGAGTATCCCAGGCAGGAGGCCTGCGCCTCTTTCGATCTGTATCCCAGTTTGTGCTAGCCATCTTATGGCAACTTGTTTACTTATGTCTGTACTCAGATATTGTTGCTTCCGCTGACTCGTCTATGATCGAGCTCTTGTATTCGAGCCCTCGAGGCCCCTGGCTTGTAATATGATGCTTCTATGACTTATTTTATTTGTAGAGTTGTGTTGTGATATCTTCCCGTGAATCCCTGGTCTTGATCGTACACGTTTGCGTGTATGATTAGTGTGCGGTCAAATCGGGGGCGTCACAGTCAACAATGTTGGCATATAATATTTTGATGGGGGCTCACAATCACAAAATATTTCCAAGATAGTGTTTTTGCATGTGAAAGTTCTCTTCCTTATACTAATTATTCGTGAATTGCTTGTATGACCAATATTGTGATTGTCAAGCCTCAAAATATTTCACTTCTAAACCCAATGTGAAGCTACCACTAGGCATGATATGATTTCAACTTCATGATATTCAATTCATTCAACAATTTACTCATAGGATATAAGTAACCACAAGAGTAAATGACAATCTAGTCCAAAAAGATATAAGTGAAGATCATGAGCATAATATTTCTTTCTCTAAAATTAATTTAAGTGAAGCAAGAGAGAATTTCTTCAAAAATACTAAAGTGCACCATGCTCAAAAAGATATAAGTGAAGCACTGGAGCAATTCCATAGAAAAGAGCTTCGTTGACGGGATGTGAGTGCTGCTTACCTAGCCTCCCTAGCAACTATTTGAGGACTCTATTTTATTTAAAAACTTTCAGATCTAAGTTTTTTTATTAAAACAACAAGCAAAATGAAAATAAAATGATATTCTAAGAATAGCACACATCATGTGAAGAAGTAAAAACTTAGGCTCAACCGATACTAACCGATAATTGTTGAAGAAGAAAAGGTGGGATGCCTACCGGGACATCCCCAAGCTTAGATGCTTGGGACTTCTTGAAATATTATCTTGTGATGCCTTGGGCATCCCCAAGATTGAGCTTTTGTGTCTCCTTAATTCCTTTTATATCACGGTTTTCCTAAGTCTCAAAAAGCTTCATCCACACAAAACTCAACAAGAACTCGTGAATAAGTTAATATAAACCAATGCAAAAACATTATCATTCTCTAATGTAGAAAATCACTAAAATTATTATTCAACATTTCATACTAAATTCATCTACATATTTAATACTCCCATCCTCAAATAGAATCATTAAACAAGAAAACATATGCAAACAATGCCAACATAACAGCAATCTGCCAAAACAGTACAGTCTTTAAAGAATGCAAGAGTATCAATACTTCCCTAACTCCAAAAGTTATGAAAATTTGCCACACTGTAGAAAAATTATTAGATCTCATTTTTCAAAAAGTTTCAACATTTTATCACATTCTGACTTTTCTAGGGAACTTTTGCAACAGCGGTAAACTTTCTGTTTTCAAACGACAACATGTATACTTGTAAAATAAGCATAGTAAAGGATCTCAATGCCACTTTTATTGAAATAAAAGATGCAAAAAATTATTATAAATAAAAGCATGCAAATCCTAGCAAAAGAAAATGATGCTCCAAGCAAAACACATATCATGTGACGAATGAAAACATAGCTCCAAATGAGGTTACCGATAATGTTGGGGACGAAAGAGGGGATGCCTTCCGGGGCATCCCCAAGCTTAGTTGCTTGGATATTCTTTTAATATTACCTTGGGGTGCCTTGGGAATCCCCGATCTTAGGGTATTGTCACTCCTTATTCTCCTCATATCGACATCTCACCCGAAGCTTGAAAACTTCAATATCACAAAACTTAACGAAATTTTGTGAGATAGGTTAGTATGATAAAGAGCAAACCATTTCACTTTTGGTACTGTCAAAGACAAGATTCATAATTGTTTCCACACAATGCCTACTTTAGCATATCATTTCCACAATTTATATTGATCAATATAAGCCATAGAAACTAGAAAACAAGCAAACTATGCATTGAAAACAGAATCTGTCAAAAAGAAAACAGTCTGTAGTAATCTGTACTCCAACCATATTTATGCTACTCCAAAAATTCTGAAAAAATAGTAAAACCTGGGTAATTTGTATATTAATATTATTCAAAAAGAATCAGAATTTTATCACGCTCTTGTTAAAAATAATAATTGTTTTCCTGAGTGCAAAAGTTTCTGTTTTTCAGCAAGAACTATCACCGTAAGCCATCCCAAAGGCTTTACTTGGCACTTTATTGAAACAAAATCAATAAAACATGATCACTACAGTAGCCTAATCATGTGAACACATAAAAACAGTAGGGGTAAATGTTGGGTTGTCTCCCAACAAGCGCTTTTCTTTAATGCCTTTTTTAGCTAGGCATGATGATTTCAATGATGCTCACGTAAAAGATAAGAATTGAAACACAAAGAGAGCATCATGAAGCATATGAATAGCACATTTAAGTCTAACCCACTTCCTATGCATTGTGATTTTGTGAGCAAACAACTTATGGTAACAAGAATCATCTAGCATAGGAAGGCAAAACAAGCATAACTTCAATATTTTCAACACATAGAGAGGAAACTTGATATTATTGCAATACCTACAAGAATATGTTCCTCCCTCATAATAACTTTCAGTAGCATCATGAATGAATTCAACAATATAACTATCACATAAAGCATTTTTTTCATGATGCATAATCATAGAATTTTTTTCACTCTCCATATAAGCAAATTTATTCTCATCAATAGTTATGGGAGCAAACTCAACAAAATAACTCTCATGTGATTGGAAATTAAAATCATGATGACAAGTTTCATGTTTATAATTATTCAATATAGCATACATGTCATCACCATAATCATCATATATAGGAGGCATGCAATCATCATAATAAATTTTCTCATCAAAACTTGGGGGAGTAAAAATATCATATTCATCAAATATAGCACCCCCAAGCTTATGGCTTTGCATATCATTAGCATCATGGATATTCAAAGAATTCATACTAACAACATTGCAATCATGCTCATCATTCAAATATTTTGTGCCAAACATTTTATTGACTTCTTCTTCTTCTAACAATTGAGCACAATTTTCTGATACATCATTTTCAAGTAAGGTATTATAAAGATGATCAATAATATGATGCAACCTCAATTCCATTTTTCTGTAGTTTTATTTTTATAAACCAAACTAGTGATAAAACAAGAAACTAAAATATTCAATTGCAAGATCTAAAGATATACCTTCAAGCACTCACCTCGCCGGCAACGGCGCCATGAAAGAGCTTGATGTCTACTACGCAACTTTATTCTTGTAAACTCGTGTTGGGCCTCCAAACGCAGAGTTTTGTAGGACAGTAGCAATTTTTCCTCAAGTGGATGACCTAAGGTTTATCAATCCATGGGAGGCGTAGGATGAAGATGGTCTCTCTCAAGCAACCCTGCAATCAAATACAAGAAATCTCTTGTGTCCCCAACACACCCAATACAATGGCAATTTGTATAGGTGCACTAGTTGGGCGAAGTGATGCTGATAAAAGTGTAATATGGATGGTAGAAATATATTTTTATAATCTGAATAAATAAAAACAGCAAGGTAGCAAATAGTAAACGGGCACAAAAACGGTATTGCAATGCTTGAAAATGAGGCCTAGGGTCCGTACTTTCACTAGTGCAACCTCTCAACAATGCTAATATAATTGGATCATATAACCACCCCTCAAAGTGCAACGAAGAATCACTCCAAAGTTCCTATCTAGTGGAGAACATAAGACGGAATTGTTTGTAGGGTATGAAACCACCTCAAAGCTATTATTTCCAATCAATCTATCCTAGAGTTCGTACTAAAATAACACGAAGCTATTCTTTCCGATTGATCTAATCCAAGAGTTCATACTAAAATAACACCAAAGCAAATTCAGATTCATAATATTCAATCTTACACAAAGAACTTCAAAGAGTGCCCCAAGATTTCTACCGGAGAAACAAAGACAAGAACGTGCATCAACCCCTATGCATAGATTACCCCAATGTCACCTAGGGAATCCGTGAGTTGAGTGCCAAAACATATATCAAGTGAATCAATACGATACCCCATTGTCACCACGAGTATTCGATTGCAAGACATATATCAAGTGTCCTCAAATCCATAAAAGTATTCAATCCAATAAAACCAAATCTCAAAGGGAAAACTTAATTCATCACAAGATAGAAAGGGGAAAACACCATATGATCCGACTATATTAACAAAGCCCGCGATACATCAAGATCGTGACATCTCAAGAACACGACAGAGAGAGAGAGAGAGATTAAACACATAGCTACTGGTACAAACCCTCAACCCCGAGGGTGGACTACTCCCTCCTCATCATGGTGGCCGCCGGGATGATGAAGATGGCCACCGGAGATGATTCCCCCCTCCGGTAGGGTGCCGGAACGGGGTCTAGATTGGTTTTCGGTGGCTACAGAGCCTTGTGGCACCGGAACTTCTGATCTAGGTTAAACCTAAGGGTTTCTAGAATTTTGGGGATTTATAGGGTAAAGAGGGGGTGCGGGAGGCCACCGAGGTGGGCACAACCCACCTAGGCGCGCTTGGGCCCCCCTCGGGGCACCCCCAGGTGCTTCTCTGGCCCATCCTGGGTGTTCTGGTCCATAAAAAATCTCCAAAAAGTTTCGCGGTGTTTGGACTCCATTTGATATTGATTTCATGCGATGTAAAAAATAAGCAAAAAACAGCAACTGGCACTAGGCACTGGGTCAATAGGTTAGTCCCAAAAAATGATATAAAGTTGCTATAAAATGATTATAAAACATCCAAGAATGATAATATAACGGCATGAATACTTCATAAATTATAGATACATTGGAGATGTATCACTTCAATACTCCAAAACCACCAAGGGGGCACTTGATGCACTTACAAAATAGTTGCACTTGAAATCATGACTAAAATACCAAGATACAAACAAAGCTCACTGGAAGCTTCCCAAACACCCACGTCCTTGGGTCTGCATTGCCTTTTCTTATCAAATCCGCGTCAACAAGATTAGAGAGCTTGTCCCTGTTCATGAAACATGTGCGGGGGACTCGCATGTCAATCTCCGAAGCCTTGCCATGGATGCGGCAGTCAAGATACATTAGTACATGCCCTATAGCACAGTATGTGATTGCCTTCACCAACGTAACACCATCTTGGTACCTCACAACAACCCTTATAAGCTCATCAACCATCAGCTAGCAATGATCCATATTAGCCATGTCCTTGATGACTGATACGTCTCCATCGTATCTACTTTTCTTAACGCTTTTGCTCTTGTTTTGGACTCTAATTTGCATGATTTGAATGAAACTAACCCGGACTGATGTTGTTTTCAGCAGAACTACCATGGTGTTGTTTTTGTGCAGAAATAAAAGTTCTCGGATTTGGATGAAACTTTTTGGAGAATTATTTTGGAATAAATAAAAAATACTGGAACCAAGACCCACTAGAGGGGGCAGCTGCCCACAAGGCACCAAGGTGCGCCACTCCCCTTTGGCGTTGCCTGGTGGGTAGTGGGGCCCACGAGGCTCCGCTGGCCCTAATTCTGACGCTATAAAATCCTATTTTCCAGAAAAAATAGGAGAGGAAGTTTCATCACATTTTACTATGTGGAGCCACCGCCACCTCATGTTCTTCATCAGGAGGCCAGATCTGGAGCCCTTTCAGGGCTCCGGAGAGGGGGATCTTTGATCTTCGTCATCACCAACCATCTTCCATCACCAATTCCATGATGCTAACCGATGGGAGTGAGTAATTCCTTCTTAGGCTCACTGGTCGGGGAGGAGTTGGATGATATTCATCATGTAATCAAGTTAGTTTTGTTCGGGCTTGATCCCTAGTATCCACTATGTTCTGAGATTGATGTTGCTATGACTTTGCTATGCTTATTGCTTGTCGCTAGGGCCTAAGTGCCATGATTTCAGATCTGAACCGTTTATGTTTTAACCATTATGTCTATGTTTGTGATCTGATCTTGCAAGTTATATGAACCTATTACGTGTTATGATCCGTAAACCCCAACATGACAATAATTGGGATACTTTCCGGTGATGACCGTAGTTTGAGGAGTTCATGTATTCACTATGTGTTAATGCTTTGTTTTGGTTATGTATTAAAAGGAGGCTTTATATCCCTTAGTTTCCTTATGGACCCTGCTGCCACGGGAGGGTGGGACAAAAGATGTCATGCGGGTTCTTTTCCATAAGCATGTATGACTATTTATGGAATACATGCCTATATTATATTTATGAACTAGAGCTAGTTCTGTGTTGCCCTAGGTTATGATTGTTATATGATAAATATCATCCAACGTAATCACCGATCCAATGCCTACAAGCTTTCCCACATATTGTTCTTGCTAAGTTACTATTGCTATTGCTACTGTTACAACTGCTACAAAACTGTTACTCGTGTTACCGTTACCACTTCTATCGTTACTACTAATACCAAACTATCATATTACCGTGCTACTAATCACTTTGCTGTAGATATTTACTCTCCAGGTATGGTTGAATTGACAACTCAACTGCTAATACTTATAAATATTCTTTGGCTCCCCTTGTGTCGAATCTATAAATTTGGGTTGAATACTCTACCCTCGAAAACGGTTGCGATCCCCTATACTTGTGGATTATCAAGACCTTTTTCTAGAGATGTTGCCGGGGAGCATAGCTATATTTTTTGAGTCACTTGGTATTTATATCCATTTACCATTTTGAAGAATCTGAAAGATACAACAACCAAGACTGTTCCCTCTAAGACGAGGGGGGGTAAGGAATTGTCATCACACTCTGCACTTGATTCATCTTTTGTTTTGAGTAAGCTTGCAACACCACCACATGCTATTAATCCTGATATGTCGCAAGTTATTGACGATGCTACTTCTGCTATGAATGATGCTTGTGATGATGCTAGTACCTTGCTTGATGATAATGTGCCACTAGGTGAATTTCTTGATGAACAACTTGCTAGAGCTAAAGATATTGAGAATGCTGAAAGTGATGAAACTACTGAAACGGATGAAGTCTTTGAAACTGAGAATTATGAAACATCTATTAGACCTAGCTCTCCTAGATATGAATTGCCTAAAATACCCGAGGGTTATGTTATGGATGAAGAGGTAGCTGGAGACTTTCTTGCTTGTAAGGATAGAGATGATCTAAAGAAACTACTTGTCAAGTTGAAAGAAAAATCTTTGGATGCTAGAATGAAATGTGATCCCAAGTTTGTTACTTCACCTATCTTTGTTATTGATAAGGATTTTGAATTCTCTATCGACCCATAGTTAATTACTTTGGTTGACTCTGATCCTTTCCATGGCTATGAAACTGAAATTGTAGTGGCACATCTTACTAAATTAAATGATATAGCCACCCTATTTTCTCATGATGAGAAAATTTGCTATTACTATATCCTCAAGTTATTTCCGTTCTCATTAAAGGGTGATGCTAAGACTTGGTACAACACTCTTGCTCCTGGTTGTGTGCGTAGTCCCCAGGGTATGATTTATTACTTCTCTGAAAAATATTTTCCTGCTCATAAGAAACAAGCTGCCTTACAAGAAATATTTAACTGTGTGCAAATTGAAGAAGAGAGCCTCCCACAAGCTTGGGGGAGGCTTCTTCAATTACTTAATGCTTTGCCCGATCATCCTCTGAAGAAAAATTAAATACTTGATATCTTCTATGATGGACTAGCCAATGCTTCTAGGGATTTCCTAGATAGTTGTGCTGGTTGTGTTTTCTGTGAACGAACTGTTGAACAAGTTGAGGAATTATTGAATAATATATTAAAGAACTATGATGATTGGACACTTCCTGAACCATCGCCTAAACCCACTCTGAAGAAGAGAGGTATTTTATTTCTCAGTCCTGAAGATATGCAAGAGGCAAGGAAATGTATGAAGGAAAAATGTATTAAAGCTGAAGATGTTAAGAATTTACCACCTATTGAAGAAATATATGGACTTGGCAGACCACCACCACCGGTGGTAGAGGTAAATTATTTATTAAAGTTTGATGAAGGTGACATCCCTTACAATAAACATCCTAGTCAGTGCTTGTATGAATTTGACAATTACAGCTTCCTCGATCCATTTGAAAGTTTTTGTTTGTTTTAGCAGCCTGTACAGAGGTAAGGACTTCTCCCCGAGTCTTGATAAAGCGACTTAGTGTTGCCACACACCCCGCACATGTTTGAGCTTAGTTGGCACCTCTAAGCGGTCCAGGGTTCGTATTTTTGTCGGGCTGGTTCGATTCCTCGGCCAAATACGATGAAGCCGAGGAGTTTGCCGACTGGAACTCTGAAGACACATTTCTCCGAATTGAGTTTAATTTGATACTCCCGCAAGCTGGAAAATGTATCGCGGAGGTTATCTACGAACTATCCGACGTGTTTGGTTTTGACAACAACATCGTCGACGTAGGCCTCAACGTTTTTTCCGATGTGTTCTTTCAAGCATGATTGAATCATGCGCTGGTATGTGGCGCCGGCATTCTTCAGTCCAAAGGGCATTATGTTAAAATAGAACGACCCGTATGGTGTAATAAATGTTGTTGCAGCCTGGCCAGATTCTTTCATCCTTATTTGATGATATCCTGAGTATGCGTCTAGAAAGCACAGCGAATCGTGTTTGGCTGTGGGGTCCATGATCTGGTCAATTCGCGATAATGGAAGGTGTCCTTGGGGCAAGCCTTATTAAGGTCCTTAAAGTCGACACACATAGGCTCTAAGACCTATCCTTCTTTGGTGCCATGACCAGATTGGCAAGCTAGTCGGGGTGTTTGATGTCTCGGATGAATCCAGCCTCCAGGAGTTTGGCCAGTTCCTCTCCCATTGCTTGGCACTTAGGTTCGTAGAAGCGCCGGAGTGCTTGATTGATGGGCTTATAGCCTTTTAATATATTTAAGCTATGTTCCCCGAGCCTATGAGGTATTCCTGGCATGTCCGATGGATGCCAAGAGAATATGTCCCAATTTTCCTTGAGGAAATTGCGGAGGGCTTCATCAACCTCTGGTTCGAGGTTCCTATGGATGCTGTTTTATCTGGGTCCATCGGGTGTACTTGAAACTTGACTATTTCGTCAGCCAGTTTGAATGAGGTCGACTTCAACTGTTTGTCGAGGATGACGTCATCCCGGTCAACTTCGGCTCGTAACGTTGTTAATTCCTCGGCCACAAGGGCTTCGGACAAGGATTCGAGCGCGAGTGACGTTGTTTTGTTTTCGGCTTTGAGGGCTCTGTCGGGGTCACTTGAGATGGTAATGATCCCATTTGGGCCCGACATTTTGAGCTTCATATAGCCGTAGAGTGGTACTGCTTGGGGCGTCCCGCCCCAGGAGGGTGTGATATCCACTCTTAAAAGGGGCGATGTGGAACGTAACCTCCTTGTATCGGTAATTATTCGGTGCAAAGACCACATCCAAGGTGATTTTTCTGCCACAACACGCTTCTCGTCCAGGTATTATACCTCTAAAGGTGGTGTCGCTCTGTTCGATGCGCAATTTATCGATTTGCATTCTATTCAGGGTGTCTGCATATATTAGGTTTAGGCTATTGCCTTCGTCCATAAGTACTTTTCGGAGTTGACATTTGCCCACAATTGGGTCGAGGACCAGTGCGGTGGGGCACATGTTCGAGGTCAACCTCGGCTGATCTTTATGATCGAACGTGATCGACGTGTTTATCCACGCGCCCCGGGTTGGCACTTGCCGGATAGAATTGACTTCTCGAAGAGACCGCTTGCGATGGTTGTTGGATGTAAAGGTCTCGTAAATCATTATGACCTCGTCCTCGCCCGAGGACTCTTTTGCGTGTCTGGGTGTGCCCGCGAGGAGGGTGGGGCCACCTCTAGCCACTTGCCTTACCACCCAATAGTCGCGAAGGCTGTGAATCGGGCAAGAATTTAGCAGAATAGCATGTATCAGGCATGGCTTATCCAGGAGGCCATCAAGAGTGGCCCCGGAGTGGTCGAAGATTCTCTTCTTCTTCCAAGGTCGCTCGGCCAGTGTGTTCCGCGTGCAGGACTCTCGCCGAGGTGCGGGTCTATCGCGTGTTGATTTTGTTATCATAGATCGAATCTATCTTTTTCCTTGCGAGCCAAGCAACTTTGATGTTACATAACTTGGACACCAGATCAGATAATTCCGGGAGTGTATGAACACGAGGCGGGCGAGGGCATTCGAAACACCTTTATATTTGCATCCGCGCTAGAAGGCTGGTATTATGTCTGAGTCCTACTAGTCTGGTATCTCATTTTTGACAGACACGAACCTGGCCCGGAACTGCCTGATTGACTCATCAGGAAGTTGTTGCTCGTAGGCTAGATCCCAGACATTAGGTGGGCCCGAATTATCGGGGCAATATTCGATGTGGGAAGTGGGTGGGAGAGAAGCTTCGATCTCTATGGATCGTGGGCTTGAAGCCCCGGTATTCTTATGCTGGGACGGGCATGCGGCCGCCGGGTCGGCCGGACTGATTTGAAGATTAGTTTTGCCAACTGTGTCCGGCTGGCCGCTGTCTGAATTGCTTTCTAGAAAGTACCTCGGCCCTTTGCCCTTGAAGGGGGATTCGCCCGGGGCTGGAGAGGGATCATGGATCGCCTCTGGCTCGTGAAGGAGGAAGTGGGTTTCCATGACGGAAGTTTCGAGCGCGGGAACCGTACCCGTGAGTTTAAAGTCGCCGATCGAGGATCCCATCGATCATTTGTTGATCTCACAGCGGAACTCTCAATGAAAGCACTAGTGTCGGTGTGAAATCCGACAAACCTTAGGGTAGGGGGGCCCGAGCTGTGGATCTCGAATCGATGGTAACAGGAACAGGGGATACAATGTTTACCCAGGTTCGGGCCCTCTTAATGGAGGTAAACCCTACGTCCTGCTCCTGTTTATACTGATGGAGATGTATCAAGTATACAGTTGATCTACCTCGAGATCGTAAGTTGTGTTCAACCTGTAGGGCAAGATGAATGTAATTGTGTTCTCCTCTCCTATACACGCCAGGTAGGGCATATAGGGTTACATGGTCGGTATCTGGGGGGATCGCATGAAGGCGGTAGGAGAAATCTTGGAGTGTATGTCAAGTCTTCGACATGTGAGGTTTTGAGCAGTCGTGTAGCTTCCGGAGTCCACCTTGACGAGAGTGAGGGCCCACTGGCCCAGCCCGAGGACCATGAGAGAATTTCTTATTTGACACTACCTTAAAATGTGGTTCCTTATTTGGCCCTGAGAAAAATTTTCTTCCCTATTTGACATGCAATCTAAATTTCTTTTCCAATATGACACTCTAGTACATTTTGTTCACTAACGGTGTTAAAGACATACATGAAAAGACCTTTTTACCCCTGGTGCATAAGGTGACCAAAAATCTATACATGACAATATCTACAGTTATGTTACATATTTGGTCATAACCTCTCCTGTAATTTGATCCCATATCTCACAAGAGACCATACTCCCACCCTTGGTGGGCTTGCACCCGGTAGTAGCAAACCAAGCGAAGGAGAAAAACATGGGACATTTAAATTGTTGTGCATGCCACTAATTTAGCTTTTGTGAGACGGTAAGCATCCAACTACTTGCTACTAGAATCAAGGAACCGTGCATGTAGTCCTTACTTTTCAAGCATTAGAAAATACAAGGATTATTCATTGGACAGTATATACTTCATGTTTCAGACCAAAAGTAGTATATTTTATACGAGGAGGAAGTTAGGCAGCGTACATATGGGTTTTTTTTGCGAGTGAGCGTACATATGGTTGATACAGTATATATACGTCATGTCTCCAAGAGAACTGGTAGTGTGTGTTATACACACACACACACACACACACACACACACATATATATATATATAGGATGTATACTATAATCTTAAAAGATATGCAAACAATGCAGTATTCCGTTTGTGTAATATAAAATTCCTGAAAAATTAGCCTTTGCGATATTTCAAGGAGTATATATTGGACATTTTTAAGGGTATAAACTGCAAAAAAAAACAATGCAGTATTTATAAGGGGTATATGTTGCACCATTTTTCAAGGAGTATATGCTACATGGTATTTTTAATGGGTTTATACTGCACTCTTTAAGAAGTATATACTGCATGGTATTTTTAATGGGCATATAATGCATTTTTAATGGGTATATACCACTTCACAAAGAATTTATATGACAACAGAAGTGGTAAATTGAACCGAAAGGCGTATACTTCCTAATGGGCGACTATCAGTCCATCCAAAATAAACATGGATACAGAGAAAAAAGTCTTAGAGAATTCTCAGGCCAACACACAGGTATTACATATCCTTCATTAAAGATGGTATTACATTCAGTCTGACTACACATGGTAACGGAGGAAAATATACTACTACAAAACTCTTGAGTGAGAAAAAAGTGAGGGACTCCCCCCCCCCCTTCTCCCTTTTTACAGAGAGAACTGATTTTCTCTTTGATCGTCCATATGATCTATACGTTAACTGTTGTTTCCATTGACCATATTGTGGTACCCTCTTGATCAATCCATGTGATCAACAAAGCGAACATTTTTTCAGAGTTGAAGACACTTTCACTGTGGAATGATCTGAGGCGAAACAGAGAAATCATTATTGTGCTGAATAAGTATAAGCTTGCAATACTCCAGATAAATATGCATGTAGCCAAAATACTATTACTGGTCAATGTTATACAGTCTCTACTCATTAAGGTTAACCAGAATTTGGAATTAAATTCATAGTAACCGTGAACAGAAGAAAAATCCCCATTCTGAATGTGGATTATTTGCCTGTGAGCATATGGGCATAGAATGCATCCTCATGTTCGATTAACCCAATCAAAAATAGAAGAGAAATAGTTGCCTACCTGGACAAGGAGGTACAACACTCTCTCTCTCTCTCTCTCTCTATATATATATATATATATATATATATATGAATTGTGTAAGATATGGGATCAAATTACAGGGGAGGTTATGATCAAATATGTAACATAACTGTAGATATTGTCATGTACAGATTTTTGGTCACCTTATGCACCAGGGGTAAAAAGGTCTTTTCACGTCTGTCTTTAACACCGTTAGTGAACAAAATGCACTAGAGTGTCATATTGGTAAAGAAATTTAGACTACATGTCAAATAGGTAAGAAAAATTTCTTTAGGGCCAAATAGGGAACCACATTTTAAGGTAGTGTCAAATAAGGAATTCTCTCGAGGACCATGGGCCGACTAGGTTAGTATCCCCTGATCCAAGACACCGTCACCTGGGCTCCTCACACAACCCCACATCACGGTCCAGGCTTGGACCACATGGGCCCACCGTGTGGACTCCTGGTGGCTCTCCTCTGGCAACCTCCGGCGCTCCTGACTCCGTCTAGATGTGAAACTTCGCCTCGTATTTTCATTATATTTTTGATCACCCAAACAATGTTTTCTGTAAAGTCCAAAAACATGTAAGAACAATAACCAAGATTGGGCATCGAATTATGAAGTTAGTCCAATAAATCAATATAAAATTGAGCAAAAATGATGCAAAATGGTATAAAAGTAGCATAACATAGCCAAAATTATAAATGCGTTTGAGAAGTATCACGCACCACTCTTACTCCACCTCAACATGTGAGAGTTATAAGATCGATGGACCCTTATTCATCAACAAAGACCTAGACGTCGTCGTTGCTTTAGTAAACACCATATTAAATTATCTTAGTTTTAGTTTCATTTGGTTTATAGATTAGTTTGATCTTTATTATCGAGTGGATGCAATGAAGAATATGATAAACTATTTCCAAGCATAGGGTTGGGTGGAATCATAACTCCGTTAGGTGTCAGATGATGTTGCGGTCCTGTTAAATGTCTTCCTTTGTTATCTTGGTTCGGTTCAATACTTCTTAAGGAAAATAGTACACTGAGCCGGTATGCTTGCTGGCCGTCATGGACCTATATGCACTTTGAGAGGTGCAATACATCACCAGTGACGTCCACTAGCTATACAAGCCAACACAGCCAACATGCCAGTATATTTTGACATGTCCAACATAATATCTTGCCCCGGGGGCAATATATCATCAGTGTCCGATGTTCGTTTCAACAAATACATTACCAAAAAAAAAATAACCTCATGCTAGTGTGAAAACTGCGAAATCTCCCCATAAATGCTCACCACGTTTTCATGAAATTGCGTAATCTGCACTCATGAATACGGAAGATATTCACCACCCAGTACCGGCATGGACTCGGTCCACGAGGGAACCACCAGCCGCCCAGCTGGAAAACCCCGTCCGCACCGCACGCAGCCAAAGACCGAGCCCACGGGGCGCTCCGATCCGATCGAGTCTGACTCGGCCCGCACACATGCAGCTGCCGCCGCCGTAGAACCCAAACCACCCAAAACCCCCGAGCCAGCCCCCGCGTCCGCCTCCGCGCGCGGCGCCAAGCCGAAAAACCGAACCAAAAATGGAAAAAAGAGGGGAAGAAAGAGCTCGCGCGCCAGAGAAATGGCGCCAACCGCGCGCCCCTCTCCCGCCCTGTCTGTCTCGCCCCACCCTCTATTTCCTCGCCTCTCCACACTCCCCCCATCAAACCCTACCCTGGCTACCCAATCCCATCCATCCCATCCTAGCCCCAGCCCCAGATCTCCGCTCCCATGGCCAGCTCCGACGCCGTGTCCGTCGTCCCCGCGCCTGACGCCGCCGCCGCCGCCCCCGCGCTGCCGGCGGTCGCCAAGAAGCGGGGCAGCTACAACTGCGGCCGCTGCGGGCTCCCCAAGAAGGGCCACGTCTGCTCCATCCCCGGCCCACCTGCCGCCGGGGCTGGGGCGGCGGCGGCGGCCCCGGAGCACAAGCCGAGGCGCGCGCTCCACTTCGACGAGGCGGCGGCGGCGGGCGCGCTGGACGTGACGCCGGTGGCGGCGGCGTATCCGGCCCCGCACCGCCCCCCGGAGAAGAAGCCGAGGGTGGATGTGGTGGACGTGGATGATTCGGAGCCGGAGTCGGGCGGTGTCGGGAGGCCGGGGTTGGTGGCCGTCGGCTCCGGCGTGCGGGTGCCGGGGGAGGTGGTCATTGAGGTGCTCCGGCGGCTTGCCCCGAGGGCAGTCGCGGCGTCCGCGGCCGTCAGCCGCGGGTGGCGTGACTGCGCGAGGCGGGTCTGGCGGGGGGCCGAGGAGCTCCGCCTCCGCGCTGCCGGCGTTAGCACCATCGGGACGCTGCTGCCGCGGTGCCCCGCGCTGTCCAGGCTCGTGCTCCGCATGGAAAGGTTAGGAAAATGCACAAAAAACGAACCCGATCCGGCCGATCCACGAGCAGATCTCTATAACCAACTAATCTTGGTCGAAATGGGACGACGGACAGAACGTTCTTGCTTAATTCACCATCGCTTAGACGGACTAACGGATGAACACGCCCGATCTACGCCCAATTTGCCAATGTGTGATCCGATCTGGCGCCGTGAGATCTCACCTCGTTGTGGACCCTTGATCGGCGCCGATCGGAATCTATACACAAGCAATTCTCCACGAAGAAAGGTATTTAGACATGGTAGATATTGGAAATGGACAAGCTGTGGCGAACCTGATCTGCTTTTTAGAAATGGACAAGCTGTGGCGAACCTGATCTGCTTTTTAGAAATGGACTTGCTGTGGCGAACCTTATCTGCCTTTTAGAAATGGACTTGCTGTGGCGAACCTTATCTGCTTTGTAGAAATGGATTTGTTGTGGCGAACCCGATCTGCTTCTTTGATGCGATTTTCTTGGTGGTACATCTAGTCATGGTGCTGTGAGATCGTTATATGGATCCCTGATCAGTGCCTGACTTGATCTGTGACTGAGAGTTCATGCTAGCTTTGATGCATAATGTGTGCCCAATGCTAGATCAGCAATATGCTGAATATTTCATTGTTAGTGCAAGTGGGCACAAGTTTTTTTTTCGTGGTATCTTTGATGCATAATGCCTGCCTAGCTCAGTTTCTTGCCCTGCAATTTGTGCAAGTAAACGTATAATTCTGGTTAGTTTTGTCATAGATTTTTGTTGGGAGAAAATATTTCCTGATCCTGTGACCTCAGGGGATTTTATCGGTTCTTTATGCAGAGCAGGAGAATCAATAGGCAGATCTTTTTTCCCCTCTGAACCTTGCACTTAGTTAGAAACTTTGCTTACTTTTGTCATACTGAATGAAATCAGCAAATGCATAGCCCTGATTTAGTTTCAAATAGTGTCAGAAAGCAAGTATGGTTCTTCTTGCAACAAGGTCGTTAACTTGATCTAGTTCTATGGGGACTTTAGTCATGATTAGATCACACATGTTCCAACCTAACTTTTGGCCAGAAAGTTCCATTCAGTTTCTTGACTGAGAGGTATATTCTAATTAACATGTTCCTTTGGACATTTGATGCAGTGATGTTGATGCCACAATGCTTGCATGCCTTGCATTTTCCTGCCCAAACATGCAATCTCTGGAGATAAGCATGGCTGATAGTGCAGTCAACCGGATGACCGGGTACGTTGAACATCATCCCTAAATCACAAATCCTGTGAAATTCTATCTTTCCATGCATTTAGTCCTCTGAAATCTATGATTTCTAATGTTGTATCTTTAGTGTAAATGATACACACATTCACAAATGTGCACTACCAAATACCAAACTGTTTACTATTATTGCTTGAAGATGCTTACTGTTCAGAATGTTGTTTCATGCTGCAATATGCTGCCTTACTATGCTGTGCATTGTCACCATTTACATGATCTTAAAAATAATTTACACAGGATACCAAACTGTTTACTATTATTGCTTGAAGTTGCTTACTGTTCAGAATGTTGTTTCATGCTGCAATATGCTGCCTTACTATGCTGTGCATTGTCACCATTTACATGATCTTAAAAATAATTTACACAGGATACCAAACTGTTTACTATTATTGCTTGAAGTTGCTTACTGTTCAGAATGTTGTTTCATGCTGCAATATGCTGCCTTACTATGCTGTGCATTGTCACCATTTACATGATCTTAAAAATAACTTACACAGGACAGTTTATGGATAGATTAGATGTTAAATTACAAGACCAAGTGATTTTTTAACCAACACTTGTTTGTTTAAACAGGGATGAGCTTACTAGATTTATTTCGGAGAAGAAGTCTCTGACAGTTCTTAAAGTAGATCGCTGTAGTGGTCTTGGTTTTCTTAATATAAACTCTACAAGCCTTTCAACCCTTTGGCTATCAGATCTCTCTTCCATCACAAAATATGTAAGTTGGCAAACTTTTATAATTGTTGAGTTATTTTGGTATGCTGTTTTATAAATTGATTATGTTGTTAATTTCTTACAGGTCATAAACTGTCCTAATTTGAGTGAGCTCTCACTGATTTTTTCCCAACAAGATAATGATTCTACCGATCTGATTAGTATGATGGATAGTCTGGGCCGCACCTGCTTGAATTTGAGAAAATTGCACATATCCTCAATTCACTTGTGCAATGAAGCTGTGTTTGCTCTTGGGAGTGCTAATCTCAGGTAAATTCACATATTGCTATAGTCCAAATGGATTGTTGATCAAATTTCAGGAATTGTGCTGGACTGAACTTTTAATATTATTCTTGCTTATTTCATTTCAACCACCTTATACATTTTTTTTCTTGTTTCATCAGGGGCTTGTGCATGCTGTCCTTGCTTCTAGGTAAAAAAATAACAGATGCAGCTGTTGCATCTATTGTTCGTTCTTTTACAAGCTTGGAGTTGCTTGATTTAAGCGGGTATGTGCTGGTTTTTACGAAGCCTAATGGTTTGGAGATGATATTTTGTTTTCTACAGTCATGCAAAATAAAGCCTAAACCAACACATGATACTTAAATCTCCAGATCTTGTATCACTGATAATGGGCTTGGGATGATCAGCAAGGCATTCCCTGATACCCTAACCAGGCTGCTGCTTGCTATGTGCCCAAATATCACCTCATGTAAGCTTGAACCTTCACATTGCTTGTGTTCCTTTGTTCCAGTGATTTCAGAAATATCACATTGCCCATAGCTGCAAATATCTAAAGCTTTTCCTGTTTATGTGATCTGTAGGTGGGGTCCAGGTGGCCGCAGTGCAGTTGCCACTTCTTCAGCTCATGGACTGCGGCAAGAGCTTATGTGCTAATGTGCAGCCCGAAGCACCCCGATCATACTTTGGTGATCTCAATGGGGGGATTAGGTTTTGCTCAAAACTACAGGTCACAAGGAAGCAGCAACCAACTTACCAAAAGTTGATTATAAAGCATGCTAATCTGAAAAAACTTAGTCTATGGGGCTGTTCTGCAATAGATGTAAGTGCTCAAAATTCATGATTGCTAATTTATTTGTATTCCGGTCTGTGTACACAGTGAAGCTATGTTCTTACTACTGTTCTCTTCATCTATGACAGGCCCTATATGTAAATTGTCCAGAGCTGAGTGATCTGAACCTCAACTCTTGCATAAATCTGAATCCAGGTGTGACATCCTCATTCTTGTTTGGTACTGAATTGGATGCCTCTTCAGTGTCCAAACTTATAAATGGTTAGTGCATGAGTATTTACAGCCTATGAAACATTCTGCAGAACGGTTGCTTCTTCAGTGTCCAAGCTTGAAAGATGTTCATGTCACTGGATGCCGTGACATGTTGATCGGAGCAATCAGAAACCAGGTACTGCTGATTTTCAACCACCCATGTGATAAGAAAAACCTTAGCTGTTGCAACATTAATTGCCAACTTGTGCCTGAGCTCCTGCACGTAGCAGGGGGCAGCCTTGCCATAATCTTATGTTCCTGTTTCTAAACGAGTTGCCACTCTAAATTTTGCCAGGTTCTGAATGAGTTTGCAGCAGCAGAGCCTCGCATGCCTTGCAAGCGCCTTGCTGATGGCTCGAAGCGGGTGCAAGTCCCTCAGTTCATGCCAGAACAGGTATTGAACTGCACCTGCAATGCCGCAACACTCCCCAATCCACACCCACGTCTTTACGCAGTGTTGATTCATTGCTCTCTGTGTACTCTGATCACTCACATTCGTTAACTGTGAACCCTTTTCAGCAGTTTGAGGACGAGAAATGGTGCGGCGAGTCGCGGCGAAGCCAGTGCGCCGTGCACATCTGAGCTGAAGCAAGGCAGTCACTTGCAGAGCCAGCCGAATAGCTAGCAGTCCAACAACCTAGGGGCGCACAGGAAAAGGAAGATTAGTTAGGCTGTGATGTTGTAAAGCTGGCTGAGGGCACATAATCTGAGCCTACTGGTGTTGTAGTAAACTCTACCGTTCTTGTTTCTCTGAAAAAATCTCATTTGTTTCTTCCCTGCTGAATTCTTCTGTTAGACAATAAGGGCATGGTGTAGTGTATGCCTAGCACCCTTGGTTCATCCTGGAAAATAATCTTGACATAAATTAAATATTTATTGGTGTGTCCATATATTATTTTTGTCATGTTCCTACTGATTTGTTTAATCTCTTGTTTCCAAATGGATGCTGCTGTAACTGTAAGCCTGCAAGTGCATACTGTCTGGTGTAGATTTCCCAGTGTGAGCTGGCAGCTGGGGCAATTTTACAGTCGGGTCCTGGGGATGCACTTGCATTGGAGATTAGTATGAGGGGCCCAGATGGGAAGTTCCACCTGCTCTTTTTGTTTTATTATTTTTCCTGAAAGAAATTCACTCCCTTTCTGAATCGGAACCGAGCAGAGTTGAATCGGATAGGAATGAAAAGATTCTGATCCTTACTTAATCCTCTGGATAATCCAGTCTAACCAACTGCAGCGTTTTTGTCGCTTAATCTCACTCTGGAAGAACAGCACGCGCTCCTCGATCCAGAGAGGAGCCATGGAGTTGTCGGGTTCCATCGCCTGCCCCACGGCGGCTCAGGCGCGGCTGCTCCGGCCGCCGGCTGATCTTCCCTGGCTCGCCTCGCTTCGTAAGTGATCTATCCCCCTTCTCTTTCCCATCTTCCCGGCTAGCAGGTAGGGTGGTTCGGCCCCGCGATTTACTGCTTCGTCCCCGGCGCCGGTTTCGATTAGGGGATCGCCGGCGAGGCTTTGCTCTGCATACGGTTGAATTGTAGGCGGCGGCTGATTCGTAGACTGATTCTACAAACCATGTCTCCGATTATCCTGCACGACTGACCGACCTGCAGTCAGGCTGGATTATTATCCATTTTTAGTGATAAAAAATCACGACATACTAGTTACCTGTTGATTCTATTTTATTTCCAAAAAACACGAATGTGCTACTTCGATCCATATTACTTGTCACTGGTTCAGTACAAAGTTGAGGGAGTATCTATTTCTCTTATCTGTCTTTGCTGAACAGCTCAAAGGCGCAATGTCCCTGCCTCTTCAGGATACATATCTTGTAGGAGTTTTGCCGTGAGAAGCAAAGTGACCAAGGCGATGCCTTCACTGAGTGTGAGCATTCAGCCTGCATTTCCTCAGCCAGTTACTCGGGCTACATGGAAGAAGAAACACAATGTGAGCAGCCTTTTCTTCTCACACAGTTCTATCATGCGTGTTTTTTTTTTTGCTATGTTTGATTCCAACATCTCTTTCCAGGTTACATGCTATCAGAGACAAGGAGCTCCACAGATAGAAGCCAAGTAAGTTGCAAGTGTCATTTATGAAGGAAAACAATCACCACATCGTCAGAATTGGCCTATTTGATTTAACAAGTTGGTCTAGCACATCCCCCAAAAGTTATATTTGAGGGCAAATCTAGCAGAACATAAGAACTACATATAAGTTGTTATTAACGTGCCACCACCAAGAGCGTCTGGAGATCGCCAAGTGGGCTGCAGGACCCAGCCTAGCCGGAGGCGGAAGACATGGGGGAAGCACCGTCGAAGCCATATATAGCGCCCCGGAAGCCTATGCCTTGAGAGGCAGCCTGAACCAACTTGACATCCAACATCTCCAAAACCAACACCAGGGATGCCGCGAGCAAACAAGACGACGCCTTCAAGAAGGAGAATGACGCTGTGGCGTCGTCGCCGTCCGATCCAAAGAGTTGGACCTAGGGTTTCCCCCGGTGCTCAAAGAGGAGCACATATAGAGGCCATGGCAGTGCCTCCAAGGAGGGAACATCACTTGCAACTTGCAAGCGTCGCCGCTGCCAGCATCGGCAAGCCAAGCAGGGATTTTGCCCCGGCCCGAGTCTGAGCAATCCCGTAGCCACCGGATCAGGATCTGAAGAAATGGAAATCAAACGTTGGTCGGAACCGCAACCACAAGAAGGGGAGCTAGTTTTGCTATTTACTGCATCAGTCAGTGCACATTTTTCATGTTTAAAAAGGGGAAAACTACCAGGATGTGTTAATATGCTGTGATTGTCTCACCTTTTTTCAGCAGTAATTTAAACTGGATTATATCTAGAGTAGCTACATGGTGGTACATCTTTTCAATTTTGAGTAACAATGGTTGAGTTGCATCGCATGACTTGAGATGCTAACAAAAGTTCCTCTAATTTTAAACTTGAAGGTCAATGGAGGAAGTATATGATTCTTTGGCTGAGCACCTTCTTTCTGTCTTCAAGAGTATCGATAATCTTGATTCAAAGTAAGCTGTTTTTAGAAATGCTGTTGGGGACGTAGTGAATTATTTCCGTCGCAACAGTTTGTACCTGTATTATTTATATGTTTCTTCTGCCGTAGAATATCGATTCTTAACATTTTTATCAATAAGTATACACTGTTATCTGTTCGCCATTAGAAGCAAACAGAAACATAATATTTTGGTCCAACCTATTTTAGAGTCAAACAGGAGCTGGTTAACTGAACACAGTATTTTTGGTCCAATGCTATACAAGAACTGTCTGCAGTTTCTTCCTGTTAAATACAGTACCTTACAAGCACCTAGTCAGACAAACATGTTGAGTCTGAAATACAGTGGATCTTTAAGATGTGGATATCATTGAAAACAAGGCATCTTTATCCATTTGTTATTCAAAGCATAAAAATGAACCTTATCAATGTAGCTTGTCCTCCTCTCCCTTTATTTCTCCTCCCATTTCCCTTTTTTGGGGCAACTGCTATATTTAACAATTAAGATGGTAAACGAAGAAAATCTGATGAAATTACTGGAACAATAGCTTATGTTAGCTCTCCTGATAGAAATTATTGAATCGCAACTCTGCTGATCCACTTAATAATACCACTCGCAAATATTGAACAGATATATTGTTGGTCTGGCTGGCCCACCTGGTGCAGGCAAGTCTACTGTTGCCTCTGAAGTGGTTCGACGCGTCAATATGCGTTGGTCTCAGAAGCATACAAAAGATAGTTCACTGAATTCAAATGAAGATATTGCGACAATGCTTCCCATGGATGGTTTCCACCTTTATCGATCCCAGCTTGATGCAATGGAGGTTTGTTCTCTGTTGAGAAATCCATTTTGTATTTTTCTTCTAAAGTTATGGACACAATGGTGCTTTTAGGATCCAAAAGAAGCACATGCAAGAAGAGGAGGTGAGAAGGGTTCTCCGCTTGATATGTTTTAATAAAATATTGTTTTCACAAAGTACTGACATTTGATTTGTTAAATTTAGCACCATGGACATTCAATCCATCACTTTTTCTGAAATGCCTACAGACCCTAAAGGAAGAGGTATTTACTAATTTCATTGTCAAATTATATGAATTCTGCAGCAGTAAATATTTTCGAGCTAACATCTTGGTTCATAGGGGTCAGTCTATGCTCCATCATTTGATCATGGTGTTGGTGACCCAGTCGAGAATGACATATTTGTAAAGCCGCAGTAAGTTATTTTGCAGAGTATATGGACATGTTTCTTAGCTGACTTAATTGGAATGTAAAACCTGCCCAGATTATTCACAGTAATTAATGGTGCTGAACTACCGACTGTAGTACCTTTTACAGCAACTTGACTTTTGCATGTCCTTTCTGCTATATAACATTGCAATGTCCTAAGCTTATTTTATTTGAAGCAGTGTCCTAACCTATGACGGCATGTGATTGTTCTGCTATTAATCTTCATCAGAAGTTAACCTTGCTATTTCCACTTCTGTAGTTTCGACGAGAATAGACCCTACAACTGTCATAACTTCTCCACAGTTTCGCTACATTACCGTGATACAGATGGTGCTTGACCCATGCTTTTTGCTACTTACTATGATTTTGTCAGGCACAAAATAGTGATCGTCGAGGGGAATTATTTATTACTGGAAGAAGATTTTTGGAGGGAAATTAGAGACATGTTCGATGAGAAATGGTGAGTATGCAGGTTTCACAACCATATGTGAGAGAAATACAATTTTATCAATCATGAATACCAAGTCTATGTAGCTCTTCAGTTTCATGTAACACAATACACCCTTGTTTGTTCATCTCAAAAGGGATAAATTGTGTTTCTAATAGCCAAACTTTATCGTCTCAGGTTCATTGACATTGACATTGATGTCTCCATGCAAAGAGTGCTCCAGAGGCATATTGGCACAGGTTTGCCTCATCCACGATTGCTTTGCTCCTTTGAGATGCACTATCATTTATGTATCTAATTCCATTTTCTGCCCTGTTACTGTTTGCCAGGGAAAGAGCCAGATGTAGCAGCATGGCGGGTAATTATCATCCTCCATTCTTGCCTCTCACACAAGAACAAGCATATGCTCCTTACATACAGCCACATAAAACGCTCATCTCATTCAGTGTCTTATGTTGACTTTATAACCTGTGCATTAGCTTAGACTTGCATATTTCATCTAATAAACAATTCATGCCAAAATGGTTCATTTGTGTTGCTTGTTTGTAGGATTATTTGATTATATTGTTATACCATATAGGAAAACCTACATAAGTAGCTATTCCGTAGGACATTTTCGGTTAAGCATATGCCATCTCTGTTGAACGAAGACATATTTTTTCATGCTTCTAATCGCAGAGTTTCTGAACACTACAACTTCTTACCGTCTCAAAATTTGTCTTATGAATCAGATTTCATACAATGACCGGCCGAATGCTGAGCTTATCATGGAGTCAAAAAAGGCTGCAGATCTTGTAATCAGATCGGTGGACTACTGAAGCTAGACCCCATGTTTCTGATGGCAATTTTGATTTTCGGTAATAATTGTTGCCCTATGCCGATGTTTGTACATAGAATAAGTCAGCTGGCTGTTTCCATCCGTGGTGATTTAGTGCATAGAATAAGGTATTCCCCCATCAATTTGTTCTCGAGGAATAACTCAATAAACGACATCATTTTATTTTAACATTTCTGTCTGTACAGTTCTGAATCCATAAAGCTTCAGTGATAATAAATGGTTGTAGTTTGCAAATCTGGAACTTCAGTTCATGTGTTGATGGTAGTTTGTTGATGCAGTAGGTTGTGTATAAGTTGCAACCTTAAGAGATGAGTTACCTAGTTAATCAAAAGATGATCCTTCACCATAGGGCAACTGATTCAGAACTTCAGTTCGTTTGTGTTGCCTGTTTTGTAGGATTATTTTATTATATTGTTATACCCCAGGAAAACCTACAAAAGTAGCTATTCAGTAGGGACATTTTCGGTTCAATGAAGTCATTTTTTTCGGAAATGTTAACGCCCACACGTATGGGCGTTTGCACATCGCCCACACGCCTCCATCACCACTCATTTAGATGACATCGGCAGAATTTTTTTTGGTTTTCGGCTTAAAAATGTTGTATCTCCTAAATAAAGAAGCGAACTAAAAATCCGTTTTCACCATTAAATCCGTCTCGACGAGATCTTCAAAACTAGACCCCATGTTGATATGTTTCGACGATTTTTTTTTTTGCCAGAAGTTGCCATGATGTTTACACTGCAGTTGCCATAGGGCTTAAACTAAAGTTGCCATGTGGCAATTTTAGTTTGTAGATCATGGCAATTTTAGTATTTTGATGATGGCAGCTTCAGTACTTTGACTATGAAAATTATTTTTTGTATGAACCATGGCAATTTTACGTGCATGTATCATGGCAATTTTAGTTTAAGGTTCATGGCAAGTCTAGTTTCTTAATTCCCCGTTTTATAAATGTCAAAATTTACATTTAAATGTAGAAGAAAATAGCTGAAACATATCATGGCAACTTTAGTGTAAACATCATGGCAATTCATATGCAATAGACATGATAACTTTTAATCCAAAAAAAATTTCATCAAAACATATCAACATGGGATCTAGTTTCGAATATCTCATCACGAGGGATTTAATGGTGAAAACGGATTTTCAATCGGATTTTTCGTTTAAGAGATAAAACATTTTAAAAACTGAAAATCCAAAAAAATTCCTACATGCATGCGATGACGTGGCAATCTGTTTACATTAGAGACGTGTGTTGCGTCTCCCTTACTGCCACACGTGTGGCAGTTAGCGCGACCCTTTTTTTTCATGTTTCTAATCATAGAGTTTCTGAACACTACAACTCCTTACGATCTCAAATTTTTTCTTGTGAATCAGATTTCGTACAATGACCGGCCGAATGCTGGGCTTATCATGGAGTCAAAAAGGACTGCAGATCTTGTGATCAGATCGATGGACTACTCAAGCTAGACCCCATGTTTCTGATGGCAATTTTGATTTTCGGTAATAATAGTTGCCCTATGGCGATGTTTGTACATAGAATAAGTCAGCTGGCTGTTTCCATCCGTGTTGATTTAGCGCATAGAATAAGGTGTGCTCCGATCAATTTGTTCTTGAGGAAGAACTCAATAAATGACACTCTTCAAGTATCTAATCATTATATCATTTTATTTTAACATTCCTATTTGTAACATTCCTGTTTGTATACAGTTCTGAATCCATAAAGCTACAGTGATAATAAATGGCTGTAGTTTGCAAATCTGGAACTTCAGTTCATGTGTTGATGGTAAATTGTTGATGCAATAGGTTGTGTATAAGTTGCAACCTTAAGAGACAATCTATCCAGTTAATCAAAAGATGATCCATGGCTTGGAGGAAACAATAAGATAACTGCTTGTTTCCATCCATGGTGATCTGTGTACATGTATAATCTATTCCTCCACCAGTTTGTTCTTGATGCACAGTTGAGGAATAATCGAATAATTTCTGTTTATTCTACTGATAAGAGATAGTCTTGCAGCATTTATCTAATAATATTATTTATTTCAGCAGTTTTGTTCGCACAGTTCCGAATCCGTAAAGCTTTGGTCTAAAATGCCAGCATGGACGCAATTCATGCTCTGATGGTAAACTGTTGATGGATGCTAAACATCTTGTATGTTGCAACCTTAAGAGTCAAACTATCTATTTGCTCAAAAGACGACCCATGGCCGGTAAGAAACAATAATATCCATAGTGACCACTTTTAACTGAGCAATTTCTTGGTGGAAGCAACACAAGATTGCCTTGAGAGGAGGACAATGTGCACTTGAAAAGACTCAAGGCTGGCATCATTACCAGGGGACATGATCTCCAAAGGGAAATATGTTTTGCTTAATCTAACATGCAAAGTCACCTTTAGTTGGGGGAGATACTCATGGCTAGGAAGGTACAGCTGAAAGTTCCCAGAAATCATGGCAACACCCTCCAGCACTTCATGTTTTTCTTTTGTTGGCCTTCTCTAGAAAACAGGGAAAGGACAGCTCAACTTTGTCCAACCCTGCACCCTTTATCATGACACAGGGCACAATGCACCAAACAATGGCATGTATAATAATAGTACATGACAGCAAAAGATGCAGCAAAGTGTGATGCCTCATAATACTGGTGAGAGCTAGTGATTGGCATATGAAAATCAAGTGTGCACATGGGATGCCTCTGTGCATCCCTCCCCTCCCAGTTGGCTCCAAGTCTAAAGAAACATGGACAGCCAAGTTGACACACACATTGTTTTGTATGTCGACAATGCACCACAGAACAAAGCATCTCTATTCTACCATCGAATCCTCTCATGATTCTTCAGTGGAACACCATTATAAGTTCACAACACCAGAATGAATCATGTCAAAAGGAAGCACAATGCAAACTCATAACACAATACAATTAACATTTAACACCTTGCAATAAATATTTGTTTTGTTGATACACCATGCTGATAATTAAACAACTTTTGATGGACAAACCGCAAGAGGAAAAATAGGGCGCCTTTGCATTTTGTGCCAAGAAGAGACATAAGAAGAGAGGGAAAAAAAAAGGAAGAACAAGCAGAGCAAAAAAGAGAAGACACAATTATGTGGCAGACAGGTACAGATACATCTCACATGTTCTTGGCTTCTTCTTTCTTATGTATATAACAAGATGAGACTTGGGACTGGACTGGAAAAGAGAAGATCACAAACCAAAATGACTTCACTGATCAGGAGATACAGACTTAGACTTAGGACAGAGAATATGATACAGGGATGAGCAAGCAAGGTTATAGGTATTTTGATTCTTGCATAACATTTAGTGCATCCTCTCCTCAGCTCCTGTTCTTGCATTTCTCCATTGCCCTTGGTGCTGAAACAATTCAAAACAATTCACGATCAAAACAAAAGTCGGCCCAAATCTTAACAAAACCTCTAGAAAGAAAAAAGCATTTCATCTGCTGATCTGAAACTTAAGGGAGATCTACTGACCAAGGCCAATAGCTTCTGATCCCTTCATTATCCGAAGGCGCTTGCACGACTCGACGAACATCCTGAAATTTTAGAAAAATGGAGCGTTAGATCAGACCGGTACTCATCAAAGATTCAAAGTAGCACTTCAGATGTTTGAAATTAAGTACACAAATGGAGAATTATGCATATGGAGAATCAAGGATGCAGCACTCACTCCCACGGGACGTCGCCAACGAGCATCCAGTCGCCGTCCTTGTCCTCGTACGTCGGAACATACTCGGATCCATTGAGCAGATCCATCAGCTTGCTCTCGTTCATGCCGTTCATCCCTGGAGTTCCACAGTTTCCTGAAGTGTGACAACACGTACACTGGGATTAATATCTAATTCCAGAGCATCAACAGTAACTCGGGAAATACATAGTGCTAGTTCAGAGCAGTTGTTATGGTCTAATTAACAACGGGAAGTGCCGAATAAAGTTCCGTATCAAATCAACGGAACACAAATCTACAATCACCACAACAGAGAAAAACCAATAATTGTTGTTTTGGGAAACCAACCATTGGTTGCATCTTTTTTTAAGATGCACGCTCCAACATGTTGGATTATTGCTTACTGGGTATCAAGTTACAACGACTCATGCTAATCATGAACCAGCCAAAGATAGCTAGCTGAGTGAGCAGATGCCATGATCATGAGCTTGCTAGCTGTGTGTACATATGGTAGAGAGACAAGGACATTATGCCACAGACAGGGAAGACACCTACCAAGGAATAGGATCGACGCAAATCATGCACCCCTGGCAAAACCACATGGTGACCACCACCACACATGCAAATGGAAGTGCAATCATATACACAAGTCATGCATGCATGTACCATATATAGCGAGTAACTTTATAAATATGTTGTGATCTTTTTTTGTGTATAAAAGTTCAGGAACACTACAGCTAGATACTAGATAGAAAACAAAAGCTAGATAGAATAGCAATCTTGTTATAAATAAATGGGACTAGGGTTTAGGAAACACAGTTTTAGAAAATTCAGCGGTCTAATATGCACATTTTTTTAATATTTTTTTTACACACATATATATGCGCTCATGTGAAATTTCGGTGTTCCGAACAGGCCAAGAGCGTAGAAATATATAGGCTAGTTATAAATGAAAATGTTGCGGCTGCTCTAGTATTGTGTTAGAGATATGTAGAGAAGAAGCATGCATACCGATGGTGAAGGAGCTGAACATCTTCTCGAGGGCCTTGGAGAGGTCCTGGTAGGTCTTGTACATGTTGAGGTCCACCTTGCGCAGGTAGGGCGCGCCGTCCATGCTCACCTTGACGAACGCAGCTGCCGCCGCCGGCGACGACTTCTCCGCCAGGATGTTCTTCCGGAACGACCGGACCGGAGGCCACCCCACCACCTGCGCCCTGGATAAAATTAACCGCCCAAACGATTTGGTTAGTTTTAAACATGTTATGTTAAACTAACATACATACATACATGCATGAGTTCTTTCATGATCAATGAGGTGCAAATATATAAAAATTCAGATCCATTTTGTTCCCCCTTCTCTTCACTCTTCTATCAAACGAAAACTTGTGTGGCAACGCATGACATGCATGCAACCTTTGTCCTCTCGTTTCTGTTATCCACACATGGCACATATATGCACATACATCTCCACAGCACATCTTCAACTGTTTACTCAGATGAATAAAAACAAAAACTACTGCATATGGTTACTTTTTACCTACCATTTTCTTCTTCATACTATATATATCTACTAAAGGTCTAAAGTAACACAGAATATATATAGAATGCAATAAGTTTGAGCCTGATTTGTACAAGGAGGGAGGAGATGAGGACGAGGGGTGCAGATAGATCTAGAACGCCGAACCCAACAAGGTGGGGCCATGCCATATCTTGATACAGTGCATGCCATGGCCGGGAAGGAAGGGGCAGTATGGGCAATATGGCAATCTATTATCTTTCTCCTCCATGGCATTGTAGCGTGAGGACAGGATACGAGTGATATGGGGATGATGGCGACGTGGACAAAAAAAGTAAACCGTGCGAGAGGAGGGAGGGGCAGCAGTGCAGTGGAGTGCAGTGTGCGTGGCTTTCTTTTATCGTGTCGGCACTAGGCACTGTCCCCCACTGCCCCACACGTAACATGCTACTGTCTCTCTGCTGGCCACTGCCACTGCTGCCGCAGATGGAGATGGATGGATGAATCTCTCCCTAGATCTCATCTCACCCATCATCTCCTCTCTCTTCCATGATCAGTGCTCGATCTGAGATGATCACCGAACATGCATGGACTACTCAGTACAAGCTAGATCGATCGTGGCGAGAGAAGCAGAGCGATTCATGCCGTTAACTGCCCGTTAATCAAGTTGGTTTTGCTCGCAAAGGAGTTAGTTAGGCTGGCGTTTTGATGGGATTTTTTTTTGAAAGCTTGCGTTACGAAGAGCCTACAATACACGAGGAAGACGAGCAGAGGTGAGCTGAGCTGCATGCGTGAGCATGCAGAGCAGAGCGTAGCAGAGAGGTGGGTGGAGTGGAGATAGAGATGGAGATGGAGATGGAGATGCACGTACTTGGGGGCGCGGGGCTTCTCGGCGGGGTCGGGCAGCGCGGCGGAGGTGACGACGCTGCTCTGGCTCGGCGACCTCTTCATCTTCCCCGCGCCGGCGTCCGTCGCCGTCTCCTCCTGGTTCTCCGCCGCCGCGGCCGCGACCACGGCCACGTCGGCCCGATCCTCCTCGGCCGGCGCCTCCTCGCCGGCCGGCTCCAGCTTCAGCTTCAGGTCGATGGTCTCGGCGAAGCCCCTCTTGCCGGAGGAGCTCCTGGCCTCCCCCTCGCCGCCGCCGCCGGGCAGGCCGAGCCGGAGCTCGGTCGCCTCGAAGCCCAGGTCCGCCGCCATTGCTAGCCGGCTCAGCTCCTCGCTTCTCCTTCTTCCTCTGCTGCTGCTGCTGCTGCTTGGTTTGCTTCGCTCGTTTCTGCGTTTCTTGGCGAGCTTTCGGGGTTCGGTTTGGCTGTTTTGAGAGGCTGCAATGCGAAAGGCGAGCGATGCAAATGCGGATGGAAATAGATAAAGAGAGAGGCAGAGGAGGGGAGGGGGGCAGGCAGAAATAATAATGGCAGCGAGGGTGTTGGTGTGGGCGTGTAGAATAATAGGGCCATGATAATGCATGGCCAGCCTCTTTTGCGCCTAGCCCCTCTGCTAATATTTTCGATTTGTTCTCTACAGCTATTCATTTGTTTAGGCGCCTTAGACTCGGTTTGTAGTTGATGGAGTATTATATGCCAACTTATTTTATAATTGTGGTGGAGAATAGATATAAAAAATTTAAAAATTAACTGATGATTAGACAAATAAGATACTATAACGCATAGAAAAACTACTGGTTAAAATTAACTAGATTACCATGATCCACAATACAATGCCAGCGCAATGCTAGTTTGTGCATAAGACTACTAGTTTCTGCGACAATTCTATATTTAAACATATTGTTATCGCAACTTAAGTACAAAAGTATTCCTCGTCTCGATGGTGTGGCTAGTGTCGTCGCCTCCTCGAAGTGCGTGTGGAGGCGTATCTCCTTCGAATCTCACGCGACTCAGTCGATGTTGGTGTTTGATGGATCTGTTTGGATTCAATATTTGTCTAAGTGTTTGCAGATTTGATCCCCTGATCTACGCCTCTCTTCATCGACGATTTATGCTACTCTGGTGCACTGGTTATGTGAGGCCTTAGCACAATGGCTCTGACCGTCTATTACTCCCTCCATTTATAAATAAGCTCTTTAGAAATTTCAAAACGGATTACATTCAGATGTATGCAGATGTATTTTAGAGTGTACGTTCACTCATTTAGCTATGTATATAGTCTATATTAAGATGTTTAAAGTGACTTGCCGGTTTCGATGAGGGAGGGGCAATTAAGGCGATACTTTCGGTTGGTGGAATGATTCTAGTCATCGCTAGATGGTTCATGTAACTAGTTATATTTTTTATTTTCCGGATGTTCTCTGTACCATCATTATTGATTATGAATAGATTGAAGGTCTCTCTTCAAAAAGTACAAAATTACCAAATGCATGGACGTAGCTGATCGTTTACTCACTTTTCTGTCCCCAAAGCACACATGTAACAATGGCAGAAAGATAACACGCAGTTTAACGTGTTGAAAACAAGATTATCGCCCCTCAAAAAAGAAAAAGAAAAAATAAAACAAGATTATCGACCGAACCTTAACAAAGGGAAGAAAAATAATAATAAAGCGCGTATTAGTGCAGCTTGGTTTGCTGGTCGACCACTAAAACGAAACTATGCAAGTAACGTGACACTTACAAAAAAAAGGGATAACGTGACGCTTACACTTGTTTTCCCCGCTTGTTTTTTTGAATGTACGTAGTATATGCAGGTGGGCGCTCGAAAAAGAAAAAGAAAAAAGAAAGCAGGTGAAAACAGAAAAAGGTGGGGTCACGTCGGGCTTTGCTGGGCTAGCTGGAGGCCAAGAAACCGCATGCGCTGTGTGACCGCGACCCCCACGCGCGAAAATGACCGCCTCGCCTCGCGGGACCACCACGCGCGATCGCTCACCAGGGATGGTGGGCCCGCCTGTCGGGGCCCGGTCCCACGTGCCTGCCACCTTGATCGCTCCTTTTCTCTCTCTCTTGCTCTGTTTCTATCTTTGCATCGTCTTTTCCGTTGCGTATGCCACTCCTTTTTTTTTTTACGAAAAACAGCATTGTGCTGATTTCATTCATTAAAATAGGATGAGACACCCCAAGAAATACAAGTCAAGGTTCAGGATGGCTAACAGCTAGAAAGGGGAAGGAAAAGCTATACAAATGTACACTACAAAAAGAAAGAAAGAAGGAAATTATCTCGCGCCTGTCCATTGTGCTCCTTTGAATCCAGCGATTCTCCAAGAATTCAGCTCATTGATAATGTTTTCAGCGATCTTCAGGAAGTGGTTTGCCTTGTTGTTGAATATGCGGCTGTTTCTTTCTTTCCAAATCTGCCACGACACCGCCATTATAAGTGATGATAGGTCCTTTTTCCTGCCTGTACGATCCAGAGCCTTTAACCACCAGTCCAATATAGAGCCAGTATGAGCAATATGTAAGAGGTTAAATGGAAAATTATATATCGCCAGGCAATAGCCCCAGATTCCCGCCGTGAAAGGGCAGCTAGATACAAGGTGCAAACCATCTTCCCACCCTAAGTGGCATAATTGACAGATCGGGTTGTGAGGCCAACCTCGCTTCACAAGGTTGTCCGCAAGGTTTGTCCTCGCGTATGCCACTCCTCTCGCTGTTCGTTCCGCCCGTAGTCGCGTCTGGTCTGCAGCATTTTTTGACCTATTTTTTCGGCCTTTGTACTACGTATGAACTCCGTAATTCTGTGCCACGTGGTGTACAGAGGAATGCTTTGAGCACAACCTTCACAAAAATAGTACAATTTGCCAACCACAGTATATCTCGTCCATTTGAGGACGCGACAAGTCACAAGCGTGACAGCCTCGCCAAAATGATCGAGCTTGGAGGCTTGTCTCTCTGAGGTAATCGAGCTTGGCAAGTTGAGTAGTACTCCACCAAACGTCCAAACCTGCCTACGTGCAGGGGCCGCGCGTGCAACACGTCCGCGGATTTCGCCGGAGAAAAGGGACACAGTCACACAGTACGGCGAAAAGGAGCGCGCACGAATCCGACGCAATCATGCGTAGCCCGTCTCACGGGCGGTGGGGCCGGGGAGCTGCTGGGGTGGACGGCGAGGGGTTCGCGTTGCATGTGACGGGGTCCGACGCGGGGCCCGCGGACGGCGGCCATGTGAGCCTGCGCCCGGGGTGTCTCCGCTCCCCTCCCCCCCGCGCCGTCTGCTGCGCGCACCCCGCGGGCGCCCCTCCCGTACGTACGTACCGCGCTCCCTGGGAAGCGGGGCTGGGCTGCGCAACTGACGACACTCCCGCCGTTTGCCCGGCCCATTTAATTCTTTTTTTTTTTGCAAGAGGAGGGTGCTCCTTCTTGATTTGCAAGCAAAAGGAAGCTACTAGCTTAGATAGAGTGTGGCCAAACCTAGGTTAGCATGCATGCATGGGTCAGCTGATGGGTCACCGATCACCAACTATGAATGCAATCCAGCCATCATGCGGGATGGGCCGGGGCACCACACGTGTGGGTTAGATGTGATGCTTCTCAATCACAAGCGATTAACTCTCCATGAAACGCAGAGTGACCACTTAACTAATTAACCATATCGACTAGTAGCTATAGCTAGGAGTAGTTAGCTAGCTGCTCATCAGAGACGATCGATAACGACACAATATGTTGGAGGCACATCAGAGTCAAGTGAATTAATTAACCAACCACACTGGTAAAATTCCCATTTTTGACATCTCACTCACTCGCCAGTGGCGCGCAGTACTAGTCTAGAGAGAGTGCATGTTTTGTTCGGGGTTTACTGTTATTGACGTTGTTAAATTAATCAGCTGCTGCGTACTCCACTGTATTAGCCAGCTGGATTTGGATGCTCTCGCTTGAATGGGCTACAGTGATGCTGGCTAGCTCCCCACCATGTCGTGTGCCATACTCAAACGTACGCCCGTCCAACATCTTGCATGTCTATCTTGTAGACCAATTTGTTTCAACAATAATGTGGTTCTATTTTGCAAAAAAATTAATAATAAAATAAAAATAAAGTGGCCCTCTCCCTCGCTGGCTCGCTAGATACATCTTATTCACCCTTTTCAACAATTTAAACGGTTGAACTGCATCATTGCGGTTAATGTTGGCATAACTTAGTTTTATTTTTCAACACGGAAAACATAGTTTTGATGACAACAAAACTATGTGATCCACCCTAAAAAAAGCATGTGATCCACGTGCCACCGAATTAATACAATTCGATTCATATTTAAAAGTACTTACTTACGAGTTATGGCTATGATTATGTAATTATATAATTTTTTTATTTTAAAGTTTGGTGCTAGGAAGTTAGAGCGCATTACCAACTAATTTATTGCTTGGTTTGGGTGAGGTGCATATTAAAAAAAACAATGAGCCTCTTCGTCGATTTCTATTAAAGAAAACGTCAGTTTTCCATCATACATCACTTCAGAGAAAGCAAAAGTAAGACTAGAACAAAAAGAGAAATCAGGGCATCTCCAACGCTATCCCCCAAAACGAATGCTATCGGTCCACGGACCACGTCCGGACACGTTCACAGACATGATACGGGAACCGATCATCTAACCTTGTCCCTTAAACAGGCATCAAATCCGGACAACAGAGGTGGGCCAGGCGGACCTAGAGAACAAAGCACATGGGCTATGAATACATGTGGTCCAACTAACAGAGGGCCAAACGGACCTCCGCATGGTGTCCGGACTCCTGCAAAGTCCCCCCTGAGTTTCCTTCTGTTTTGGGTGTAAACAGACATGCAGAGTGGCCCTCAGGCGTTTAGGGGGCTACATTGGATGCTAGAAAGTGTTCGAACCACAAGGTCTTGACCTTTTTACAGAAGCTTACATGACTACTTTGGAGATGCCCTAAGGTACTGAAAAACCAAGTAACTCACAGTCCCTTGAATTTCTTTTTTATCAACATGCAAACAATTCTAAGTATCACCACAACCCATAGCACCATCATGTAACAAGATGTTTTATGCAGAACAAAACAAATGCAAAGAGAGATGTTGAATAGAATATATATTTTTTTGAGCTGTCAATGAGGGGGGAGAATCCCCACCTGAATGCATTACTCATAGCGGACATGAGTTGCAGTTTACAGGTTTGCTGTAGTGAGCGAGGAGAGGCATTGATGCCATGACATGACGCCGACCTTTTGTTGAGGCATACTAAATACAACAGTCTAAAAGTAAAATCATTAACAATGTCTCTAACGGTTACATTGGCAGAGTGAGCTCGGGATTGAACAAGCATTGTTGGAGTTGAGAAGATCATCACCCCACTATGAGCCAGGGGGTTGCTAGTGCCCATCCATGAGTCCTGTTGTAGATCTCCACCATCACTTGCTTGATCTTCATGACACTCTCTTTGATAGTTTGATCCTTTCCCTTGGGTTGTCTACAAGATTGCTCAACTAGTGAGGTTGTGACATAAGCTAAAGACAATCGTTCGAGGATCGTCACACACTTTCATATGAAGGCCTGCTAAATTCCTGGTTTTCCAAATGGTTCAACACAAAGTAGTCTCCTTCACGAGAGCTAGTTTGCGCAGGTCAAGAGGAAACAAGTCTAACCAGGCACCAGTGGAATCATGCACATTCCTCATTTCAAAATAAATAAATAAATAAATCATGCACATCCTTAGGGGGATGAACAAATCAAGAGCACTAAAGATCACTCTCCAGGGAAATTTGACAAGGCTACAGTCAAATGCTCAATTGTCTCCGCACGTCCACATAAGCAACATTGACATTACCTGATGTAGGGTGGAACCCTAATCGGCCGATCTTTCACGAAAGGAGCGGAATCCCGCGAAGAACATGAGGAACACAAAGGGGAAAATGAGAGAAACACAAGGGGAAACGAAGAGGAACACTCAAACCAACATGAATAAGTCACACATGTGCTAGATCCTCGAATACATGGAACGATACACGGTACACGATCAACTAGGGACGATACAATGGTAACAGTCTTCTCCGGTGGAGGCTCGAATCTCCGTGGAGAAGGTAACCAAGTGGATGAGTAAAGCTCTCACACAAACATGAGCTAAACCTTTGCTAACCCTAGAAAGTTGGGCGAGGTGGAGTATATATAGTCTAGCGGGGAGAAGGGATACACGGGCCTCGGCCCTTCACTGTGCGCAGACAGGGGAGGCGGGATGTCCGGGCTGGTCGGGCCGGATGTCCGGGATTTCAGGCGACACCGGATGTCCGGGCTGGGGAGGCGGGATGTCCGGGCTGGAGTGGTGGCATTTGTTGCTCTCGGGTTCGGAGGGGTCGGATTTCCGGGCTGGTGGTCGGATGTCCGGGGGCTCGGGAGAGGCCAGATGTCCGGGCTGTCGGGGCCGGATGTCCGGGGGCTCGGGAGAGGCCGGATGTCCGGGGCCTGTAGCTTCTGGCGGCTGTGCCGCTGTAGTGGATGACGCTCCAGGGGCCGGATGTCCGGGGTCATGTCCGGATGTCCGGGGCCTGGGAGATGTTCTTGGCTCCTTCCGTTGGTTCTCCTCATCCGTGGACTTGGGGACTTGTACATCTTCATGTGCATCTTCGGGAGGGTCCTCTTGGTGCCTAATCATGCACAACACCTCGGACTTAGGTAGTAGCCATGTCTCATGCATAGAAAGTGGAAGTTCGGAGAGGAGTGAGTTCACCTTATCTTCATAGCCTTGGCTCGGGCTCATGTCATTGGTCCAAGTGGTATCGTTGGAGGTGTAGGTGCGTCCATGGGGATGATCTTGGGATGCTCCGCATCATCTCCCCTCCCTTGGGGAAGATCCGTCCTCGGATCGAAATCCTCATCACCATGGTAGGGCGAGAGATCTTTGATGTTGAAGATGTCGCTCACGGAGTACTTGTCACGAGGGATGTCGATCTTGTATGCGTTGTTGTTGTAGCGTGCAAGCACCTTGAATGGTCCATCTGCGCGTGGTCGAAGTTTGGACTTGCGTTCTTGGGGAAAGCGGTCCTTGCGAAGGTGTAGCCACACGAGGTCTCCAATGTTGAATATCATAAGGTGCTTGTTGACGTTGAGCTTGGTCGCAAGGCGTTGTACTTGGCGCTCGATGGTGTTTCTTGTATCTTCATGCACCTTCTTGAGATGGGTCGCTCGTGCACTTGCGTCCAAATTGATGCGCTGTTGGAGTGGTAGAGGGAGAATATCCAATGGTGACAAAGGGTTGAATCCGTAGACGACCTCGAAGAGGGACTTGCCGGTTGTTGAGTGTCTTGCGCGGTTGTAGGCGAACTCGGCGATAGGTAGGCACTCCTCCCACTCTTTGATGTTCTTCTTGATGAGTACTCGAAGTAGAGTGGAGAGTGTGCGGTTGGTAACTTCCGTTTGGCCGTCGGTTTGAGGATGGTAAGCCGTGGAGAAGAGTAGCTTGATTCCGAGCTTGGCGCATAGGGTCTTCCAAAAGTAGCTAAGGAACTTGACGTCGCGGTCCGAGACGATAGTCTTTGGCACTCCATGTAGACGCAATATTTCCCTACAAAAGAGATTAGCAACATGTGAAGCATCGTCTATCTTGTTGCAAGGAATAAAATGTGCTATTTTTGAGAAACGGTCCACACCGACAAATATTGAATCTTTCCCATTTCGAGTCCTAGGCAAACCAAGTACAAAGTCCATGCTAATGTCTTCCCATGGTTGGTATGGAATTGGTAGAGGCATATAGAGGCCACGAGATTGAGCTTTGGACTTAGCTTTGTGACATGTAGAGCATCGGTTGGTGAAACGATTGACGTCCCGAAACATCTTGGGCCAAAAGTAGTTCTTCGAGAGCGTGGCAAACGTCTTGTTGCATCCGAAATGTCCCATTAAGCCTCCTCCATGAGATTCCTGCAAAAGCAACAAACGAAGAGAAGACTCGAGGATGCAAAGTTTGTTAGCTCTCATAAGATATCCATCTTTGATGTAATAGCGTTCCCAAGATGTATGCTTGCACTTGGCATAAGGAGTAGCAAAAGTTGCATCATGCTCATGCAAGTCTTTGATATGCTCGAAGCTAATGACATCTAACTCAAGTTGTGTAACAAGCATGCATATGCGGGAAAGAGCATCCGCTACAATGTTTTCTTTACCCTTGATGTACTTGATGACATAAGGAAAAGACTCAATAAATTCACTCCATTTAGCATGACGCTTGTTCAACTTGGTTTGTCCCTTAAGATACTTAAGAGTCTCATGATGCACTCTTGTGTGGTGAAGATTATTTTCGTCATGCTTATCTTTACGAGGCTTTTGCCATCTTAATTGGTATCCCTCGTCTTGATGAGGCTTTCATCTTCTACCTTCACCATGGGTTGTCACAAGTATAGGTTCTTTATATGCTTATTAGTAAGCTTGTGAACCCATTTACTTGTTGTGTGTGGGAATGATAGGCCTTGCACCGTGTTGCCTCATTCCTTCAAGACTTTATTGTTTCTTAATGCTCATCCGTACATTAGTCTTCTCAAGTGCATTGCCTTGACTCTCACACATCATTTTGGTTGAGCCCATTCTTAAGTTGCCTCTTTCACTTGTTGCTCAACCTTGTGTTAGTTACAAGTACTAGGCTTAGTTTCCTATATGCTCACTTGCACTTGTTGTAAGTTTCTATTGATTTTGGGGGAGCTATGATCCTATTTTGTGCACTTTGTATCCAAATACAAAAATTCTTGATGTGCACAAATCATGGGGAGCTTCTCTAGTTTCTTTAGAACACTCCTCTGCTCATATCATAATATCTTTCTTTCTTGTGGCTTATAGGATCATTGGCCTAGTTGGTTCAATTGGTATCTTTTGATAGCTTGCTTCAATTGGTATCTTTTGATCGCTTGATTGCTTGTGTCTCTGTCGATTATGTCTTTGTGGCATATCTTCCTTTAGCAATCTTTGGGCCTCAATATAGTTTGTCTTCCTCCAAGTATTTACCGTTGGTTATGTGTATTGCTTTCCTCTCTCTTGTTGAGAAATACACAACTTCTGGAGGAACTCAATCTATATTGGCCTTCTAAGCTTTTCGCCCATTTTGGCAATCGATGCCAATGGGGGAGAAGTTTTAGAGAGTTTTGTGGAGGTTTCGGAGAGTTTTGTGGAGAAGTCTTTAGAGTTTTCTCCTTGCTTTGGTTTTGTTCCTAAGCATTTGTATCTCATACGCCTGCATTATTGGTTGTTGCATTGCATGGTGATGCATAATTCCTTGTATTAAACTCTCTTGAAAGTAATTGTCATCAATTACCAAAATGGGAGAGATTGAAAGAACATGCGGTGCCCCCATGTTTGGTTTTGGTAATTGATGACAATCTCTATGGACTAATGGTTGCCTTGAGTTATATTTGAAGGTTTTGTCCATAAGCTTTTCTTGGAGTACATGTGTTGGTTTCAAGGAGAGTTTGTGTCGACCAAGGTGCTATTCAAGGAATTACCTAAAGATTGGTCTTGTGAGAGGTTGATCAAGACTAAGTTAAAGAGTGAATCAAGTTGATCAACCCACAAAGCGTAGAAGATGTACCGAGAGGGATCAAGTGATCCCATGGTATGGTAAGCATTGTCAATTACGCTTTGTGTACTAACCCATGGTCTCCGTGAGGGTTCTTTGTGGGGTTAGGTTGCGGTGTGCAAGTTCAAGTGGAGCATCACAAAGAGATCAAATGCTTGAAGCTTGCCGTCCTTTGTGGTGACAATGGACTTGTGAAGATGTGCGGAAGATTGGCTCACCCATTGTGGAGTATGGGGGAGCAATCAACTAGTCTTCATCAAGTCAACACAATCAAGAAAGGTTGCGGTGTGCAAGTTCAAGTGAAGCATCACAAAGAGATCAAATGCTTGAACCTTGCCGTCCTTTGTGGTGACAATGGACTTGTGAAGATGTGCGGAAGAGTGGCTCACCCATAGTGGAGTATGGGGGAGCAATCAACTAGTCTTCATCGAGTCAACCCAATCAAGAAAGGTGGTCCAACTTGAGGGAGTCAAGATTGTCATCATCCAGCTCAAGTGGACCATGTGCAAGGCAAAGGTTTGCCCTTGATAGGTTTTCTATTTTACCGGTCTCATGATGGTAGTTGGGAGACCGGGTTATAGGATCGATTGCCGTACTATCAAGGGGGGCTCTCGATGAGTAGCTTGATCGTATCGTTCGCTGAGAGCTCAAACCATTGCATCCTTGCATCATCTTTCTTGGTTCTTGTTTGGTTCTCTTTGAGAATCTTAGAGCTTATGGCCATCTTGATGACAAGCTCGAGTTCATCGAAAACGGAGTTCACATGCTTCTTCTATGATGTTTTCGATGTTGGAGGTTTTGCCGGTTCTTCTCGGTTGGAGGTTTCACTCCTCTTTTTGTTGGCATACCTCCCCTGCCTCTTCTTACTATAACCAGTCGCTGTTTTGATGCTACTCGTCGTCTTGTTTCCAACAAGCTTGAGTTTGCTCAATCCGGAGCTCATATGCAGAAGTTATGGCAGTTCTTGTTTTCTTGAGTGTGGTTTTGTCAGGGTCCCAGCGGTAGTACCGTGGTACCCAGCGGTAGTACCGCTGAGGGGTCACAAGCGGCAGTACCGCTCCGCAGCGGTAGTACCGGCAGTGACTCCACAGCAGTACTACCGCTGGCTTACCAGGTCCCTACCGCGTCGATTCGAGGGGTCTTTTTCTCTGTCGGATTGTGCGGTACCTCGCTGCGGCAGTAGTGCGGCAGTACCGCTCCTTAGCGGCAGTACCGCCCTTCCTTCGCGGTAGTACCGCCCGGTTCCCTCTTTCCCTTTACCCTTCGTTCTGTGCGGCAGTATCGCCGAAGGGTGCGGTAGTACCGCTTAACCCAGCGGTAGTACCACTGTCTCCCGCGGTACTACCGCCCCAAGGTTCATGTTTTGTTGCTCCTTTTCCCTGTTTCTTCCACCTGAGCGGTAGTACCGCTCGTGTGCGGGCTGAGCACATAACGGTTGGATTTTCCCCCTCCTATAAAAGGGGTCTTCTTCCCAAATGAACCTTATCCTTTGAGCTCGTGTTCTTTCCCCATTGTTGACCTTCTTCGAGCTTGCTAACTCTCAATCCCTCCATGGATTCTTGCTAGTTTTTGAGGGAAAAGAGAGAGGAGATCTAGATCCACATTTCCACCAATCACTTTCTCCTCTATGTGAGGGGAACCCCTTGATTCTAGATATTGGAGTTCTTGGTGTTCTCCTTCTTATTCTTCCTCTCATTTTCCTCCCTAGCATTAGTTGCTTCGGTGGGATTTGAGAGAGAAGGACTTGGGCACTCCGTGTGCCCTTGCCATTGCATTTGGTGCATCGGTTTGAGTTCTCCATGGTGATACGTGGAAGTGAAGGTTGAGAAGCTTATTACTCTTCGGTGTTTGGGCACCCTAGAGCTTGTTCCTCTTGGGTGCCTTGGCGCCCTAGACGGTTGGTGTTGTTCGGAGCTCAATCATTGTGGTGAAAAGCTCCGGGCAAGCATCGGGGTCTCCAATTAGGTTGTGGAGATCGCCCCGAGCAATTTGACGGGTACCGGTGACCGCCCCCAAGGGTTGCCAAAGTGTACGGGTTCGGTGACCGCCCCCAAGGGTTGCCATTTGTATGGGTTCAGTGACCGCCCTCAAGGGTCCCTTAGTGAATCACGACATCTTGCATTGTGCGAGGGCGTGAGGAGATTACGGTGGCCCTAGTGGCTTCTTGGGGAGCATTGTGCCTCCACACCGCTCCAAACGGAGATTAGCATCCGCAAGGTGTGAACTTCGGGATACATCGTCGTCTCCGCGTGCCTCGGTTATCTCTTACCCGAGCCCTTTACTTATGCACTTTACTTTGTGATAGCCATATTGTTCTTTGTTATATATCTTGCTATCTCATAGTTGCTTATCTTGCTTAGCATAAGTTGTTGGTGCGGTGAGCCTAGTTGTTTTAGGTTTTATGCTTGGCAAATTAACCGCTAGGTTTATTCCGCATTTGTTCAAGCCTAAATCGTAATTATTTTAAAGCGCCTATTCACCCCCCCTCTAGGCGACATCCACGATCTTTCAACTCCCTCCATCGATAATGACCTTGACGGATCGTCCATTGTGTTGGGGATCGTAGCAGAAATTTAAAATTTTCTACGCATCACCAAGATCAATCTATGGAGTAATCTAGCAACGAGGGGAAGGGGAGTGCATCTACATACCCTTGTAGATCGCTAAGCGGAAGCGTTGCAAGAACGCGGATGAAGGAGTCATACTCGCAGCGATTCAGATCGCGGTTGATTCCGATCTAAGCGCCGAACAACGGCGCCTCCGCGTTCAACACACGTGCAGCCCGGTGACGTCTCCCACGCCTTGATCCAGCAAGGGGAGAAGGAGAGGTTGGGAAGACTCCGTCCAGCAGCAGCACGACGGCGTGGTGGTGGTGGAGGAGCGCGGGACTCCAGCAGGGCTTCGCCAAGCACTACGAGAGACGAGGAGGGAGAGAGGTAGGGCTGCGCCAAGAGAGATCAAATCGTATGTTGGGCAGCCCCATACCTCAAGTATATATAGGGGAGGGGAGGGGGCTGAGCCCCCTCTATGGTTCCCACCCCAAGGGGTGCGGCAGCCCTAGATCCCATCTAGGGTGGCGACCACAAGGGGGAGAGGGGGAGGCGCACCTGTGGTGGGCCTTAGGGCCCATCTGCCCTAGGGTTTGCCCCCTTTCCCTCTTGGAGGCGCCTTGGGCCTTGGTGGGAGGCGCCCCAGCCCACCTAGGGGCTGGTCCCTTCCCACTATTGGCCCATGCAGGCCTCCGGGGCTGGTGGCTCCACCTGGTGGACCCCGGGGACCCTCCCAGTGGTCCCGGTACGTTACCGATAGCACCCGAAACTTTTCCGGTGTCCAAAACGGGACTTCCCATATATAAATATTTACCTCCGGACCATTCCGGAACTCCTCGTGACGTCCGGGGTCTCATCCGGGACTCCGAACAACATTCGGTAACCGCGTACATACTTTCCCTATAACCCTAGCGTCATCGAACCTTAAGTGTGTAGACCCTACGGGCTCGGGAGTCATGCAGACATGGCCGAGACAACTCTCCGGTCAATAACCAACAGCGGGATCTGGATACCCATGTTGGTTCCCACATCCTCCATGATGATCTCATCGGATGAACCATGATGTCAAGGATTCAATCAATCCCGTATACAATTCCCTTTGTCTATCGGTACGATACTTGCCCAAGATTCGATCGTCGGTATCCTGATACCTTGTTCCATCTCGTTACCGGCAAGTCTCTTTACTCGTTCCGTAACACATCATCCCGTGATCAACTCCTTGGTCACATTGTGCACATTATGACGATGTCCTACCGAGTGGGCCTAGAGATACCTCTCCGTTACACGGAGTGACAAATCCCAGTCTCGATTCGTGCCAACCCAACAGACACTTTCCGAGATACCCGTAGTGCACCTTTATAGCCACCCAGTTACGTTGCGACGTTTGGCACACCCAAAGCACTCCTACGGTATCCGGGAGTTGCACAATCTCATGGTCTAAGGAAATGATACTTGACATTAGAAAAGCTTTAGCATACGAACTACACGATCTTGTGCTAGGCTTAGGATTGGGTCTTGTCCATCACATCATTCTCCTAATGATGTGATCCCGTTATCAACGACATCCAATGTCCATGGTCAGGAAACCGTAACCATCTATTGATCAACGAGCTAGTCAACTAGAGGCTTACTAGGGACATGGTGTTGTCTATGTATCCACACATGTATCTGAGTTTCCTATCAATACAATTCTAGCATGGATAATAAACGATTATCATGAACAATGAAATATAATAATAATAACTAATTTATTATTGCCTCTAGGGCATATTTCCAATAGTCTCCCACTTGCACTAGAGTCAATAATCTAGTTCACATCGCCATGTGATTAACACTCACAGGTCACATCGCCATGTGACCAACATCCAAAGAGTTTACTAGACTCAACAATCTAGTTCACATCACTATGTGATTAACACTCAATGAGTTCTAGGTTTGATCATGTTATGCTTGTGAGAGAGGTTGTAGTCAACGGGTCTGCAATATTCAGATCCCTATGTATTTCACAAAACTTTATGTCATATCATAGATGCTGCCACCACGCTCCACTTGGAGCTATTCCAAATTGTTGCTCCATTATACGTATCCGGTATCTCTACTCAGAGCTATCCGGATAGGTGTTAAGCTTGCATCGACGTAACTCTTTACGTCGAACTCTTCATCACCTCCATATCCAAGAAACATTTCCTTATTCCTCTAAGGATAATTTTGACCGCTATCTGGTGATCTACTCCTAGATCACCTTTGTACCCTCTTGCCAGTCATGTGGCAAGGCACACATCTGGTGCGGTACTTAGCATGGCATACCGTATAGAGCCTATGACAAAAGCATAGGGGACGACCTTCGTCCTTCCTCTTTCTTCTGCCGTGGTCAATCTTTGATTCTTACTCAACTTCACACCTTACAACTCAGGTAAGAACCCCTTCTTTGACTGATCTATTTTGAACTCCTTCAAAAACATGTCAAGGTGTGCGTTCTTTGAAAGTACCATCAGGCGTCTTGATCTATCTCTATAGATCTTGATGCCCAATATGTAAGCAGCTTTATCCAGGTCTTCCTTTGAAAAACACTCTTCAAACAACCGTTTATGCTTTCAGAAATTCTACATTATTTTGGATCAACAATATGTCATCCACATATATTTATCAAAAATGTTGAAGTGCTCCCACTCAGTTTCTTGTAAATACAAGTTTCTAGCAAACATTGTATAAACCTAAAAGCTTTGATCACTCCATCAAAGCATATATTCCGACTCCGAGATGCTTGCTCTAGTCCATAGAAGGATTGCTGGAGCCAGCATACCTTTTAGCATCCCTAGGATCGACAAAACCTTTTATTGTATCACATACAACCTTTTCTTACGAAAACTGGTAAGAAAACTTGTTTTGACATCCATCTGTCAGATTTCATAATCGAAAAATACAGCTAATGCTAACATGATTCCGACGGACTTAAGCATCGCTACGGGTGAGAAATTCTCATCGTAGTCAACTCCTTGAACTTGTGAAAAGACTCTTTCCCACAAGTCGAGCTTCATAGACGGTAACATTACCGCCCACGTCCGTCTTCTTCTTAAAGATCCATTTATCTCAATGACTTGCCGATCATTGGGCAAGTCCACCAAAGTCCATGCTTTGTTCTGATACATGGATCCTCTCTCGGATTTCATGGCTTCTAACCATTTGTCGGAATATGGGCCCACCATCGCTTCTCCATAGCTTGTAGGTTCATTGTTGTCTAACAACATGATATCTAAGACATGATTACCGTACCACTCAGGAGTAGTACATATCCTTGTCGACCTACGAGGTTCGATAGCAACTTGATCTGAAGCTTCATGATCACTATCATTAACTTCCTATTCAACAGACGTAGGCGCCACAGAAAACATCCTTCTGTGTTGCATCACTCTCTGGTTGAAGTAAAGGTTCGACAACCTCATCAAGTTCTATCTTCCTCCCACTCAATTCTTTCGAGAGAAACTCCTTCTCGAGAAAGGACCCGTTCTTAGCGACAAACAATTTGCCCTCGGATCTGAGATAGAAGGTGTACCCAATTATCACCTTTGGGTATCCTATGAAGATGTGTTTGTCCGCTTTGGGTTCGAGCTTCTCCGACTGAAGTCTTAAGCATCGCATCCCCAAACATTACCACGACCGAGATTCAATGAACCATTCACATAGGGTGCATGACCATGAAAGGTATCATTCATGTAAACAGAATAACCATTATTCTCTAACTTAAATGAATGACCGTATTGCAATGAACATGATCTAATCATATTCATGCTCAACGTAGACACTTGATAACATTTATCTAGGTTCAATACTAATCCCGAAGGCAGATGGAGCGTGCGATGGTGATCTCATCAACTTTGGAAACACTTCCTATTGGAAATATGCCCTAGAGGCAATAATAATTTGGTTATTATTATATTTCCTTGTTCATGATAATCGTTTATTATCCATTCTAGAATTGTATTCATAGGAAACTCAAATACATGTGTGGATACATAGACAACACCTTGTCCCTAGTAAGCCTCTAGTTGACTGGCTCGTTGATCAATAGATGGTTACGGTTTCCTGACCATGGACATTGGATGTCGTTGATAACGGGATCACATCATTAGGAGAATGATGTGATGGACAAGACCCAATCCTAAGCCTAGCACAAAGATCGTGTAGTTCGTATGCTAAAGCTTTTCTAATGTCAAGTATCATTTCCTTAGACCATGAGATTGTGCAACTCCCGGATACCGTAGGAGTGCTTTGGGTGTGCCAAACGTCACAACGTAACTGGGTGGCTATAAAGGTACACTACAGGTATCTCCGAAAGTGTCTGTTGGGTTGGCACGAATCGAGACTGGGATTTGTCACCCCGTGTAAACGGAGAGGTATCTCTGGGCCCACTCGGTAGGACATCATCATAATGTGCACAATATGATCAAGGAGTTGATCACGGGATGATGTGTTACAGAAAGAGTAAAGAGACTTGCCGGTAATGAGATTGAACAAGGTATCGGGATGCCAACGATCGAATCCCGGGCAAGTATCGTACCGCTAGACAAAGGGAATTGTATACGGGATTGATTAAGTCCTTGACATCGTGGTTCATCCGATGATATCATCGTGGGGCATGTGGGAGCCAACATGGGTATCCAGATCCCGCTGTTGGTTATTGACCGGAGAGTTGTCTCGGCCATGTCTGCATGACTCCCGAACCCGTAGGGTCTACAGACTTAAGGTTCGATGACGCTAGGGTTATAGGGAAAGTATGTACGCGGTTACCGAATGTTGTTCGGAGTCCCGGATGAGATCCCGGACGTCAGGAGGAGTTCCGGAATGGTCCGGAGGTAAAGATTGATATATAGGAAGTATGGTTTTGGCCACCGGAAGTGTTCCGGGCATCACCGGTAGTGTACCGGGACCACCGGAGGGGTCCGGGGGTCCACCGGGAGGGGCCACGGGCCCCGGAGGCATACATGGGCCAAGTGTGAGAAGGGACCAGCCCCTAGGTGGGCTGGGGCGCCTCCCCACCAAGGCCCATACACCTAGAGAGCAGAGGGGGTAAACCCGAAGGGCAGATGGGCCCTAAGGCCCATGCCTGGTGCGCCTCCCTCTCCCCCCCACTTGTCCGCCACCCCAGATGGGGATTGGGGCAGCCGCCACCCCTAGGGTGGAAACCCTAGGTGGGGGCACAGCCCTCCCTCCCCCCTATATATAGTGGAGGCAAAGGGGCAGCCCAACACATGAAGTTCCTCCCCTGTTGGCACAGCCCTACCCCTCTCCCTCCTCGTCTCTCGTAGTGCTTGGCGAAGCCCTGCTGGAGTCCCCGCGCTCCTCCACCACCACCACGCCATCGGGCTGCTGCTGGATGGAGTCTTCCCCAACCTCTCCTTCTCCCCTTGCTGGATCAAGGTGTAGGAGACGTCACCGGGCTGTACGTGTGTTGAACACGGAGGTGCCGTCCGTTCGGCACTAGGATCATCGGTGATTTGGATCACGACGAGTACGACTCCATCAACCCCGTTCACTTGAACGCTTCCGCTTAGCGATCTACAAGGGTATGTAGATGCTCTCTCCTTCCCCTCGTTGCTAGATTACTCCATAGATTGATCTTGGTGATGCGTAGAAAATTTTAAAATTCTGCTGCGATCCCCAATAGTGGCATCATGAGCTAGGTCTATGCGTAGTTTCTATGCATGAGTAGAACACAAAGCAGTTGTGGGCGTCGATTTTGTCAATTTACTTGCCGTTACTAGTCTTATTTTGATTCGGCGGCATCGTGGGATGAAGCGGCCCGGACCGACCTTACACGTACTCTTACGTGAGACTGGTTCCACCGACTGACATGCACTAGTTGCATAAGGTGGCTAGCGGGTGTCTGTCTCTCCCACTTTAGTCGGATCGGATTCGATGAAAAGGGTCCTTATGAAGGGTAAATAGAAATTGGCATATCACGTTGTGGTTTTCGCGTAGGTAAGAAACGTTCTTGCTAGAAACCTATAGCAGCCACGTAAAAACTTGCAACAACAATTAGAGGACGTCTAACTTGTTTTTGCAGCATATGCCTTGTGATGTGATATGGCCAAAAGGATGTGATGAATGATATATGTGATGTATGAGATTGATCATGTTCTTGTAATAGGAATCACGACTTGCATGTCGATGAGTATGACAACCGACAGGAGCCATAGGAGTTGTCTTAATTTATTTATGACCTGCGTGTCAACATAAACGTCATGTAATTACTTTACTTTATTGCTAAACCGTTAGCCTTAGTAGTAGAAGTAATAGATGACGAGACAACTTCAAGAAGACACAATGATGGAGATCATGATGATGGAGATCATGGTGTCATGCCGGTGACAACGATGATCATGGATCCCCGAAGATGGAGATCAAAAGGAGCAAAATGATATTGGCCATATCATGTCACTATTTGATTGCATGTGATGTTTATCATGTTTTACATCTTATTTGCTTAGAACGACGGTAGCTTAAATAAGATGACCCCTCGCAATAATTTCAAGAAAGTGTTCCTCCTAACTGTGCACCGTTGCAAAGGTTTGTTGTTTCAAAGCACCCCGTGATGATCGGGTGTGATAGATTCTAACGTTCGAATACAACGGGTGTAAGCCAGATTTACACACGCAATACACTTAGGTTGACTTGATGAGCCTAGCATGTACAAACATGGACTCGGAACAAGAAGACCAAAAGGTCGAACATGAGTCGTATAGAAGATACGATCAACATGAGATGTTCACCGTTGATGACTAGTCCGTCTCACGTGATGATCGGACACGGCCTAGTCGATTCGGATCATGTTTCACTTAGATGACTAGAGGGATGTCTATCTGAGTGGGAGTTCATTAAATAATTTGATTAAATGAACTCAATTATCATGAACATAGTCTAAATTGTCTTTGCAAATATGTTGTAGATGAATAGCTCACGTTGTAGCTCCCTATTTCAATACGTTCCTAGAGAAAGACCAAGTTGAAAGATATTGTAAGCAATGATGCGGACTAGGTCCGTAGTCCGAGGAGTGTCCTCACTGATACACAGAAGGCTTACGTCTTTGATGCACCGCTCGATGTGCAAACCCCTACAACGTCGTCTGTGGATGTTATGAACATCTAACAGACACATCCTGATGACTACTTGATAGTTTAATGCACCATACTTTACGGCTTAGAATCGGGATTCCAATGACGTTTTGAACGGCATAGAACATATGAGATGTTCCAAGAGCTGAAATTGGGATTTCATGCTCATGCCCGTGTTGAGAGGTGTGAGACCTCTGACAAGTTCTTTTGCCAACAAGATGGAGGAGAATAGCTCAGCTAGTGAGCATGTGCTCAGAATGTCTGGGTGCTACAATCACTTAAATCAAGTGGGAGTTAAACTTCCAGATAAGATAGTGATTGATAGAGTTCTCTAGCCACTATCACTAAGCTACTAGATCTTCGTGATGAACTATGACATGCAAGGGATGGAGTTGATCCCGGAGCTGTTCGCGGTGCTTAAGACCGCAAAAGGTAGAAATCAAGAAGGAGCATCAAGTGTTGATAGTTTAACAAGACCACTGGTTTAAAGAAGGGCAAGGGCTAGAAGGGAAACTTCATGGATGGCAAACTAGTTGCCGCTCCAGTGAAGGAACCCAAGGTCGAACCCAAACCCGAGACTAAGTGCTTCTATTGTAAAGGGAACGGTCACTGGTAGCGGAATTACCCCAAATGCATGGTAGATAAGAAGGCTGGCAACTTCAAAAAATTTATACATGTTATTAATGTGTACCTCACTAGTACTCCTGGTAGCACCTGGGTATTGGATACCGGTTCAGTTACTATTATTGGTGACTTGAAGCAAAAGCTACGGACTAAACGGAGACTGGCTGAGGGCGAGGTGACGATGTGTGTTGGAATTGTTTCCAAAGTTGATGAGATCACCATCGCACGCTCCATCTGCCTTCGGGATTAGTATTGAACCTAGATAAATGTTATCAGGTGTCTACGTTGAGCATGAATATGATTAGATCATGTTCATTGCAATACAGTCATTCATTTAAGTTAGAGAATAATGGTTATTCTGTTTACATGAATGATACCTTTCATGGTCATGCACCCTATGTGAATGGTTCATTGAATCTCGGTCGTGGTAATACACATGTTCATGCCAAAAGATGTAGAGTTAATAATGATAGTACCACTTTCTTGTGGCACTGCCGCTTAGGTCATATTGGCGTAAGATGCATGAAGAAACTCCATATCGATGGATGTTTTGAAGTCACTTGATTTTGAATCACTTGACACATGCGAGCCATGCCTCATGGGCAGGATGACTAAGACCCCGTTTTCAGGTACAATGAAACGGGCAAGTGACTTGCTGGAAATCATGCATGCTGATACATGTGATCCAATGAGAATTGAAGCGTGCAGTGGATATCGCTATTTTCTCATCTTCACTGACGATTTGGGTAGATATAGGTATATCTACTTAATGAAGCACAAGTGTGAAACATTTGAAAAGTTCAAGCGATTTCAGAGTGAAGTTAAGAATCATCATAACAATAAGATCATGTTCCTATGATCTGATCAAAAAGGGATTTTCTGAGTTATGAATTTGGCAATCACTTAAGACATTGTGGAATTGTTTCACAGTTGAAGCCACCTGGAACACCACAAGGTAATGGTGTGTCCGGACGTCGTAATCGAACCTTATGAGATATGGTGCGATCTATGATGTCTCTTACCAATCTACCATTTTCATTTTGAGGTTATGCATTAGAGACAGCTGCATTCACTTTAGATAGGACACCATATAAGTCTGTTGAGATGACGCCGTATGAACATTGGTTTGGCAAGAAACCAAAGTTGTCGTTTCTTAATGTTTGGGGCTGTGATGCTTAAGGCTTCAGCCGGAGAAGCTCGAACCCAAAGCGGACAAACACATCTTCATAGGATACCCAAAGGTGACAGTTGGGTATACCTTCTATCTCAGATCCGAGGGCAAATTGTTTGTCGCTAAGAACAGGTCCTTTCTCAAGAAGGAGTTTCTCTCGAAAGAATTGAGTGGGAGGAAGATAGAACTTGATGAGGTTGTCGAACCTTTACTTCAACCAGAGAGTGATGCAACACAGAAAGATGTTTTCTGTGGCGCCTACGTCTGTTGAATAGGAAGTTAATGATAGTGATCATGAAGCTTCGGATCAAGTTGCTATCGAACCTCATAGGTCGACAAGGATATGTGCTACTCCTGAATGGTACGGTAATCCTGTCTCAGATATCATGTTGTTAGACAACAATGAACCTACGAGCTATGGAGAAGCGATGGTGGGCCCGTATTCCGACAAATGGTTAGAAGCCATGAAATCCTAGATAGGATCCATATATCAGAACAAAGTATGGACTTTGGTGGACTTGCCCGATGATCGGCAAGCCATTGAGATAAATGGATCTTTAAGAAGAAGACGGACGTGGGCGGTAATGTTACCGTCTATGAAGCTTGACTTGTGGAAAAGAGTTTTTTCACAAGTTCAAGGAGTTGACTACGATGAGAATTTCTCACCCGTAGCGATGCTTAAGTCCGTCGGAATCATGTTAGCATTAGCTGTATTTTTCGATTATGAAATCTTACATATGTATGTCAAAACAAGTTTTCTTACCAGTTTTGTAAGAAAGAGTTGTATGTGATACAATCAATGTTTTGTCGATCCTAAGGATGCTAAAAGGTATGCTGGCTCCAGCAATCCTTCTATGGACTAGAGCAAGCATCTCGGAATCGGAATATATGTTTTGATGGAGTGATCAAAGCTTTTAGGTTTATACAATGTTTACTAGAAACTTGTATTTACAAGAAAGTGAGTGGGAGCACTACAACATTTCTGATAAGTATATGTGGATGACATATTGTTGATCCGAAATGATGTAGAATTTCTGGAAAGCATAAACGGTTGTTTGAAGAGTGATTTTCAAAGGAAGACCTGGATAAAGCTGCTTACATATTGGGCATCAGGGTCTATAGAAATAGATCAAGACGCCTGATGATACTTTCAAAATGCACACCTTGACATGTTTTTGAAGGAGTTCAAAATAGATCAGTCAAAGAAGGGGTTCTTACCTGAGTTGTAAGGTGTAAAGTTGAGTAAGACTCAAAGCTTGACCACGGCAGAAGAAAGAGGAAGGACGAAGGTTGTCCCCTATGCTCTTGTCATAGGCTCTAGACGGTATGCCATGCTGAAGTACCGCACCTAATGTGTGCCTTGCCACATGTCTGGCAAGAGGGTACAAAGGTGATCTAGGAATGGATCACCAGATAGCGGTCAAAATTATCCTTAGAGGAATAAGGAAATGTTTCTCGGTTATGGAGGTGATAAAGAGTTCGACATAAAGAGTTACGTCGATGCAAGCTTAACACCTATCCGGATAGCTCTGAGAAGAGATACCGGATACGTATAATGAAGCAATAATTTGGAATAGCTCCAAGTGGAACGTGGTAGCAGCATCTATGATATAAAGTTTTGCGAAATACGTAGGGATCTGAATATGGCAAGACCCGTTGACTACAACCTCTCTCACAAGCATAACATGATCAAACCTAGAACTCATTGAGTATTAATCACATAGTGATGTGAACTAGATTAGTGACTCTAGTAAACTCTTTGGATGTTGGTCACATGGCGATGTGACCTGTGAGTGTTAATCACATGGCGATGTGAACTAGATTATTGACTCTAGTGCAAGTGGGAGACTGTTGGAAATATGCCCTAGAGGCAATAATAATTTGGTTATTATTATATTTCCTTGTTCATGATAATCATTTATTATCCATGTTAGAATTGTATTGATAGGAAACTCAGATACATGTGTGGATACATAGACAACACCTTGTCCCTAGTAAGCCTCTAGTTGACTGGCTCGTTGATCAATAGATGGTTATGGTTTCCTGACCATGGACATTGGATGTCGTTGATAACGGGATCACATCATTAGGAGAATGATGTGATGGACAAGACCCAATCCTAAGCCTAGCACAAAGATCGTGTAGTTCGTATGCTAAAGCTTTTCTAATGTCAAGTATCATTTCCTTACACCATGAGATTGTGCAACTCCTGGATACCGTAGGAGTGCTTTGGGTGTGCCAAACGTCACAACGTAACTAGGTGGCTATAAAGGTACACTACAGGTATCTCCGAAAGTGTCTGTTGGGTTGGCACGAATCGAGACTGGGATTTGTCACTCCATGTAAACGGAGAGGTATCTCTGGGCCCACTCGGTAGGACATCATCATAATGTGCACAATGTGATCAAGGAGTTCATCACGGGATGATGTGTTACGGAACGAGTAAAGAGACTTGCCGGTAACGAGATTGAACAAGGTATCGGGATGCCAACGATCGAATCTCGGGCAAGTATCGTACCGCTAGACAAAGGGAATTGTATACGGGATTGATTAAGTCCTTGACATCGTGCTTCATCCGATGAGATCATCATGGGGCATGTGGGAGCCAACATGGGTATCCAGATCCCGCTGTTGGTTATTGACCGGAGAGTTGTCTCGGCCATGTCTGCATGACTCCCGAACCCGTAGGGTCTACAGACTTAAGGTTCGATGACGCTAGGGTTATAGGGAAAGTATGTACGCGGTTACCGAATGTTTTAGGAGTCCCGTATGAGATCCCGGACGTCACGAGGAGTTCCGGAATGGTCCGGAGGTAAAGATTGATATATAGGAAGTATGGTTTTGGCCACCGGAAGTGTTCCGGGCATCACCGGTAGTGTACCGGGACCACCCGGAGGGGTCCGGTGGTCCACCGGGAGGGGCCACGGGCCCCAGAGGCATACATGGGCCAAGTGTGAGAAGGGACCAGCCCCTAGGTGGGCTAGGGCGCCTCCCCACCAAGGCCCATACGCCTAGAGAGGAGAGGAGGCAAACCCTAAGGGCAGATGGGCCCTAAGGCCCATGCCTGGTGCGCCTCCCTCTCCCCCCCACTTGGCCGCCACCCCAGATGGGGATTGGGGCAGCCGCCACCCCTAGGGTGGAAACCCTAGGTGGGGGCGCAGCCCTCCCTCTCCCCCTATATATAGTGGAGGCAAAGGGGCAGCCCAACACATGAAGTTCCTCCCCTGTTGGCGCAGCCCTACCCCTCTCCCTCCTCGTCTCTCGTAGTGCTTGGCGAAGCCCTGCTGGAGTCCCCGCGCTCCTCCACCACCACCACGCCGTCGTGCTGCTGCTGGATGGAGTCTTCCCCAACCTCTCCTTCTCCCCTTGCTGGATCAAGGCGTAGGAGACGTCACCGAGCTGTACGTGTGTTGAACACGGAGGTGCCGTCCGTTCGGCACTAGGATCATCGGTGATTTGGATCACGACGAGTACGACTCCATCAACCCCGTTCACTTGAACGCTTCCGGTTAGCGATCTACAAGGGTATGTAGATGCTCTCTCCTTCCCCTCGTTGCTAGATTACTCCATAGATTGATCTTGGTGATGCGTAGAAAATTTTAAAATTCTGCTGCGATCCCCAACACTTCCAACACACATCGTCACCTCTCCCTTAGCCAGTCTCCGATTAGTCCGTAGCTTTTGCTTCAAGTCACCAATAATAGCAACTGAACCGGTATCCAATACCCAGGTGCTACCAGGAGTACTAGTGAGGTACACATTAATAACACGTATATACTTTGTTGAAGTTGCCAGCCTTCTTATCTACCATGCATTTGGGGTAATTCCGCTACCAGTGATCGTTCCCCTTACAATAGAAGCACTTAGTCTCGGGTTTGGGTTCAACCTTGGGTTCCTTCACTGGAGCGGCAACTGGTTTGCCATCCATGAAGTTTCCCTTCTAGCCCTTGCCCTTCTTGAAACCAGTGGTCTTGTTAAACCATCAACACTTGATGCTCCTGCTTGATTTCTACTTTTTGCGGTCTTAAGCACCGCGAACAACTCCGGGATCAACTCCATCCCTTGCATGTCATAGTTCATCATGAAGATCTAGTAGCTTAGTGATAGTGGCTAGAGAACTATATCAATCACTATCTTATCTAGAAGTTTAACTCCCACTTGATTCAAATGATTGTAGCACCCAGACATTCTGAGCACATGCTCACTAGCTGAGCCATTCTCCTCCATCTTGTTGGCAAAAGAACTTGTCAGAGGTCTCATACCTCTCAACACGGGCATGAGCCTGAAATCCCAATTTCAGCTCTTGGAACATCTCATATATCTTATGGCGTTCAAAACATCATTGGAATCCCGATTCTAAGCCGTAAAGTATGGTGCACTAAACTATCAAGTAGTCATCAGGATGTGTCTGTCAGGTGTTCACAACATCCACAGACGATGTTGTAGGGGTTTGCACATCGAGCGGTGCATCAAAGACGTAAGCCTTCTGTGTAGCAGTGAGGACACTCCTCGGACTACGGACCCAGTGCGCATCATATCTTTCAACTTGGTCTTCCTCTAGGAACGTATTGAAATAGGGAGCTACAACGTGAGCTATTTATCTACAACATATTTGCAAAGACAATTTAGACTATGTTCATGATAATTAAGTTCATCTAATCAAATTATTTAATGAACTCCCACTCAGATTGACATCCCTCTAGTCATATAAGTGAAACATCATCCGAGTCAACTAGGCCGTGTCCGATCATCACGTGAGACGGACTAGTCAACATCGGTGAACATCTTCATGTTGATCGTATCTTCTATACGACTCATGCTCGACCTTTTGGTCTTCCGCGTTCCGAGTGTTGGGGAACGTTGCAGAAAACAAAAATTTTCCTACGGTTTCACCAAGATCCATCTAGGAGTTCATCTAGCAACGAGTGATCGGATTGCATCTACATACCTTCGTAGATCACGCGCGGAAGCGTTCAAAGAACGGGGATGAGGAAGGCGTACTCGACGTGATCCAAATCACCGGAGATCCTAGCGCCGAACGGACGGCACCTCCATGTTCAACACACGTAGGTCAGCGTAACGTCTCCTTCTTCTTGATCCAGCAAGGGGGAAGGAGAGGTTGAGGAAGATGGCTCCAACAGCAGCACGACGGCGTGGTGGTGGTGGAGCTGCAGTACTCCGGCAGGGCTTCGCCAAGCACTATGGAGGAGGAGGATGTGTTGGAGAGGGAGAGGGAGGCACCAAAGGCGTGGGGTGGGAGGCCCTCCTTCCCCCCACTATATATAGGGAGCCTGGGGGGGGGGGGGGGGGCGCCGGCCCTAGGAGATCCAATCTCCTAGGGGGGGCGGCGGCCAAGGGAGGAATCCCTCCTCCCCAAGGCACCTAGGAGGTGCCTTCCCCCTTTGGGACTCTTCCCTTCCTTATCTCTTGGCGCATGGGCCTCTTGGGGCTGGTGACATTGGCCCATATAGGCCAAGGCGCACCCCCTACAGCCCATGTGGCCCCCCGGGGCAGGTGGCCCCACCCGGTGGACCCCCGGGACCCTTCCGGTGGTCCCGGTACAATACCGGTGACCTTGAAACTTGTCCCGATGCCCGAAATAGCACTTCCTATATATAATTCTTTACCTCCGGACCATTCCGGAACTCCTCGTGACGTCCGGGATCTCATCCGGGACTCCGAACAACATTTGGGTTACTGCATATACATATCCCTACAACCCTAGCGTCACCGAACCTTAAGTGTGTAGACCCTACGGGTTTGGGAGACATGTAGACATGACCGAGATCGCTCTCCGGTCAATAACCAACAGCAGGATCTGGATACCCATGTTGGCTCCCACATGCTCCTCGATGATCTCATCGGATGAACCACGATGTCGAGGATTCAAGCAACCCGTATACAATTCCCTTTGTCAATCGGTATGTTACTTGCCCGAGATCTGATCGTCGGTATCCCAATACCTCGTTCAATCTCGTTACCGGCAAGTCACTTTACTCGTACCGTAATGCATGATACCGTGACCAGACACTTGGTCACTTTGAACTCATTATGATGATGCATTACCGAGTGGGCCCAGTGATACCTCTCCTGTTGGGGAACGTTGCAGAAAACAAAAATTTTCCATCACATCATTCTCCTAATGATGTGATCTCGTTATCAATGACATCCAATGTCCATAGTCAGGAAACCATGACTATCTGTTGATCAACGAGCTAGTCAACTAGAGGCTTACTAGGGACATGTTGGTGGCTATTATTCACACATGTATTACGATTTCCGGATAACACAATTATAGCATGAATAAAGACAATTATCATGAACAAGGAAATATAATAATAATGCTTTTATTATTGCCTCTAGGGCATATTTCCAACAGTCTCCCACTTGCACTAGAGTCAATAATCTAGTTACATTGTGATGAATCGAACACCCATGGAATTCTGGTGTTGATCATGTTTTGCTCTAGGGAGAGGTTTAGTCAATGGATCTGCTATATTCAAATCTGTATGGACTTTACAAATTTCTATGTCTCCATCTTGAACATTTTCACGAATGGAGTTGAAGCGACGCTTGATGTGCCTTGTCTTCTTGTGAAACCTGGGCTCCTTGGCAAGAGCAATAGCTCCAGTGTTGTCACAGAAAAGCTTGATCGGCCCCGACGCATTGGGTATGACTCCTAGGTCGGTGATGAACTCCTTCACCCAAATCGCTTCATGCGCTACCTCCGAGGCTGCCATGTACTCCGCTTCACATGTAGATCCCGCCACGACGCTCTGCTTGCAACTGCACCAGCTTACTGCCCCACCATTCAATATATACACGTATCTGGTTTGTGACTTAGAGTCATCCAGATCTGTGTCGAAGCTAGCGTCGACGTAACCTTTTACGACGAGCTCTTCGTCACCTCCATAAACGAGAAGCATTTCCTTAGTCCTTTTCAGGTACTTCAGGATATTCTTGACCGCTGTCCAGTGTTCCTTGCCGGGATTACTTTGGTACCTTCCTACCAAACTTACGGCAAGGTTTACATCAGGTCTGGTACACAGCATGGCATACATAATAGAACCTATGGCTGAGGCATAGGGGATGACACTCATCTCTTCTATATCTTCTGCCGTGGTCGGACATTGAGCCGAGCTCAATTTCACACCTTGCAACACAGGCAAGAACCCCTTCTTAGACTGATCCATATTGAACTTCTTCAATATCTTATCAAGGTAGGTGCTTTGTGAAAGACCTATGAGGCGTCTTGATCTATCTCTATAGATCTTGATGCCTAATATATATGCAGCTTCTCCAAGGTCCTTCATTGAAAAACTCTTATTCAAGTAGGCCTTAATGCTGTCCAAGAGTTCTATATCATTTCCCATCAAAAGTATGTCATCTACATATAATATGAGAAATGCTACAGAGCTCCCACTCACTTTCTTGTAAACGCAGGCTTCTCCATAAGTCTGCATAAACCCAAACGCTTTGATCATCTCATCAAAGCGAATGTTCCAACTCCGAGATGCTTGCACCAGCCCATAAATCGAGCGTTGGAGCTTGCACACCTTGTCAGCATTCTTAGGATCGACAAAACCTTCCGGCTGCATCATATACAATTCTTCCTTAAGGAAACCATTAAGGAATGCCGTTTTGACGTCCATTTGCCATATCTCATAATCGTAGAAAGCGGCAATTGCTAACATGATTCGGACGGACTTTAGCTTCGCTACCGGTGAGAAAGTCTCATCGTAGTCAACCCCTTGAACTTGTCGATAACCCTTAGCGACAAGCCGAGCTTTATAGATGGTCACATTACCATCTGCGTCTGTCTGCTTCTTAAAGATCCATTTATTTTCTATGGCTCGCCTCTCAACGGGCAAGTCAGTCAAAGTCCATACTTCGTTTTCATACATGGATCCTATCTCGGATTTCATGGCTTCTAGCCATTTGTCGGAATCCGGGCCCGCCATCGCTTCTTCATAGTTCGAAGGTTCACCGTTGTCTAACAACATGATTTCCAAGACAGGGTTGCCGTACCACTCTGGTGCGGAACGTGTCCTTGTGGACCTACGAATTTCAGTAGCAACTTGATCTAAAGTTTCATGATCATCATCATTAACTTCCTCTCTAGTCGGTGCAGGCACCTCAGGAACATTTTCTTGAGTTGCGCCATTTTCCGGTTCAAGAGGTAATACTTCAACAAGTTCTTCCTCCCACTTACTTCTTTCGAGAGAAACTCTTTCTCTGGAAAGGACCCATTCTTGGCAACAAAGATCTTGCCTTCGGATCTGAGGTAGAAGGTATACCCAATAGTTTCTTTAGGGTATCCTATGAAGACGCATTTTTCCGATTTGGGTTCGAGCTTTTCAGGTTGAAGTTTCTTGACATAAGCATCGCATCCCCAAACTTTCAGAAACGACAGCTTAGGTTTCTTCCCAAACCATAATTCATACGGTGTCGTCTCAACGGATTTCGACGGAGCCCTATTTAAAGTGAATGCGGCAGTCTCTAAAGCATACCCCCAAAAAGATAGCGGTAAATCGGCAAGAGACATCATAGACCGCACCATATCTAATAGAGTGCGATTACGACGTTCGGACACACCATTATGCTAAGGTGTTCCAGGCGGCGTGAGTTGTGAAACTATTCCACATTTTCTTAAGTGTGTGCCAAACTCGTGACTCAAGTATTCTCCTCCACGACCTGATCGCAGGAACTTGATTTTCCTGGCACGTTGATTCTCAACCTCACTCCGAAATTCCTTGAACTTTTCAAAGGTTTCAGACTTGTGTTTCATTAAGTAGACATACCCATATCTACTCAAGTCATCAGTGAGGGTGAGAACATAACGATAGCCACCGCGAGCCTCAACACTCATTGGACCGCACACATCAGTATGTATGATTTCCAATAAGTTGGTTGCTCGCTCCATTGTTCCTGAGAACGGAGTCTTGGTCATTTTACCCATGAGGCATGGTTCGCACGTGTCAAATGATTCGTAATCAAGAGACTCTAAAAGTCCATCAGCATGGAGCTTCTTCATGCGTTTGACACCTATGTGACCAAGGCGGCAGTGCCACAAGTATGTGGGACTATCATTATCAATCTTACATCTTTTGGTACTCACACTATGAACATGTGTAGCATTACGCTCGAGATTCATTAAGAATAAACCATTCACCATCGGAGCATGACCATAAAACATATCTCTCATATAAATAGAACAACCATTATTCTTGGATTTAAATGAGTAGCCATCTCGAACTAAACGAGATCCTGATACAATGTTCATGCTCAAAGCTGGCACTAAATAACAATTATTAAGGTTTAAAACTAATCCCGAAGGTAAATGTAGAGGTAGCGTGCCGACGGCGATCACATGACCTTGGAACCATTCCCGACGCGCATCGTCACCTCGTCCTTTGCCAGTCTCCGCTTATTCCGCAGCTCCTGTTTTGAGTTACAAATGTGAGCAACCGCACCGGTATCAAATACCCAAGAGCTACTACGAATACTGGTAAGGTACACATCAATTACATGTATATCACATATACCTTTCGTTTTGCCGGCCTTCTTGTCCGCTAAGTATTTAGGGCAGTTCCGCTTCCAGTGACCACTTCCCTTGCAATAAAAGCACTCAGTCTCGGGCTTGGTTCCATTCTTTGGCTTCTTCCCGGCAGCTTGCTTACCGGGCGCGGCAACTCCCTTGCCGTCCTTCTTGAAAGCTTTCTTACCCTTGGCCTTCTTGAACTTAGTGGTTTTATTCACCATCAACACTTGATGTTCCTTTTTGACTTCTACCTCTGCTGATTTCAGCATTGCAAATACTTCAGGAATGGTCTTTTCCATCCCCTGCATATTGAAGTTCATCACAAAGCTCTTGTAGCTCGGTGGAAGCGACTGAAGGATTCTGTCAATGACCGCGTCATCCGGGAGATTAACTCCTAGCTGAGTCAAGCGGTTATGCAACCCAGACATAGTGAGTATGTGCTCACTGACAGAACTGTTTTCCTCCATCTTACAGCTGAAGAACTTGTCAGAGACTTGATATCTCTCGACCCGGGCATGAGCTTGGAAAACCATTTTCAGCTCTTCGAACATCTCATATGCTCCGTGTCTCTCAAAACGTTTTTGGAGCCCCGGCTCTAAGCTGTAAAGCATGCCGCACTGAACGAGGGAGTAGTCATCGGTACGTGCCTGCCAAGCGTTCATAACGTCTTGTTCTGCAGGGAGAACAGGTGCGTCACCTAGCGGTGCTTGTAGAACATAATCTTTCTTGGCAGCTATGAGGATGATCCTCAGGTTCCGGACCCAGTCCGTATAGTTGCTGCCATCGTCTTTCAGCTTGGTTTTCTCTAGGAACGCGTTGAAGTTGAGGACTACGTTGGCCATTTGATCTACAAGACATATTGTAAATATTTTAGACTAAGTTCATGAAAATTAAGTTCATCTAATCAAATTATTCAATGAACTCCCACTTAGATAGACATCCCTCCTGTAATCTAAGTATAACATGATCCGAGTTAACTAGGCCGTGTCCGATCATCATGTGAGACGGACTAGTCAACATCGGTGAACATCTTCATGTTGATCGTATCTTCTATACGACTCATGCTCGACCTTTCGGTCTTCTGTGTTCCGAGGCCATGTCTGTACATGCTAGGCTCGTCAAGTCAACCTAAGTGTTTGCATGTGTAAATCTGTCTTACACCCGTTGTATGTGAACGTTAGAATCTAACACCCGATCATCACGTGGTGCTTCGAAACAACGTACTGTCGCAACGGTGCACAGTTAGGGGGAACACTTTCTTGAAATTATTATGAGGGATCATCTTATTTACTACCGTCGTTCTAAGCAAACAAGATGCAAAACATGATAAACATCGCATGCAATCAGATAATAATAGTGACATGATATGGCCAATATCACATAGCTCCTTTGATCTCCATCTTGGGGCTCCATGATCATCTTGTCACCGGCATGACACCATGATCTCCATCATCATGATCTCCATCATCGTGTCTCCATGAAGTTGCTCGCCAACTATTACTTCTACTACTACGGCTAACGCGTTTAGCAATAAAGTAAAGTAATTTACATGGCGTTTCTCAATGACACGCAGGTCATACAAAAAATAAAGACAACTCCTATGGCTCCTGCCGGTTGTCATACTCATCGACATGCAAGTCGTGATTCCTATTACAATAGCATGAACATCTCATACATCACATATATATCATTCATCATATATCACAACTTTGGCCATATCATATCACAAAGCACTTGCTGCAAAAACAAGTTACACGTCCTCTAATTGTTGTTGCAAGTTTTACGTGGCTGAAATAGGGTTCTAGCAAGAACATTTTCTTACCTACGTGAAAGCCACAACGTGATTTGTCAACTTCTATTTACCCTTCATAAGGACCCTGTTCATCGAATCCTCTCCAACTAAAGTGGGAGAGACAGACACCCGCCAGCCACCTTATGCAACTTGTGCATGTTAGTCGGTGGAACCGGTCTCACGTAAGCGTACGTGTAAGGTTGGTCCCGGCCGCTTCATCCCACAATACCGTTGAAGCAAGATAAGACTAGTAGCGGCAAGAAAGTTGACAACATCTACGCCCACAACAAATTGTGTTCTACTCGCGCAAGAAGAACTACGCATAGACCTAGCTCATGATGCCACTGTTGGGGAACGTTGCAGAAAACAAAAATTTTCCTACGGTTTCACCAAGATCCATCTAGGAGTTCATCTAGCAATGAGTGATTAGATTGCATCTACATACCTTTGTAGATCACGCGCGGAAGCGTTCAAAGAACGGGGATGAGGAAGGTGTACTCGACGTGATCCAAATCACCAGAGATCCTAGTGCCGAACGGACGGCACCTCCGCGTTCAACACACGTACGGTCAGCGTGACGTCTCCTTCTTCTTGATCCAGCAAGGAGGAAGGAGAGGTTGAGGAAGATGGCTCCAGCCGCAGCACGACGGCGTGGTGATGGTGGAGCTGCAGTACTCCGGCAGGGCTTCGCCAAGCACTATGGAGGAGGAGGATGTGTTGGAGAGGGAGAGGGAGGCACCAAAGATGTGTTCTGAAAAGCCCTCCTTCCCCCACTATATATAGGGAGTCCAAGGGGGGGGCGCCGGCCCTAGGAGATCCAATCTCCTAGGGGGGTACGGCCAAGGGAGGAATGCCTCCCCCCCAAGGCACCTAGGGGGTGCCTTCCCCCTTTGGGACTCTTCCCTCCTTGAACCCTAGGCGCATGGGCCTCTTGGGGCTGGTGCCCTTGGCCCATGTAGGCCAAGGCGCACCCCCTACAGCCCATGTGGCCCCTGGGGGCAGGTGGCCCCACCCGGTGGACCCCCGGGACCCTTCCGGTGGTCCCGGTACAATACCGGTGACCCCGAAACTTGTCCCGATGCCCGAAATAGCACTTCCTATATATAATTCTTTACCTCCGAACCATTCCGGAACTCCTCGTGACGTCCGGGATCTCATCCGGGACTCCGAACAACATTCGGGTTACTGCATATACATACCCTACAACCCTAGCGTCACCGAACCTTAAGTGTGTAGACCCTACGGGTTCGGGAGACATGTAGACATGACCGAGATCGCTCTCCGGTCAATAACCAACAGCGGGATCTGGATACCCATGTTGGCTCCCACATGCTCCTCAATGATCTCATCGGATGAACCACGATGTCGAGGATTCAAGAAATCCCGTATACAATTCCCTTTGTCAATCGGTATGTTACTTGCCCGAGATTCGATCGTCGGTATCCCAATACCTCGTTCAATCTCGTTACCGGCAAGTCACTTTACTCGTACCGTAATGCATGATCCCGTGACCAGACACTTGGTCACTTTGAGCTCATTATGATGATGCATTACCGAGTGGGCCCAGTGATACCTCTCCGTCATACGGAGTGACAAATCCCAGTCTTGATCCGTGTCAACCCAACAGACACTTTCGGAGATACCCGTAGCAAACCTTTATAGTCACCCAGTTACGTTGTGACGTTTGGTACATCCAAAGCACTCCTACGGTATCCGGGAGTTACATGATCTCATGGTCTAAGGAAAAGATACTTGACATTGGATAACTCTAGCAAACGAACTATACGATCTTATGCTATGTTTAGGATTGGGTCTTGTCCATCACATCATTCTCCTAATGATGTGATCTCGTTATCAATGACATCCAATGTCCATAGTCAGGAAACCATGACTATCTGTTGATCAACGAGCTAGTCAACTAGAGGCTTACTAGGGACATGTTGGTGTCTATTATTCACACATGTATTACGATTTCCGGATAACACAATTATAGCATGAATAAAAGACAATTATCATGAACAAGGAAATATAATAATAATGCTTTTATTATTGCCTCTAGGGCATATTTCCAACAGTCTCCCACTTGCACTAGAGTCAATAATCTAGTTACATTGTGATGAATCAAACACCCATGGAATTCTGGTGTTGATCATGTTTTGCTCTAGGGAGAGGTTTAGTCAACGGATCTGCTACATTCAGGTCCGTATGTACTTTACAAATATCTATGTCTCCATCTTGAACATTTTCACGAATGGAGTTGAAGCGACGCTTGATGTGCCTTGTCTTCTTGTGAAACCTGGGCTCCTTTGCAAGAGCAATAGCTCCAGTGTTGTCACAAAAGAGCTTGATCGGCCCCGACGCATTGGGTATGACTCCTAGGTCGGTGATGAACTCCTTCACCCAAATTGCTTCATGCGCAGCCTCCGAGGCTGCCATGTACTCCGCTTCACATGTAGATCCCTCCACGACGCTCTGCTTGCAACTGCACCAGCTTACTGCCCCACCATTCAATATATACACGTATCCGGTTTGTGACTTAGAGTCATCCAGATCTGTGTCGAAGCTAGCGTCGACGTAACCTTTTACGACGAGCTCTTCGTCACCTCCATAAATGAGAAACATTTCCTTAGTCCTTTTCAGGTACTTCAGGATATTCTTGACCGCTGTCCAGTGTTCCTTGCCGGGATTACTTTGGTACCTTCCTACCAAACTTACGGCAAGGTTTACATCAGGTCTGGTACACAGCATGGCATACATAATAGAACCTATGGCTGAGGCATAGGGGATGACACTCATCTCTTCAATATCTTCTGCCGTGGTCGGACATTGAGCTGAGCTCAATTTCACACCTTGTAACACAGGCAAGAACCCCTTCTTAGACTGATCCATATTGAATTTCTTCAATATCTTATCAAGGTATGTGCTTTGAGAAAGACCTATGAGGCGTCTTGATCTATCTCTATAGATCTTGATGCCTAATATATATGCAGCTTCTCCAAGGTCCTTCATTGAAAAACTCTTATTCAAGTAGGCCTTAATGCTGTCCAAGAGTTCTATATCATTTCCCATCAAAAGTATGTCATCTACATATAATATGAGAAATGCTACAGAGCTCCCACTCACTTTCTTGTAAAGACAGGCTTCTCCATAAGTCTGCGTAAACCCAAACGCTTTGATCATCTCATCAAAGCGAATGTTCCAACTCCGAGATGCTTGCAACAGCCCATAAATCGAGCGTTCGAGCTTGCATACCTTGTCAGCATTCTTAGGATCGACAAAACCTTCCGGCTGCATCATATACAATTCTTCCTTAAGGAAACCATTAAGGAATGCCGTTTTGACGTCCATTTGCCATATTTCATAATCATAGAATGCGGCAATTGCTAACATGATTCGGACGGACTTTAGCTTCGCTACCGGTGAGGAAGTCTCATCGTAGTCAACCCCTTGAACTTGTCGATAACCCTTAGCGACAAGCCGAGCTTTATAGATGGTCACATTACCATCCGCGTCTGTCTGCTTCTTAAAGATCCATTTATTTTCTATGGCTCGCCGCTCAACAGGCAAGTCAGTCAAAGTCCATACTTCGTTTTCATACATGGATCCTATCTCGGATTTCATGGCTTCTAGCCATTTGTCGGAATCCGGGCCCGCCATCACTTCTTCATAATTCGAAGGTTCACCGTTGTCTAACAACATGATTTCCAAGACAGGGTTGCCGTACCACTCTGGTGCGGAACGTGTCCTTGTGGACCTACGAATTTCAGTAGCAACTTGATCTAAAGTTTCATGATCATCATCATTAACTTCCTCTCTAGTCGGTGCAGGCACCTCAGGAACATTTTCTTGAGTTGCGCCATTTTCCGGTTCAAGAGGTAATAATTCATCAAGTTCTACTTTCCTCCCACTTACTTCTTTCGAGAGAAACTCTTTCTCTAGAAAGGACCCATTCTTGGCAACAAAGATCTTGCCTTCGGATCTGAGGTAGAAGGTATACCCAATAGTTTCTTTAGGGTATCCTATGAAGACGCATTTTTCCGATTTGGGTTCGAGCTTTTCAGGTTGAAGTTTCTTGACATAAGCATCGCATCCCCAAACTTTCAGAAACGACAGCTTAGGTTTCTTCCCAAACCATAATTCATATGGTGTCATCTCAACGGATTTCGACGGATCCCTATTTAAAGTGAATGCGGAAGTCTCTAAAGCATACCCCCAAAAGATAGCGGTAAATCGGCAAGAGACATCATAGATCGCACCATATCTAATAGAGTGCGATTACGACGTTCGGACACACCATTACGCTGAGGTGTTCCAGGCGGCGTGAGCTGTGAAACTATTCCACATTTTCTTAAGTGTGTGCCAAACTCATGACTCAAGTATTCTCCTCCACGATCTGATCGCAGGAACTTGATTTTCCTGTCACGTTGATTCTCAACCTCACTCTAAAATTCCTTGAACTTTTCAAAGGTCTCAGACTTGTGTTTCATTAAGTAGACATACCCATATCTACTCAAGTCATCAGTGAGGGTGAGAACATAACGATAGCCACCGCGAGCCTCAACACTCATTGGACCGCACACATCAGTATGTATGATTTCCAATAAGTTGGTTGCTCGCTCCATTGTTCCTGAGAACGGAGTCTTGGTCATTTTACCCATGTGGCATGGTTCGCACGTGTAAAATGATTCATAATCAAGAGACTCTAAAAGTCCATCAGCATGGAGCTTCTTCATGCGTTTGACACCTATGTGACCAAGGCGGCAGTGCCACAAGTATGTGGGACTATCATTATCAATCTTACATCTTTTGGTACTCACACTATGAACATGTGTAGCATTACGCTCGAGATTCATTAAGAATAAACCATTCACCATCGGAGCATGACCATAAAACATATCTCTCATATAAATAGAACAACCATTATTCTCGGATTTAAATGAGTAGCCATCTCGTATTAAACGAGATCCTGATACAATGTTCATGCTCAAACTTGGCACTAAATAACAATTATTAAGGTTCAAAACTAATCCCGTAGGTAAATGTAGAGGTAGCGTGCCGACGGCGATCACATCGACCTTGGAACCATTCCCGACGCGCATCGTCACCTCGTCCTTCGCCAGTCTTCGCTTATTCCGCAGCTCCTGTTTTGAGTTACAAATGTGAGCAACTGCACCGGTATCAAATACCCAGGAGCTACTACGAGTACTGGTAAAGTACACATCAATTACATGTATATCACATATACCTTTCGTTTTGCCGGCCTTCTTGTCCGCTAAGTATTTGGGGCAGTTCCGCTTCCAGTGACCACTTTCCTTGCAATAAAAGCACTCAGTCTCGGGCTTGGGTCCATTCTTTGGCTTCTTCCCGGCAGCTTGCTTGCCGGGCGTGGCAACTCCCTTGCCGTCCTTCTTGAAGGTTTTCTTACCCTTGCCTTTCTTGAACTTAGTGGTTTTATTCACCATCAACACTTGATGTTCCTTTTTGACTTCTACCTCTGCTGATTTCAGCATTGCAAATACTTCAGGAATGGTCTTTTCCATCCCCTGCATATTGAAGTTCATCACAAAGCTCTTGTAGCTCGGTGGAAGCGACTGAAGGATTCTATCAATGACCGCGTCATCTGGGAGATTAACTCCCAGCTGAGTCAAGCGGTTATGCAACCCAGACATAGTGAGTATGTGCTCACTGACAGAACTATTTTCCTCCATCTTACAGCTGAAGAATTTGTCGGAGACTTCATATCTCTCGACCTGGGCATGAGCTTGGAAAACCATTTTCAGCTCTTCGAACATCTCATATGCTCCGTGTCTCTCAAAACGCTTTTGGAGCCCCGGCTCTAAGCTGTAAAGCATGCTGCACTGAACGAGGGAGTAGTCATCGGTACGTGCCTGCCAAGCATTCATAATGTCTTGTTCTGCAGGGAGAACAGGTGCGTCACCTAGCGGTGCTTGTAGGACATAATCTTTCTTGGCAGCTATGAGGATGATCCTCAGGTTCCGGACCCAGTCCGTGTAGTTGCTGCCATCGTCTTTCAGCTTGGTTTTCTCTAGGAACGCGTTGAAGTTGAGGACTATGTTGGCCATTTGATCTACAAGACATATTGTAAAATATTTAGACTAAGTTCATGATAATTAAGTTCATCTAATCAAATTATTCAATGAACTCCCACTTAGATAGACACCCCTCCTGTAATCTAAGTATAACATGATCCGAGTTAACTAGGCCGTGTCCGATCATCACGTGAGACGGACTAGTCAACATCGGTGAACATCTTCATGTTGATCGTATCTTCTATACGACTCATGCTCGACCTTTCGGTCTTCTGTGTTCCGAGGCCATGTCTGTACATGCTAGGCTCGTCAAGTCAACCTAAGTGTTTGCATGTGTAAATCTGTCTTACACCTGTTGTATCTGAACGTTAGAATCTAACACCCGATCATCACGTGGTGCTTCGAAACAACGTACTGTCGCAACGGTGCACAGTTAGGGGGAACACTTTCTTGAAATTATTATGAGGGATCATCTTATTTACTACCGTCGTTCTAAGCAAACAAGATGCAAAACATGATAAACATCGCATGCAATCAGATAATAATAGTGACATGATATGGCCAATATCACATAGCTCCTTTGATCTCCATCTTGGGGCTCCATGATCATCTTGTCACCGGCATGACACCATGATCTCCATCATCGTGTCTCCATGAAGTTGCTCGCCAACTATTACTTCTACTACTATGGCTAACGCGTTTAGCAATAAAGTAAAGTAATTTACATGGCGTTTCTCAATGACACGCAGGTCATACAAAAAATAAAGACAACTCCTATGGCTCCTGCCGGTTGTCATACTCATCGACATGCAAGTCGTGATTCCTATTACAATGGCATGAACATCTCATACATCACATATATATCATTCATCATTCATCACAACTTTGGCCATATCATATCACAAAGCACTTGCTGCAAAAACAAGTTAGACGTCCTCTAATTGTTGTTGCAAGTTTTACGTGGCTGAAAAAGGGTTCTAGGAAGAACGTTTTCTTACCTACGTTAAAGCCACAACGTGATTTGTCAACTTCTATTTACCCTTCATAAGGACCCTTTTCATCGAATCCGCTCCAACTAAAGTGGGAGAGACAGACACCCGCCAGCCACCTTATGCAACTTGTGCATGTTAGTCGGTGGAACCGGTCTCACGTAAGCGTACGTGTAAGGTTGGTCCGGGCCGCTTCATCCCACAATACCGTTGAAGTAAGATAAGACTAGTAGCGGCAAGAAAGTTGACAACATCAACGCCCATAACAAATTGTGTTCTACTCGTGCAAAAGAACTACGCATAGACCTAGCTCATGATGCCACTGTTGGGGAACGTTGCAGAAAACAAAAATTTTCCTACGGTTTCACCAAGATCCATCTAGGAGTTCATCTAGCAACGAGTGATCGGATTGCATCTACATACCTTTGTAGATCACGCGCGGAAGCGTTCAAAGAACGGGGATGAGGAAGGCGTACTCGACGTGATCCAAATCACCGGAGATCCTAGTGCCTAACGGACGGCACCTCCGCGTTCAACACACGTATGGTCAGCGTAACGTCTCCTTCTTCTTGATCCAGCAAGGGGGAAGGAGAGGTTGAGGAAGATGGCTCCAACAGCAGCACGACGGCGTGGTGGTGGTGGAGCTGCAGTACTCCGGCAGGGCTTCGCCAAGCACTATGGAGGAGGAGGATGTGTTGGAGAGGGAGAGGGAGGCACCAAAGGCGTGGGGTGAGAGGCCCTCCTTCCCCCCACTATATATAGGGAGCCTAGGGGGGGCGCCGGCCCTAGGAGATCCAATCTCCTAGGGGGGGCGGCGGCCAAGGGAGGAATCCCTCCTCCCCAAGGCACCTAGGAGGTGCCTTCCCCCTTTGGGACTCTTCCATTCCTTATCTCTTGGCACATGGGCCTCTTGGGGCTGGTGCCCTTGGCCCATATAGGCCAAGGCGCACACCCTACAGCCCATGTGGCCCCTCGGGGCAGGTGGCCCCACCCGGTGGACCCCCGGGACCCTTCCGGTGGTCCCAGTACAATACCGGTGACCCCGAAACTTTTCCCGATGCCCGAAATAGCACTTCCTATATATAATTCTTTACCTCCGGACCATTCCGGGACTCCGAACAACATTCGGGTTACTGCATATACATATCCCTACAACCCTAGCGTCACCGAACCTTAAGTGTGTAGACCCTACGGGTTCGGGAGACATGTAGACATGACCGAGATCGCTCTTCGGTCAATAACCAACAACGGGATCTGGATACCCATGTTGGCTCCCACATGCTCCTCGATGATCTCATCGGATGAACCACGATGTCGAGGATTCAAGCAACCCCGTATACAATTCCCTTTGTCAATCGGTATGTTACTTGCCCGAGATCTGATCGTCGGTATCCCAATACCTCGTTCAATCTCGTTACCGGCAAGTCACTTTACTCGTACCGTAATGCATGATCCCGTGACCAGACACTTGGTCACGTTGAACTCATTATGATGATGCATTACCGAGTGGGCCCAGTGATACCTCTCCGTCATACGGAGTGACAAATCCCAGTCTTGATCCATGTCAACCCAACAGACACTTTCGGAGATACCCGTAGTATACCTTTATAGTCACCCAGTTACGTTGTGACGTTTGGTACACCCAAAGCACTCCTACGGTATCCGGGAGTTACATGATCTCATGGTCTAAGGAAAAGATACTTGACATTGGAAAAACTCTAGCAAACGAACTATACGATCTTATGCTATGTTTAGGATTGGGTCTTGTCCATCACATCATTCTCCTAATGATGTGATCTCGTTATCAATGACATCCAATGTCCATAGTCAGGAAACCATGACTATCTGTTGATCAACGAGCTAGTCAACTAGAGGCTTACTAGGGACATGTTGGTGTCTATTATTCACACATGTATTACGATTTCCGGATAACACAATTATAGCATGAATAAAAGACAATTATCATGAACAAGGAAATATAATAATAATGCTTTTATTATTGCCTCTAGGGAATATTTCCAACACCGAGGCCATGTCTGTACATGCTAGGCTCGTCAACTCAACCTAAGTGTATTGCGTGTGTAAATCTGGCTTACACCCGTTGTATTCGAACGTTAGAATCTATCACACCCGATCATCACATGGTGCTTCGAAACAACGAACCTTCGCAACGGTGCACAGTTAGGGGGAACACTTTCTTGAAATTATTACGAGGGGTCATCTTATTTAAGCTACCGTCGTTCTAAGCAAATAAGATGTAAAACATGATAAACATCACATGCAATCAAATAGTGACATGATATGGCCAATATCATTTGCTCCTTTTGATCTCCATCTTCGGGGCTCCATGATCATCGTTGTGACCGGCATGACACCATGATCTCCATCATCGTGTCTTCTTGAAGTTGTCTCGTCATCTATTACTTCTACTACTATGGCTAACGCTTTAGCAATAAAGTAAAGTAATTACATGACGTTTATGTTGACACGCATGTCATAAATAAATAAAGACAACTCCTATGGCTCCTGCCGGTTGTCATACTCATCGACATGTGATACGTCTCCAACATATCTATAATTTTTGATTGCTCCATGCTACTTTATCTACTGTTTTGGACTATATTGGGCTTTATTTTCCGTCGCCGCAAGCCTCCAGAACCACGAAAAACCAATCGGGACCCCTTTTCGGTACCCTGCCGGAGGGGGGATCCATCACCGGTGGCCATCTTCATCATCCCGGCGCTCTCCATGATGAGGAGGGAGTAGTTTTCCCTCAGGGCTGAGGGTATGTACCAGTAGCTATGTGTTTGATCTCTCTCTCTCTCTCTCTCTCTCTCTCTCTCGTGTTCTCTCTAGTGTTCCTCTATGTCACGATCTTGATGTATCCCAAGCTTTGCTATTGTAGTTGGATCTTATGATGTTTCTCCCCCTCTACTCTCTTGTGATGAATTGAGTTTCCCCTTTGAAGTTATCTTATCAGATTGAGTCTTTATGAGAACACTTGATGTATGTCTTGGTGATCAACTTGCGGGTTTCGTGACATTGGGAACCTATGCATAGGGGTTGGCACACGTTCTTGATTCTCCGGTAGAAACTTTGGGGCACTCTTTGAAGTACTTTTATGTTGGTTGGATAAATCTGAGATTGTGTGATGCATATCGTATAATCATGCCCACGGATACTTGAGGTGACAATGGAGTATCTAGGTGACATTAGGATTTTGGTTGATTTGTATCTTAAGGTGTTATTCTAGTAAAAACTCTAGGGTTGTTTGTGACACTTATAGGAATAGCCCAACGGATTGATTTGAAAGAATAACTTTGAGGTGGTTTCGTACCCTACCATAATCTCTACGTTTGTTCTCCGCTATTAGTGGCTTTGGAGTGACTCTTTGTTGCATGTTGAGGGCTTGTCATATGTTCTATCTATGTTATTATTGTTGAGAGAACTTGCACTAGTGAAAGTATGAACCCTAGGCCTTGTTTCCTACCATTGCAATACCGTTTACGCTCACTTTTACCACTTGTTACCTTGCTGTATTTATATTTTCAGTTTACAAAACCCATATCTACCATCCATATTGCACTTGTATCACCATCTCTTCGCCGAACTAGTGCACCTATACAATTTGCCATTGTATTGGGTGTGTTGGGGACACAAGAGACTTTTTGTTATTTGGTTGCAGGGTTGTTTGAGAGAGACCATCTTCCTCCTATGCCTCTCGCAGATTGATAAACCTTAGGTCATCCACTTGAGGGAAATTTGCTACTGTCCTACAAACCTGTGCATTTGCAGGCCCAACAACGTCTACAAGAAGAAGGTTGTGTAGTAGACATCAAGCTCTTTTCTGGCGCCGTTGCCGGGGAGGCTAGGTAAGTGAAGGTATATCTTTAGATCTTGCAATCATCTTTTTGTTTCTTGTTTTAGCACTAGTCTAGTTTATAAAAGAAAACTACCAAAAAAATGGAATTGAGTTTGTCTCATACGCTTCACCTTTTTAATATCTTTCGTGAGTATGATGGAAAGGATAATTGTGCTCAAGTGCTAGAAGAAGAAATCTCTAAATTGTTTGGCACTAAATATGTGAATGATGAGCATGATTGCAATTTTGTTAGTATGAATTCCTTGAATATCCGTGATGATAATGATATGCAAAGCCACAAGCTTGGGGAAGCTATGTTTGATGAAGATGATATTTTTTGTCCCCCAAGCTTTGATGAGAAAATTTACTATGATGAAAGAATGCGTCCTATCTATGATGATTATTGTGATGACACGTATGCTATAAAGAATAATGATAACCATGAAACTTGTCATCTTGATCTTAATTTTCAATCACATGATAGCTATTTTGTTGAGTTTGCTCCCACTATTATTCATGAGAAGAATTTTGCTTATGTGGAGAGTAGTAAATTTTCTATGCTTGTAGATCATGAAAAGAATGCTTTAGGTGCTGGTTATATTGTTGAATTCATTCATGATGCTACTGAAAATTATTATGAGGGAGGAATATATGCTTGTAGGAATTGCAATAATATCAAGTTTCCTCTCTATGTGCTTAAGTTTTTGAAGCTATGCTTGTGTTACCCTCCTATGCTAGTTGATTATTGTTCTCATAAGTTGTTTGCTCACAAAATCCCTATGCATAGGAAGTATGTTAGACTTAAATGTTCTAGTCATATTCTTTATGGTGCTCTCTTTATATTATAATTCTTATCTTTTATGTGAGCATCGTTGAAATCATCATGCCTAGCTAGGGGCGTTAAACGATAGCGCTTGTTGGGAGGCAACCCAACTTTATTTTTGTTCCTTGCCTTTTGCTCCTGTTTAGTAATAAATAATTCATCTATACTCTATTTAGATGTGTTTTTATGTTTTAATTAGTGTTTGTGCCAAGTAGAACCTTTGGGAAGACTTGGGTAAAGTCTTGTTGATCATGCTGTAAAAAACAGAAACTTTAGCGCTCACGAGAACTGCTGCCATTTTTATTTGGAGAGTGATATTTAGTTAATTCTTTTTGAAGATCATTAATAGATAAATTCCTAAGGTCAAGCAATTTATTTTAGAATTTTATGAGTTCCAGAAGTATATGTTTGATCCAGATTACTACAGACTATTCTGTTTTTGACAGATTCTGTTTTTCGTGTGTTGTTTGCTTATTTTAATGAATCTATGGCTAGTAAAATAGTTTATAAACCATAGAGAAGTTGGAATACAGTAGGTTTAACACCAATATAAATGAATAATGAGTTCATTACAGTACCTTGAAGTGGTGATTTATTTTCTTATACTAACGGAGCTTACGAGTTTTCTGTTAAGTTTTGTGTTGTGAAGTTTTCAAGTTTTGGGTAAGGATTCGATGGACTATGGAATAAGGAGTGGCAAGAGCCTAAGCTTGGGGATGCCCAAGGCACCCCCAGGTAATATTCAAGGACAACCAAGAGCCTAAGCTTGGGGATGCCCCGGAAGGCATCCCCTCTTTCGTCTTCGTTCATCAATAACTTTACTTGGAGCTATATTTTTATTCACCACATGATATGTGTTTTGCTTGGAGCGTCATGTTATTTTATTTTGTTTTGCTTGCTGTTTGGATACAATACCAAGATCTGAAATTATTAAATGGGAGAGTCTTCACATAGTTACATAATTAGTCGACTACTCATTGATCTTCATTTATATCTTTTGGAGTAGTTTGTTGTTTGCTCTAGTGCTTCACTTATACCTTTTAGAGCATGGTGGTAGTTTTATTTTTAAGAAATAGATGAACTCTCATGTTTCACATAGATTATTTTGAGAGTCGTTAATAGCATGGTAATTTGCTTAATGTTAATATACTTGGTATTCAAGATATGTGAAACTTTCTTTTTAGTGGGTTGAATACTAAGATAAGTTTGATGCTTGATAATTGTTTTGAGATATGGAGGTGATAATATCATAGTCGTGCTAGTTGAGTAGTTGTGAATTTGAGAAATACTTGTGTTGAAGTTAGCAAGTCCCGTAGCATGCACGTATGGTTAAAGTTGTGTAACAAATTTGAAGCATGAAGTGTACCTGGCTTGTGCATCCTTATGAGTGGCGGTCGGGGACGAGCGATGGTCTTTTCCTACCAATCTATCCCCCTAGGAGCATGCGCGTAGTACTTGATTTTTGATGACTTCTAAATTTTTGCAATAAGTATATGAGTTCTTTTGACTAATGTTGAGTCCATGGATTATACGCACTTTTACCTTTCCGCCATTTGCTAGCCTCTTCGGTACCGTGCATTGCCCTTTCTCACATTGAGAGTTGGTGCAAACTTCATTGGTGCATCCAAACCCCGTGATATGATACGCTCTTTCACACATAAACCTCCCTATATCTTCCTCAAAACAGCCACCATACCTACCTATCATGGCATTTCCATAGCCATTCCGAGATATATTGCCATGCAACTTCCATCATCATCATCATCATCATCATGACATGCTTTACTTTTGTCATATTGCCATTGCATGATCTTGTAGTTGACATCGTATTTGTGGCAAAGCCACCATGCATTATTTTTCATACATGTCACTCTTGATTCATTGCACCATCCCGATACACCGCCGGAGGCATTCATATAGAGTCATATCTTTTTCTAGTATCGAGTTGTAATCCTTATGTTGTAATCAATAGAAGTGTGATGATCATCATTATTAGAGCATTGCCCAATCAAAAAGAGAGAGAGAGAAAGGCCAAAAAGAAAAAAAGAAAGGCCCAAAAAAAGGAGAAAATAAAAAGGGCAATGCTACTATCTCTTTTTCCACACTTGTGCTTCAAAGTAGCACCTTGTTCTTCATGTAGTGAGTCTCATATATTGTGCTTCAAAGTAGCACCATGATTTTCATATAGTGAGTCTCATAAGTTGTCTTGTTCATACTAGTGGGAATTTTTCATTATAGAACTTGGCTTGTATATTCCAACGATGGGCTTCCTCAAAATGCCCTAGGTCTTCATGAGCAAGCAAGTTGGATGCACACCCACTAGTTTTCTTTTGTTGAGCATTCTTAGCTCTAGTGCATCCGTTGCATGGCAACCCCTACTCCTTGCATTAACATCAATTGATGGGCATCTCCATAGCTCATTGATTAGCCTCGTTGATGTGAGACTTTCTCCTTTTTTTGTCTTCTCCACACAATCCCCATCATCATATTCTATACCACCCATAGTGCTATGTCCATGGCTCGCGCTCATGTATTGCGTGAAGGTTGAAATTTTTTGAGATTATTTGAGTATGAAACAATTGCTTGGCTTGTCATCGTGGGTATAGAAGTTGGGAACATCTTTGTGTGACGAAAATGAAGCATAGCCTAACTATATGATTTTGTAGGGATGAACTTCCTTTGGCCATGTTATTTTGAGATGATATAATTGTTTGATTAGTATGCTTGAAGTATTATCATTTTTATGTCAATATGAACTTTTGTCTTGAACCTTTCGGATCTGAATATTCATACCATGATTAAGAAGATTTACATTGAAATTATGCCAAAGTATCACTCCGCATCAAAAATTCTCTTTTTATCATTTACCTACTCGAGGACGAGCAGGAATTAAGCTTGGGGATGCCTGATACGTCTCCAACGTATCTATAATTTTTGATTGCTCCATGCTACTTTATCTACTGTTTTGGACTATATTGGGCTTTATTTTCCACTTTTATATTATTTTTGGGACTAACCTATTAACCGGAGGCCCAGCCCAGAATTGTTGTTTTTGCCTATTTCAGTATTTCGAGGAAACAGAATATCAAACGGAGTCCAAATGGAATGAAACCTTCGGGAATGTGATCTTCTCACCGAACGTGATCCAGGAGACTTGGACCCTACTCCAAGAAGTTTCCGGGGAGGTCACGAGGGTGGAGGGCGCGCCCCCCCTGGGCGCGCCCCCTGCCTCGTGGGCCCCTCGGAGCTCCACCGACGTACTCCTTTCACCCATATATACCGTCGTACCCTAAAACTTCCAGAATAGGAGATTAGATCGGGAGTTCCGCCGCCGCAAGCCTCCAGAACCACGAAAAACCAATCGGGACCCCTTTCCGGTACCCTGCCGGAGGGGGGATCCATCACCGGTGGCCATCTTCATCATCCCGACGCTCTCCATGACGAGGAGGGAGTAGTTTTCCCTTGGGGCTGAGGGTATGTACCAGTAGCTATGTGTTTGATCTCTCTCTCTCGTGTTCTTTCTCGTGTTCCTCTATGGCACAATCTTGATGTATCCCGAGCTTTGCTATTGTAGTTGGATCTTATGATGTTTCTCCCCCTCTAATCTCTTGTGATGAATTGAGTTTCCTCTTTGAAGTTATCTTATCAGATTGAGTCTTTATGAGAACACTTGATGTATGTCTTGGTGATCAACTTGCGGGTTTCGTGACATTGGGAACCTATGCATAGGGGTTGGCACACGTTCTTGATTCTCCGGTAGAAACTTTGGGGCACTCTTTGAAGTACTTTTATGTTGGTTGGATAAATTTGAGATTGTGTGATGCATATCGTATAATCATGCCCACGGATACTTGAGGTGACAATGGAGTATCTAGGTGACATTAGGGTTTTGGTTGATTTGTATCTTAAGGTGTTATTCTATTAAAAACTCTAGGGTTGTTTGTGACACTTATAGGAATAGCCCAACGGATTGATTTGAAAGAATAACTTTGACGTGGTTTCGTACCCTACCATAATCTCTACGTTTGTTCTCCGCTATTAGTGGCTTTGGAGTGACTCTTTGTTGCATGTTGAGGGCTTGTCATATGTTCTATCTATGTTATTATTGTTGAGAGAACTTGCACTAGTGAAAGTATGAACCCTAGGCCTTGTTTCCTACCATTGCAATACCGTTTACGCTCACTTTTAGCACTTGTTACCTTGCTGTTTTTATATTTTAAGTTTACAAAAATCCATATCTACCATCCATATTGCACTTGTATCACCATCTCTTCGCCGAACTAGTGCACCTATACAATTTGCCATTGTATTGGGTGTGTTGGGGACACAAGAGACTTTTTGTTATTTGGTTGCAGGGTTGTTTGAGAGAGAACATCTTCCTCCTACGCCTCTCGCGGATTGATAAACCTTAGGTCATCCACTTGAGGGAAATTTGCTACTGTCCTACAAACCTGTGCACTTGCAGGACCAACAACGTCTACAAGAAGAAGGTTGTGTAGTAGACATCAACATGCAAGTCGTGATTCCTATTACAAGAACATGATCAATCTCATACATCACATATATCATTCATCACATCCTTTTGGCCATATCACATCACACGGTACATGCTGCAAAAACAAGTTAGACGTCCTCTAATTGTTGTTGCAAGTTTTTACGTGGCTGCTATAGGTTTCTAGCAAGAACGTTTCTTACCTACGCCAAAACCACAATGTGATATGCCAATTTCTATTTACCCTTCGTAAGGACCCTTTTCATCGAATCCGATCCGACTAAAGTGGGAGAGACAGACACCCGCTAGCCACCTTATGCAACTAGTGCTTGTCAGTCGGTGGAACTAGTCTCACGTAAGAGTACGTGTAAGGTCGGTCCGGGCCGCTTCATCCCACGATGCTGCCAAATCAAGACAAGACTAGTAACGGCAAGTAAATTGAGAAAATCGACGCCCACAACAACTTTCTACTCGTGCATAGAAACTACGCATAGACCTAGCTCATGATGCCACTGTTGGGGATCGTAGCAGAAATTTAAAATTTTCTACGCATCACCAAGATCAATCTATGGAGTAATCTAGCAACAAGGGGAAGGGGAGTGCATCTACATACCCTTGTAGATCGCTAAGCGGAAGCTTTGCAATAACGCGGATGAAGGAGTCGTACTCGCAGCGATTCAGATCGCGGTTGATTCCGATAAGCGCCGAACAACGACGCCTCCGCGTTCAACACACGTGCAGACCGGTGACGTCTCCCACGCCTTGATCCAGCAAGGGGAGAAGGAGAGGTTGGGAAGATTCCATCCAGCAGCAGCACGACGGTGTGGTGGTGGTGGAGGAGCGCGGGACTCCAGCAGGGCTTCGCCAAGCACTACGAGAGACGAGGAGGGAGAGGGGTAGGGCTGCGCCAAGAGAGATCAAATCGTATGTTGGGCAGCCCCCATACCTCAAGTATATATAGGGGAGGGGAGGGGGCTGCGCCCCCTCTAGGGTTCCCACCCCAAGGGGTGCGGCAGCCCTAGATCCCATCTAGGGTGGCGGCCACAAGGGGGGGAGGGGGAGGCGCACCTGTGGTGGGCCTTAGGGCCCATCTGCCCTAGGGTTTGCCCCCTTCCCCTCTTGGAGGCGCCTTGGGCCTTGGTGGGAGGCGCCCCAGCCCACCTAGGGGCTGGTCCCTTCCCACTATTGGCCCATTTAGGCCTCCGGGGCTGGTGGACCCCCGGGACCCTCCCGGTGGTCCCGGTACGTTACCGATAGCACCCGAAACTTTTCCGGTGACCAAAATGGGACTTCCCATATATAAGTCTTTACCTCCGGACCATTCTGGAACTCCTCGTGACGTCCGGGATCTCATCCGGACTCCGAACAACATTCGGTAACCGCGTACATACTTTCCCTATAACCCTATCGTCATCGAACCTTAAGTGTGTAGACCCTACGGGCTCGGGAGTCATGCAGACATGGCCGAGACAACTCTCCGGTCAATAACCAACAGCGGGATCTGGATACCCATGTTGGTTCCCACATGCTCCACGATGATCTCATCAGATGAACCATGATGTCAAGGATTCAATTGATCCCGTATACAATTCGCTTTGTCTATCAGTATGATACTTGCCCGAGATTCAATCGTCGGTATCCCGATACCTTGTTCAATCTCGTTACCGGCAAGTCTCTTTACTCGTTCCGTAACACATCATCCCGTGATCAACTCCTTGGTCACATTGTGCACATTATGATGATGTCCTACCGAGTGGGCCCAGAGATACCTCTCCGTTACACGGAGTGACAAATCCCAGTCTCGATTCGTGCCAACCCAATAGACACTTTCGAAGATACCCATAGTGCACCTTTATAGCCACCCAGTTATGTTGCGACGTTTGGCACACTCAAAGCACTCCCACGGTATTCGGGAGTTGCACAATCTCATGGTCTAAGGAAATGATACTTGACATTAGAAAAGCTTTAGCATACGAACTACACGATCTTGTGCTAGGCTTAGGATTGGGTCTTGTCCATCACATCATTCTCCTAATGATGTGATCCCGTTATCAACGACATCCAATGTCCATGGTCAGGAAACCGTAACCATCTATTGATCAACGAGCTAGTCAACTAGAGGCTTACTAGGGATATGGTGTTGTCTATGTATCCACACATGTATCTGAGTTTCCTATCAATACAATTCTAGCATGGATAATAAACGATTATCATGAACAATGAAATATAATAATAATAACTAATTTATTATTGCCTCTAGGGCATATTTCCAACACATTGATGCCGGCCTTGGTGTGGAATATGTGGCATCGTTGGTCTTCTTCTTGGTGATGTTGGAGAGCCAAAACTTTGGAGACAACAAGTGCGGGACTTGAGTCTTCATCGCAAAAGACTTGTTCTTCTTCATTGTTCACTTGGCGGTGCATGGCGACTTGCTCAAGGGCTTCCATTTCGCCTTCACTCATTGAGTCATAAGTGCCATCGTCGTTGAAGACCATGGTTCGCTTGTTGGTGCACTCATAGGACTTGTGGTCTCGGCCTCCGCAAGTGAAACACTTGAAGGAACTCGTCTTGACGGTCTCATCGGTTGGGGTTGATGATGATGAAGCTCTCGGCTTGAAGTTGCTCGTAGTAGGATGGCTTGTAGTTGACGAAGCTTTCTTGGAACTTGACTTGTCGATGTTGGTAGTAGAAGGCTTTTTAGTCGGTGTTGGAGTCGTTGAAGCTTGGATGTTGGAGAAGCCGTAGGACTTGGATGAGAACTTGGCATACTTGAAATCATCTTGCACTTGGCGTTCCGCTTTGGTAGCTTGGTGCACTAGCTCGATGAGGTTCGAGTATGGTTGGAATTCGGCGATCTTCTTGATAGGATGGTTGTAAACGTGCCATTGTTTGCTCATCATCTTCCGTGACGTTGGCTCGTATCATTGCAATCTCCATCTCCTTGTATTACTCTTCAACACTCTTTGTTCCTTGCTTGAGTTGTTGGAGTTTCTTGAAGAGGTCGCGGTTGTAGTAGGTAGGCACGAAGCGTGCTCTCATGACATCCTTCATTTGCGCCCAAGTAGTGATGGGTGGTTCACCTCTTGCCTCTCGGCGCTCGATAACTTGTTCCCACCAAATGAGCACATAGTCTTGGAACTCAAGGGATGCCATTGCGATCTTCTTCTCTTCTTCATAATTGTGCAAACGGAAGATCTTGTGAACTTTCAATGCCCATGAAAGGTACTCTTCGGGATCGTTGCTTCCGTTGAACTTGGGCATGGTGAACTTGAGCTTGCCATAGCGTTGCTCTTCATTGTGTTGGGGTCGGGGATGATGACGCCCATGTTGTTGATTATTGTTCAACTCGTGGTGCTCTTGGCGCGGAGGGTTGTCAACCTCTTGTTGCTCTTGTCGTGGAGGATCTCCATTGTCTTCATGATTTTGAGGAACTTGTTGTTCTTGACGTGCTTGTGGAGGAGTTTGTCGAGCTCGAGGAGGAACTTAACGGTGCACGCGAGCTTGATAAATCCTCTCGCGAACTTCTTCGCGAAGTGCTTCGGCATGTTCACGAGCTTGTTGGCCTCAGCTGGCTACGGCTCGACTTGAATAGCGTAGAGCTTGTTGTGACTCAAGTGCTTGAGCGTCACGGAGTTGTTGTTCTTGACGTTGTGCCTCGACATCTTGAGCATTTTGGTGTAGACGCGCTCGCTCTTCCTCTTCATGTTGTCGTTGTCGTTGCCGTTCTCGTGCTAGCGCAAAGGCCTCTTGAGTTTGACGTTGTCGGCGCTCTTGAGAGTCGGTGTCGCGTAGGGGATTGAGGCTTGCTTGACGATCGTTGCGCGCGGCTCGGCGAAGAGTGTTCGATGTCGGTGTACTTGAGCCGGAGAGTGTGAAGTCGGAGTGTCGGTTTGAACGGCTCCTTCTTGAAGTGGAAGAAGAGCGGTTGAGCAACAAAGCACGGATTTCGTCCATCCTTGCGTCATTCTCTTGCTTGTGATTGCCGAGATTGTGGTCGAAGTAGTTCCTTGTACGTTGCTCTGAAAGTCGCAAGTCGGCGGCAAGGTTGTCGATGCGTTCACTCATAGCTTGTTGCTCTTGATGCAAAGCACGTTGTGCACCAAAGAGGTGACTCTTGGTGACGAAGGAGGTCATGTCGTCGTCTTGCTCCATGAAGAGTGGGTTGGTAGAAGTACTTGGCCTATCCATCATTCCAAGACAAATGTGAGTGGTAGAAAGAGAGGAACGAATACCAAATGTACCTTGACCGAAGTTGAAAGTGAATCGAGGATCATTCCAATGTAGGACAAGGAAATAGCACAATTGGTACTAGCTCTTGTCGGTTTCTCACAACTACACAAGTAAAAGCTTTTGGTGGAGCTTGGTTAGGATGGTGGCACAAAATTTGATGCAATTGTAAGTGAGCTTCAATAATGTTGGAAAAGATTCGCAAGATGCAATGTAACAGGTAGACCAAGCATATAAGGTACACGGAAACACACACGCAAAAAGATAAGTGGGGTCGTGCAACCAAGGGTGAGCCAAAATGTGGAATCCACAAACATGCTCTTGTTGCACAACACTAGAGAGACCCTAGCATGATTGCACAATAGGCGGATACAAGAATTTGTGCACAACCTACTTAGCAAAAATGCAACGACTTCTATCCCAAGTATGCTCTATGCAAGGTGTTGCTATGATATGATCCAAGATGATCGGGTATGACAATCTTAATGTTTTATGGTGCTATGGTTCTTACTTAAAAGCTCTTTGCTTATCTTTCCTCTTTGCTTAAAAGCTTGTTTGACTCTTTGATGTTGGAGCTCTTTTCTCATGCAATGCTTGACGAACCGATATAGCAAGTGAGTATGCGATGAAAACTTTGTAACACAAGAGATGATACCAATATATGCAACAATGATGTATGTATGCTATGAGAAGTATGATCACTAATGTGCACAAGTCGTTGCCTGCAATACTCAATGGCTAGTCTCAATGGGTAAGCAACGCAAATGAGTAAGGCTATGATGGCTATCAATGTAATGGCAAGAGTGATATATCCAATACCAAGATGGGCTACCGGTGTTGCTTTCGGTATGGTGTCAAAATGGTGGCACGAATACCAAGGTGTAGTCGAGGTGGTCGTTGTTGATGACGATGTAGGACGGCGGTGATGATGTAGGACGCGTCCGTGGCGAAGATGAGTGGCGGTGATGTCGATGTCGAACCGTACCTAGATAGCCGAAACACAAAAGGATACGGTACCGCAACTCAAATTCTCAAACCTCGAAGTAGCAAATGTGTCGGAGAGCGAAACGGTCCAAAATGGCCGGGCTATGTGGAAGTGGGAGGTATGCAGAAGTATATGTGGTATATGGTGGGCACCGGAACAAAATTTGGTAAAAAATGGACGGAAAACGGGGCGGTGGATGGAGATGTTGCTGCAAGGGGTCGGATGTCCGAGTGGAAGGCCGGATGTCCGGGCCTGTCGGGCCGGATGTCCGGGCTTTGGATCCGGGGACGAACGGGATGAACACCGCGAGGGGAGGTCAAATCCAGGCGAAATTCGGAGGAATTTGTGGATGGAAATTGGGGGGAAATGGATGGAAAGCTAGATCCACTCAATACAAAGCAAATCCACGGATCCAAACCAACAAAATCTCAACACACCAACAAATCAATTTTTTAGGCTATTTTTGGTGGGGAATTTCCGAATTAGGACGAAAAACAACAAAACAAGGCTAGAAACACAACGGGGAGGCTCCGAAATCGTGATCAACGTGGCTCATGATACCATGATGATGTATGGTGGAACCCTAATCGGTCGATCTTTCATGAAAGGAGCGGAATCCCGCGAAGAACACGAGGAACACAAAGGGGAAAACGAGAGAAACACAAGGGGAAACGAAGAGGAACACTCAAACCAACATGAATAAGTCATACATGTGCTAGATCCTCGGATACATGGAACGATACACGGTACACGATCAACTAGGGACGATACAATGGTAACGGTCTTCTCCGTGAGGAGGTCTTGAGTTCTTCCCTAAAAGGGGTCTTGAATCCGCTTGGGGGATCTTCTCCGGTGGAGGCTCGAATCTCCGTGGAGAAGGTAACCAAGTGGATGAGCAAAGCTCTCACACAAACATGAGCTAAACCTTTGCTAACCCTAGAAAGTTGGGCGAGGTGGAGTATATATAGTCTAGTGGGGAGAAGGGATACACGGGCCTCGACCCTTCACTGTGCGCAGACAGGGGAGGCCGGATGTCCGGGCTGGTCGGACCGGATGTCCGGGCTTTCAGGCGACGCCGGATGTCCGGGCTGGGGAGGCGGGATGTCCGGGCTGGAGTGGTGTATTTGTTGCTCTCGGGTTCGGAGGGGCCGGATTTCCGGGCTGGTGGTCGGATGTCCGGGGGCTCGGGAGAGGCTGGATGTCCGGGCTGTCGGGGCCGGATGTCCGGGCTGTCGGGGCCGGATGTCCGGGGCTTGTAGCTTCTGGCGGCTATGCTGCTGTAGTGGATGACGCTCTAGGGGCCGGATGTCCGGGGCCTGGGAGATGTTCTTGGTTCCTTCCGTTGGTTCTCCTCATCCGTGGACTTGGGGATTTGTACATCTTCATGTGCATCTTCGGGAGGGTCCTCTTGGTGCCTAATCTTGCACAACACCTCGGACTTAGTTAGTAGCCATGTCTCATGCATAGAAAGTGAAAGTTCGGAGAGGAGTGGGTTAACCTTATCTTCGATAGCCTTGGCTCAGACTCGTGTCATTGGTTCAAGTGGTGTCGTTGAAGGTGTAGGTGTGTTCATGGAGATGATCTTGGGATGCTCCGCATCATTACCGGTCCATCGCCTTTTGATATGCCGTTTCTTATCACAGGACACATAACATATGATGACTTTCAGGGGTCCTATGGGTTGACAACTTAGTCTTTGTTACATGCGTTCTAATGCGCGTCGCCACCTTTGTCGATGAGAACATTTTGTTTCTAGGACTCTATCAACATACGTAGAGGGTTATATGCATCTCGAATGTAAAGGCCGACGTTGCTAAAGTTTCTATTTCCTAGAAATGATATTCAATTTTATACCGAGGTGAGGGTTGGGAACAGGGCATGTGTAGTACGGACATACGTGTATATATGTATATGCATGCATCTGCCACGGATCGAATGCCACCGTCTCTCTCGGTGAAGCTATAGCGCCACTCTGTCCGCTGACTTATTACAGAACCAGCCAAGGCATTCATGCATGCATGCATGCATGAGTTTCTCTGGTCGCCCATGAAGCGCCCATTTTCTCTAGAGCAAAACGAGATTTGACAGCTCGTTCGGTCGATCGATCCGCCCGACACATGTACCTTTCGTGCCAGCTCGAGTTCATGCCATGTACGGCCCTGCAAATCTGACAAAATCATAGGTTTTCTCACACCAAACCGAACCCAGATTAACCTTGGGCAAGCTAGCTAGGCATGCAGAATGATTCTCAGACTCAAAACGTATACATAGGTTACCATTGACTCAGCCGTAGCACACGTACGGACGCACACTCGTAGTACATACGTTCCGCCACGTGAATGCATGTTTACTTAATTAATTAAGCACTACTAGCTGTCTGCCTTGCAGATCTGAGTAGCCAAAGCCAGGTACGATGAACACTGGACGTGCGGTACTGAATCGAGTACGCGTGTTAATTTACGTGATTTGGAATGACCGGAGGTCTGGACTACTACTACTCTATAATCCTACTACTACTAATATATGCACGCTTAGTTAATTCGCCGACATTTTTATAGGTACGTACGTGTTTGCATCTGTGTTACCCCGGTCTTGGGATACGTACAACATGATCTGTTCGCATGTACGTACGTACGTGCATGCAAGAAATTCGCGCGATCCACGCATGTGTTCGTGCGACACGCATGCAATGCAACCCACAACAAGATAGTACATCGCACCTTGCAGCTGCTCGTGATCTGCGAATGTACGGCATGCTCCCTGCATGCGTACATACGTGTGCGTCGTTCATTTGACAGGCGGGAGCACTTTAGTCTCGAGCTAATTAAATTTAGTCTGCATCGATCTTCACATGCATGCTTGTTTTTTTAGTGAGTGGACATGCATGCATGTCTTGGTAAGTATTATTTCACGAGTGCTCCTACATTAGTTCGATAGGTGAGAGCACTTTAGCATAACTTTAGAAGAAATGCAATGCAAACCATGATGGTTAACTTGGATTTCGGGTGCAAATACAATCCAAAAATAGCCCGTGCTGCTGCCTTTGGCCACCATGGCAAGTTCGAACTTTTCAGGTCGAGGAGGATAATTTATCCTCTGTGGCTGTTTGTGAGTTTGGTTAGATGCAATTAGACGCCTATTTTTCCCGTTGAAAAATATATAAGGGATCGATTATAGATGCTCTTAAGTAGTGTTTTAGTCATGCCGGGCGAGTGACAAAAAAAGAGAACCCATAAAACCCACAACGCCTTTGAGGTGGAGTTTGGGAGCATGAGTTGTGTGCCGACTTGGGATACGAGGGAGAGATGATTGTAAAATGTATACATGACTATTAGATACAATCTTGCCCTTTTGCACATAAAAAATTCAACATTTAGAACAACTCCAATGGGACGACCCAAACGGATGCTGATTTTGTCTTTTTTTGTCTGTTTGGGTCGCCCGTCCGTCTGTCCGCATCCGCTTTTTTGTTTGGGTCGACCGGTGTGTCTAACGGAAGCCAGACCCATTTTGTGCATATCCGCGTCGGCACTCAGTCAAACATCTGGTGGACGAGCTCCCGCGCGACCTCACCCTGCGCCCGCGAGCTTACCTCCGCCGCCTCGCCCGCGAGCTCCCGTCCGCATCTCGTCAGACCCGTTGCGCGCGCCCCACCCCCGCCCTGCAACTCGGTCACGCCCCCGCGAGGTCGCCTCCGCCGACGCCCGTGCTCTGGTCGCGCGCTCGCACCAGCACATGCATGCAAGCAGCCGCCCCCGGCGTAGACATCACACGCAGAGCACGAGCAGCTTCATGTCAAGAGGCTCCGTGCACAGCTTGATGCCAGCATCCAATGATTGTCTGACTAGCATACGACGAGTCTCTGACCTGCATCCGACGAGGTTCCAACCAACAGCAGTGCAGCCTCGCCCCGTGCCCCGCCCTGCAGCTCCCGCACCGCCACCCGCGCCCCGTCGCATGCGCCTCGCCGGCTTTGCAGCAGCTCTCGCCCCGACTGCGAACCGCATGCCACCGCGCTGCGTGCCCCTCCCCGCAGCTCCGGCCCCGTGCCACTCATGCCCGAGCTCCGCCCGCAGCAGCTCGCCGGGGCTGCAGTCGTTCTCGCCCCGGCAGCGCACCGCACGCCACCCGCGCTGTACTCCAGCAGCAGCTCGCGCCTCGCCCACGCCCCGACGAGGTCGTCGAGAGCATGGGGTCGCGCGTGTTCTCGCTGTGGAGGTGCGTCGCCTGCGCGGCAAGGTCGTTGAGAGCATCCGCTTGGCCCGGCGTTGCCCCGGCTCAGGTGCTTCTCCGGCGCTGCCCCCTTGCTCCCTGCTAGCTCGCGACGGAGGCCGAAGCGGCCGGTGGCGGGGCACTGTGGGGTGGATGGGAGAAAGAGAAAAAAAAAGGAGAGAGACGGGGGTGGGATGGGTGGGTGGTTGACAGATGGGCCAGTGCTCGCATGCAGCGGACGGAGGCGGACGAGGAGGCCACAGAAAGCGTTCGCTTTATGTCTGCCGCGGATCTAAATGTGTCCCAAGTTTGAAATGAAAATGGGTCTAAGCGAACACGAAACGGATGGCGGGCGGACCCTGTCTCCGTTTGGGTCGCCCCATTGGACTAACTTTTGTGTCTGGATGATACAAACGAACAAAATGGGTCACCTCATTGAAGTTGCTTTTATTATGCAAATACAATTACTACTCCCTCCGTGTGCGAGTATAATATATTTCACGGTGAGGCTTCTGATAATGATTTTACCTATAAACCCGATGACTAAAGACAAAACTTAGTGTGGGTGGGGGGTTTGTGCAAATGCCGCGGAGTTCGCGGTGAAGCAGTAGACGCAGACATCACACCCTAGTGGCTAGTGCTATCCTTTAGCTATCTGTGAACTGTCTGAGAACTAATCACTGTAGATTTAAAATCCTTACTTGATCCAGAATTAGAATGTTAATTTCCACTTAGAAGTGATTAGACCGTTAATCAATCTCGGATCTGACCGAGACGGCCGAGCCGATAGATCTAGATCACGTATGTACACCCGATCGACCATCAATGCGAGGCTCATGCATGATTGCTCGCATTACTTGCTACAGTGTGCATTGTATCTAATCAAAGCTGCGTACGTGCATATAGACTTGCTTGCTACGACTAATCAATGTGGAAGAAAAGAAAGGAATAGAGCAGCGTCGCGTGGGTTGAGTTGGAGCATTCACGCATGCATTCATGTCCGCCTTGTTGGCGACAAAGCTTGGACGTACCGGTACGGGGACGTCGTCCAAACCAGCCGCGATCCTTCTCTCCTCGCCGGCCAGTGGCTGACGGCGATCGTTCCACAGGGATTAGTAGACTCTAGATACATAATCCCTATATATAAACTAACACAGCCCTAATTGCAATTTCCCGTCTTGTCAAGTATATCTACATCGAGAGCCTGAGGCCTGTCGCCTGTGTAGGAGCCAGGGTGCAGCCGTGTCAAACTTTACACTATCTCAGTTCTGCGTGATTGTCATCCATGTAACTAACTGTAGTACATATAAACAAGAATTAGCACTAATCAAATTAAGTCGTTCAGACTTCAAATGCTAGCTAGCTAGCTTGATCGTTATGTACGTCCGTGTCAACTGTCAAGTGAGTGTAGATGATGAACATCAGGGCTGAAGCCCTTGTCGGCTTTGTTGGAGCGTGTCAAGATCAAGGGCAGCTTCTGACCGATCGTCCGTGACAGTGAGCGTGTGGGGAATCCCTGTACGCACGAGCGCGCGCGCGTCCCCGTCCTTGACAGGGCACACGCACGCCATCGATCGACACCAACCTTGCGAAAATTTATTAATTTGCGGCAGCTGACATCTCACTTGTCACTAGATCGATCGCAGTCATTGCCCATGCATGCATCTACACACTACAGTGGATGCACACCCTCCCCCTTGGTCCATCTTGAGAGAGAGAGAGAGATGTACAGAGGCTGATCGAGACACGTGCGCATGCTTGACTAATCCCACACATTCTATATTTGCCTCCTATTACATTTTTTTTGAGAAACCTCCTATTACGATTTACACACCAACCAAACCGATATTAGCCTGTTGTGTAAATGGTTTTCTTTTATCACTCGACTAGGTCTCATCCGTTTTTTTTTACGGTCGAAAACACTCTCCAAGATAAAATGGAAACCTAGTGATTCTCACTTTCTCTGTGAGCATTATTAAGGTCAAGTGGGATTTCTTATGCTTTGGGACCATTCATATAAAAGATGCTGCTCACAAGTGTGTTTCGGGGAAGATACTTGGCCAGGTATCACTCATCTTAGTCGGCAGTATCCAAGATTGTATAACACGGCAAGGGTCAAAGCACTACTCCACTACAGCGATGTTGGGCTCACGCTAGATGTATACTCTCTGGATGCCCACAAAAGTTGCATCCCCACTCCAACTACTCTTAAGAAAATTATCTTTGGTCAAAATGTTGTTCTTCAACATTAGCAAGAGAAAAATCTTGATTTGGAGAGGCAACTTCAGTTTCCAAATAAACCTGTATCCCACAATATGAACTTTTTTAAGTGAATATATAGTTCCCTCATAGAGAATCTTTGTTAGCCTAGCTCAACTGGTTAGGGGAGTGGATGTACAAACCTAACACCTGGGTTCAAATCCTCACGGATGCGAATTTAGGTTCCTACTTATTCTTGAGGACCAGGCTTTCCCGGTACTCACACATTTATTATTGAGGACTAGGCTCGGTGCGTAACTGAGGGGAAGTATGTCCGCGCGTGAGGGGGAAGGAGAGGGGGTGGCGACAGTGCCGCCGCCGCCGGAACCGCCTCCGATCATCACACCGGCGCGTGGGGGTGAGGATGTAGCGGCCTTGCCGCTGTCACCGGCGTCATCGCTACTACCGGAATGTGGTGCATCCGAATCCGACTCGGATCTGGATCAGGATCCGGCCGCCAGGCCTTTGGATCCAGTGCGACGGAGGATCCGTTTCAAAGATGGCCGGAGGGTCGAGATTTGGCAGGATGGCTTCGTGTACGCGCACTCGCCGTCGAGATGGACGACGGTGAGGGATGAGGATCACGACATTCTGGCCGGGCGGTACCTGGATGATGGTGAAACAATTCAAACAGGTACACGTTTGCAAATTGATTTTTTCGAGATTCATGTGCTAGATCGCTGCCAGGTTCCTTCCAGCGGGGAGGAGCAGATCGAGATTGTTGATCTAACTACTTCGGAGCATCAAATCACGAGACCGAACCCGGGGATTGGAGGAAGGTTCTGGGTGCTTGTAGATGACGAAGAAGAGGAGTCTGAAGATCGTCACTCGGCTGCAGCCAAAGGGTCAATGATGCACCTGCCATTGTCGATGTCGGCGGCAGCTGCTATTGCGCCTTCTTGCTAGATCATGCCGGGAGAGAGGCGCAAGAACAAGAGGAGCTCTGCGCCAAGACCGGCGGCGGGCTGCAAATCTGCGGCGCTGGCAATCAAGCCGTGGAAAGGTCCCCTTCCCAAGGTAAGTTTGCCACATGTCACCTTGTCGGATAATTTTCCGGCAGATGGGTGGACGAAGGTCACCCGAAAAAAGAAGAAGAAAGTGATTCCGGTGGTGGTTCACAGGCCGCCGCCGGCCGTCGGTCCAGGCATGATCCGGGCGGCGCGTTGCATGCGTTTGAACTAGATGTGTGCCGAGGTTGGGCTGGAGTTCGTTGCGTCGAGTCTGGGGCCGGGGCGGACTGGGTATGAGGCCCAATTCGCAACCCAGAGGCCGGGCGCGAGCCCCTTGGCCCAAGAGTCTTTGCATGTGCCGGTGTTGGACTCTATGTCCCCCCATGCACGTAATGCAAAAGTGATCAGACGGGTCGCTAGGCCTGGGTTTCCTAAACTGCTTCAGGGTCGTGCTACGAGGGTTCCTCCGCATCGCTCTCTCGCATCTGTGATCATGGCGGGTCGCGGGAGGGGATTGCTGCCGCCGCACAAACCTGCGGTTCCGTCGCAAAAACTGCCGCCTCCGGCGCCGGCCAGGGCTGCGCCTCCCTTGCCTAAGGCCGCGCCGCCACTGCCCAAGGCCACACCGCCCCTGCCCAAGGCCGCACCGCCGCCGGCTAGGGCTGGGCCGTCTCAGCACAGGCCACCTCAGCCTCCGCAACACGTCCAGCAGCATCATCATCAAGTGTAGCAGCAGCAGGTGGCGCGGGACGGCCGCCCAAGGGCGCCGGACGCTGCTAATCTTGCGGCTGGTCGAGGGGTCGACCCTGCCAGGGAGATCGCCGGTGGCAGGTATGCTGGCCGGGCTCCTCCCTGCGAGCGTTGGGGCGATGATGGGTACGATGTCTACGGGGAAGGCTAGCATCGGTGCTCGTCGTCGGCTGGTGGTGGCCGTGGATTTTCCTGGCAGAGCGATGGTTTGACTGAGCGCCCGTTCTATGCTCCTCGGAGAAACTTTGTGGAAGGAGCAACTGGCCCGGATTATCGAAACCGAGGAGGGTTCCGTGGCTTTTGTGGGGGTCGGGGCGGTGCCAAGCGGCCATCTCATTACCGTCAGCGTCCGCCACCGCCACCGTCGGTCCATGCCGAGGCCATGGTCTATATGGATGCGGAGCCTTCGTCGGAGGCAGCGGATGGGGTTCAGAATCTGTCAAGCGAGGCTATGGCAGTGGTGACAGCTCTGGCCGCTTCTAACTTGTCGACGGCCTTCGGGGAGAATGGTCGGGACTTGGCTAATGACAAAGCTTCCGATAAGCCAGATGGTGACAGGGCTACCAAGTGGGCTCGCAGAAAATAAAAGATGTTGTGCTACAGGTGTGGTGAACAAGGACATTTCATTGCTGAGTGCAATACAGAGCTTTGTGATACTTGTCTTAAGCCGGTGCACAACTCGGGCGAATGCCCTTTGTTGCAGCCGATGCCGGCTGTTACTATATATGGGGTCTGTTGTGCGGAGGTGATGTTTTTTGAGTCTCCCGCTGCTGTCGCTATTCCGAAGGTGCCGCAAAGTTTAACTACGAGTGTGGTTAAGGTCACTAAAGGTTTTTTGTCGGAGGCACAGATTATCCAGAGGTTGACTGAGCTTGCTCTAGGGAATTTTCATTGGGAGCTTATTAGGCTTGAGGACAATTTGTACAAGGTTGATTTTCCTTTGAACGATGAGCTGAAAAAACTGCTTAAGTTCGGTATTGCTTGCGTGCCCGGTATAGAGTGCTTCCTAGAGTTTGATGATTGGACGCAAACAGAACCACAGGGCACACCTCTACCTCAGGTTTGGGTTCGTTTTTCTGGGGCACCATCTAAGCCTCTCAATGATGCTAGAGTGGTCTGCAGCATTGGGATGCTTATTGGCAAGACTAAGCGAGTGGATATGCCTTTCATCCGTGCACATGGGATTGCTAGGATGCTCGTGAGCGTTGTGGATATTGAGCCTATACCGGATGTGGTCAGATGGACGCATGCTGGTAAGATGTACAACCTGGAGATTGAGTTAGAGGATGCCGAAATATTTCAGGAGGCTCTCAATGGAGGTGGGGATGTGGACATGTTAGACAAAGATGACGGTACAGGTAATCAGGGAAAGAGTGATGACTCTAGTTCTCGGGATGATCCTCGTTCGGCGGGTGGAAAAGCCACCCCTAAGGCACCGGAGAAGGGTGCGGCGCCACAATCTTCGGCTCCTATGCACTCGTTGAGATTTGGTTCTTTCGGGTCGTATTCTGCGCCTCCTCGTCTCTGGGGCGATAGGTTGGGGGTGATGACGCTTCTGAGTTCGTGTTGCCTCCTCTCACTTTGGGCTCCATCTCGATGGAGGCGTCCCTAGCTGCGGAGTTGGGGGATCCTTCTGGCTCTAGGATGACGATCGAGGAGGGGGCGCAGCCGGACTTGTCCGGGCAGGAGGCCCAGGCGAGCCCGCCGCTGCCAGTTGTGCTTCCGCATATGACTCCGGTGAGGTGTCCGGAGGGATCCGCGGCGCGGATGGCGGACTTAACCGGGCAGGAGGCCCAAGCGAGCCCGTTGCTGCCAGTTGTGCTTCCGCGTACTACTCTAGTAAGGAGTCCGTAGGGATCCGCGATGCGGATGAGTCATGGGCAGGAGGCCCACGATTCACGCATGCATAGCTTCGTGGCTTCTCCGACTCTCTCTGCATCGACTCTGACTGAGGCGATGGCTCGTGGGCCGCCGGTGGGGATGGTGGGAGGAGGTTCTGGTGGACCCAGACTGTCATCCTTACCAGCACCGGGAGCTATCACGATGGGCGCACCCGTGGCGATGGGCAAGTCGCTGCGGCTCTGGACTTCTAAGGAGGTGATCGCGTTCGGGGGGCACCAGGACCCGGTGACGTCTGGCAGGCGTGTCAGTAGCCGGGTCCAGGACCAGCCGGATGCTGATGACTTTCAGCTTGGACGAGCTATGAGGGCCGCTAAGCTTAGAGACGTCGAGACCCAGACAGGTATGTCAGTTAACAAGCAATGTTCTATGATGCATTTTTCTGAAGATGAGATTATAGCTAAAGAAAATGACATAGGAGTCTCACTAGGGTCTAATGGTAAAGAAATTGCTAAATCGGTTAATGACATTTTAGACTTAGAGGTTGAGAGAGCTTCAGAGTTAATCCAAAATTTAGCGGCCGTTAAACCTCTGTCTGATGCTGACATTAATAGCATGGGTATTTATTCACTAGAGAAATTTTGTGACGAAATGATGCCTACTTCGGATGCCGAAGGAGAGGCTGGTGATGAAGGGTCCGAGGGACTTGTTGGCCTATCGCCTCTAGTGGCGGAGGTACAACCGACCAATAATAGCGGAGACACGGTGTTGATTCTGGATAAACCTAAACGCTCCTAGAAGAGGAAGATATATCCAATGTCAGCGGTCCGCAGAAGTGCGCGAGTCAAGCAGAAGAAAAAATTTCACGATGAAGTATGAAAGGAATCTTTTGAAATAGCAGAGGTCTAGTAGACTTGGCTAAGATACGATTTCTGGCTGAATCAGCCATAGAAGATAAACTAGATTTCATCGCACTTCTTGAAACTGGTAGAGATAACTTCACTTCACAATTTCTTGGTTCGCTCACGGGTGGCATTGATTTTGATTGGCACTGCCTACCACCCAGAGGACGGTCGGGTGGGATTCTATTAGGGGTGAAGTGTGAAACGCTCGAGGTTATTAATGTCGTAAGAGGAGATTATATGGTTAAATTCCGGGTAAGGTCTAAATTGGATGGATTCCGATGGGCCTTAGTGGCGGTATATGGTGCTACCCAACTCGAGTTTAAACCTGACTTTCTTGCAGATTTGGTTAGGATTTGTGGGGATGAGGAGTTACCAATACTAGTTGGAGGAGACTTCAATATCATTAGGAGGAAAGAATAAAAGAATAATGACCACTTTGACGGGCGGTGGTCCTTTATGTTCAATATGATCATTGAGAGTCTCAACCTCAGGGAGATAGAGCACACGGGTAGACAGTTTACATGGGCAAATTCTCTTCCGATTCCTACGTATGAGAAGCTTGACAGGGTTCTCGCAAGTGTGGAATGGGAACAAAAATACCCTTTGGTATCGGTGCATGCGATGCAAAGGGGGATCTCCGATCACACACCCCTGTTAGTTAACTTAGGTGAAGCAACACATATTGGCAATAAGAATAACTTCTCTTTCGAACTAAGTTGGTTCGAAAAAGCAGATTTTCTAGAAATGATCGTGAGGGAATGGGCACGACCCGTCGCGGCTGGAACCAGTATGGAGCGCTGGCAGAACAAGATCTGGCATCTGAGGCAATTTTCGAGGGGCTGGGCCAGAAACGAGAGTGCGATTTATAAACAAGAGAAGGATAGACTTACCCAGTTGATATTGATGCTGGATTTGAAGGCGGAAACAACTCTACTAGAAGCGAGAGAGCAAGCTGTTAAATCCAAAGCAGAGTTGAAACTACGGGTCTTGCTTAGGGAAGAGGAGATGAAATGGGCCTTACGCGCTAAAGTACTTAAAGTCGTCCAAGGGGATGATAACACTCAATTCTTTCATATGATTGCGAATGGAAAACATAGGAGAAAGAAAATTATCCAACCCGATCAAGACGAGGGAACCGTGGTGGGTCATGAGAATCTCAAGTTATATATATCCAACTATTACAAACATCTCTTTGGCCCCCCGATGGATAACGCGGTGACCCTAGACGAGCAGGTAATCAAGGATATTCCTTAGCTAAGGTCAGATGAAAATAACATTTTATCTGCACCTTTTACTGAGAAGGAGGTTTTTGAGGCGATCGCTCAAATGAAACCCAATAAAGCTCCGGGACCAGATGGGTTCCAGCAGAATTCTATAATAAATGTTGGCATATTGTGAAAGATTATCTTATACCTATGTTTCATGACTTCTTTTCTGGGAATCTGTAGTTGTTCCACTTGAATTTTGGTACAATAACGCTGCTGCGAAAGAAAGAGGAAGCAATTCGCATCGAGCAATTCCGACCTATATGTCTCTTGAATGTTAGTTTCAAGATATTTACGAAAGTAGCCACGAATAGGCTGACACGGATTGCTCATACGGTAGTACAACCAAGTCAGACAGCCTTTATGCCTAGAAGACATATCCTAGAAGGGGTTGTTGTCTTACACGAAACTTTACATGAAATCCATTCAAAGAAACTCGATGGGGTGATTTTCAAAGTAGATTTTGAGAAGGCATATCAAGGTCAAATGGCCCTTTTTGCAACAGGCCATGCGCATGAAAGGTTTTAATGGGGCATGGAGGAATCAGGTGGATTCCTTTGTCCAGAAAGGTAGTGTGGGCATAAAGGTGAATGATGACATTGGTCATTACTTCCAAACACATAAAGGCCTGAGACAAGGAGATCCTATATATCCAATTATGTTCAACATTGTGGCAGACATGTTGGCTGTTCTCATAGGTCGGGCCAAGGAGAGAGGCTTCATAGGTAGTCTTGTTCCCCATCTGGTGGATGGGGGTGTGTCTATCTTACAATATGCGGACGACACTATCATCTTCATGGAGCATAACCTTGCGAAGGCGAGTAATATGAAATTGGTCTTATGTTTATTTGAACAACTGTCGTGTCTTAAGATCAACTTTCACAAGAGTGAGTTGTTCTGCTTTGGTAGGGCCAAAGATGACCAAGACAGTTACACGCAACTATTCGGCTGTGAACTAGGAGCATTACCGTTCAGTTATCTGGGCATTCCAATTCATCATAGGAAACTAACTAATAAGGAGTAGAAGTGTATCGAGGATCGTTTCGAGAAGAAGCTAAGCTGCTAGAAGGGTAAGCTCATGTCATATGGAGGAAGGTTGGTATTGATCAACTCGGTGCTCATGAGTATGCCAATGTTCCTTCTGTCTTTCTTTGAGGTACCTAAAGGGGTATGTAAGAGACTAGACTACTATCGATCCCGTTTTTTCTGGCAATCCGACAAGGTTAAGACAAAGTACCGTCTGGCAAGATGGGATATTATTTGTCGACCAAAAGATCAGGGGGGTCTTGGGATCGAGAACCTCGAGATTAAAAACAAATGTCTACTGAGCAAATGGTTGTTTAGGTTAGCACTTGAACCCGAGGGTATGTGGGCTCAAATCCTAAGAAATATATACTTGCACTCTAAAACTCTTGCTCAAGTGACCGTAAGACCTAATGATTCACCATTTTGGAAGGGTCTCATGAGAGTGAAAGAAACCTTCTTCCACAGGGTGAAATTCATTGTTGGGGACGGAACAACAACAAGGTTTTGGGAGGATACTTGGTTAGGCGACACACCACTAGCTCTCCAATATCCTTCCCTGTATCATATTGCTCAACATAAAGAAGACTACGTAGCAACAATTTTGCAGATGGTCCCTTTGAATATCCAGTTCAGGAGGTCCTTGGTAGGGGAAAGATGGGCTTCCTGGTTACACCTAGTGAGGAGGTTGATGGATGTTCAACTCTCTGATCAGGATGATACATACTTGAAACTAACGAGTAATGGAGTGTTCACGGTTAAATAGATGTACTCTGATCTCATTAACTCTGGACCAATCCCAAGATCGTTACACATCTGGAAAGTTAAGGTTCCCTTGCGTATTAAAATCTTTATGTGGTTTGTTCACAAGCAAGTGATCCTCACCAAAGATAACCTACTAAAGCGACGATGGGTAGGGAGTTAACGATGTTGCTTTTGTGTTCATGATGAAACAATTCCACATTTATTTCTTGATTGCCCTCTCGTGAAGTTACTTTGACGGTCTGTCCATATAGCATTTAATATTACGCCTCCGGTAAGCATAGACGTGTTGTTTGGGACGTGGCTAAATGGAGTGCCTCCTCATGTTGCGTCAAGTATTCAGATTGGAATATGCGCACTTATTTGGGCTATATGGAACTGCAGGAATGATTTGATTTTAACAGAGTAGCTATTGTTAATTTCTTGCAGGTTACCTTCAGGGCTACGGCATGGATCCATTTGTGGTCGTTACTCACTCCTATGGGCTCCAGGGAGCAGCTGGCTACTTGGTGCAACCAGTGGGAGATGGTAGCGCGGGCTATTTTCAACCGGTTTGGGTGGCAGTCGCATAATAGGATATGTCCCTAGTATCTTTTCGTCCAGCCAGTTATGGCTTTGAGTATATCTTGTTTTTTTGTTTTAGCTCCTGCTGTGAGCCGTACTTTGAAGACCAGCCTTTTTTGTTTTTGTTGAACTTATTTTAATAAAGTGGCCATATGCATCTCTCCGATGCAGAGGCCGGGGGATGACCTCCTTTTCTAAAAAAGAGAATATTTGTTACTTGGTTTCCATCTCACCTGTATTTTTCACTAGTCAAGACAATATGCCCCTTAGCTCAGTCCATTGCTCAACAGTTACAAACATTCCCAACCGTATTGACTTTGTGTATAGTTATTTTCTTGGTGAAACTGATATTCTACAACCCGAAGAATCTACTTGCTAGTGTTGATGAATGTACTTAGATATCTTCCTAAAACAAAAGCTTATAGCTACATCACCAATAACTCTCTCAATGACTTGTTGAAAGATATGATTAACTTTCATGAGCCCGACTAGAAATGATATTCACCACTAGGGTTTCCACCTCTGATAGAGTATGTCTTTGGAGATATTTTCTTGGTAACAATTCTTGCCAAATTATATCATTATATTCTAACATCAATAAAAGTTTGCATAGCCTGCATTGGTTCATGGCTTGAAGATCGAGCACACCAACCCCTCCACATTTCTTAGGCATACTCACTATCTTCCAATTTACTAAATGATACTTCCTCTTGTTCTTTGACTTCTGCCATACCATCCTGGTTCTATTAGAATTCACAGTGCCCCTTTTGGTGCCTCCAGGAGGAGAGTATATACAGAGGTATGCTACTAAGACAAGCATTTGTCAATAGAAGTCTATCTCCAATTGAGAGCAAGTTACCAATCCATTCAACCATCCTTTCCCCCCTTTTTTTCTTCCACCAACCTCCAATGTGAGACCTTATGTATTTCCTCACACTAGGAATGACTGAATATTGTAGTGGAAGTTTTCCAGCAGCATAGATAAAGTTCATAACTGTATAGCCTAGAACAACTACTGTGCTCGCCTAACCAATATCCAACTAGAGGACAAATAAGGCTTATTTACGTGGAGTTTACACCCGGATTGGCTAATTCAACTATTGTGCTCGCGTAACCAATATCCAGCTAGATGACAAATAAGGCTTATTTATGTGGAGTTTACACCTATATAGCTTAGAACAACTATTGTGCTCGCCTAACCAATATCCAGCTAGAGGACAAATAAGGCTTATTTACGTGGAGTTTACACCTGGATTGGCTAATTTTGCCAAATCAATGTATGTGACCTTGATGCGGTATGACACACTAATAGAAACTAAACAACTCTAGTTTTTTCAAATATTAAAAGCGCATAGGGTTTAATATTAACCAAAGACCATATTCTTAGACAAAATTGCCATATTCTTAGACAGTTTTTAAATTGCCATTTTGCTAGAGCTGTTTGGTGTATAGTTCAGGTGGCACCCAACTTAGTCCCACCATGATGCGTTGCTAATATGTTTAGAATTTTGTTGCGGAAGTTTCCTAGTAACTTGCGAGCTTTGATCCTAGTTGAAGCGACTACTCTTTGTTGGCCACTACGGCTTCATCATGGTCTAATCTTCAACTCAGGATGACCAAGAGTTGGTGATGACATCATACTCATAGCTGGAAACCGTCATCATAGACCCGTTTACCCAACATGGGTGGCAATTTACTCTTCTTCAGTGGCATGTTAAGTATGAACTTTGTGGTGGGATCAATAGTTTTCCTATTTATATATAGCAAATCGAACCATTCCATGCATGCTTGTTCATGCGTGAGTGCATTGTTTTTGTTTAGTTGTGTGGATTCTTGATGTAGAGAGTAGACGGCCCAGACTCTTCTATGTTTTATCACCTAGATACATTGTAAAATCAGTGCACAACTTCCAGACAAAAAAATCTTACATGACAATTTTCTTGGTCTGTGTACTCACCACGCGTAGGAAATTTTACTAACTACAAAATTGACTGATAGGGCTGGCCCGGTAATTTATTTTGGGCTAGCCTAGTCAAAAGTACAATTTGGAAGTATTTTGTCTATAATGTTGCCCCCTGGGGTATAGGGCTTGCACATGCTTTTCGGTTGTCGATTTGACTAATCAAATATGTGTTATATGTTACCAAAATTATATTATAGGATTAGTACATCGATGAAGCTTCTAAACATATAGTTTTCATCTACATATTGGAAATTTTTGGTCTGTGCCACTATTGAACTTAGATATTCTAAGGTTGCCACTCAAACTTCACAAATTTGGTATGTGCCACTATCTAGTGCAAAGAAATTAGCTGCATGCCCCCACACCGTCTTTGCTTGTTTCCATCATGTTGTCATCTAACTTGACCCCTTTTGTCATTTGAGACCCACTAGATGTCATGTCAACTGCATGGACTTCGATACATATTCAACCGTAGCATCAGCTTGATCGTACGCCACCCCAACCATTGAATGTAGCTTTTCAATGAATTTTGGCGAGAGTCTCCCACAACTATCTCCCTGCACGTGCCCTTTGTTATTTTGTTTGACTATAATAAAAAGACTCGCACTCATCGTATTCCTCTCCTCGCGCTCCTTTACCACCCCTCCAACCACATGGCCTAGCCTTCGACCGCCATGGTGTCACCCGTCCCTAGCCCATGTGCCTAGCCTTCCCACTCCGCGGAGGATACATCGCCGTTGTGCACCTCACTACCACGGGCTAACGAGGATGCCTCATTGCTGCTCTCCGAGGAGGGCACTACACCGGCCTCCCTGCCCCCACCATGGAGGAGCCCTGGGTCCAAATGGGTGTAATGTTGTGTGGAGGTGTTGCCTCCTGCGGAGCGCGCTAGGAGTGGGGTGACCATGAAGGTTGAGGGGGAGAAGCATACTGCGAGCAAGGTAGCCAAGGAGGCTTACGTAGCCTCCAAGATAGCAAGACCAGTGGATGTCTAGCGAGAGGCTTGTGCGAAGGACGAGTTGGTGGAGGCCAACGCCTTGAATGTCGCTGAGCCAGATGTCTCATCCTCGTCTAGCAATGCGTCACTCGGAGTCATTGCTAGCGAGGTTAAGCAATGGTTGGTGTCAAATTCCTTGACCTTGTCAATACCTCATGATTTGCAAGCCTAAGAGGAGGCGATCTTCCACCGTGTTAGGAAGCACCCGTGCACCAGGGACCTCGTGGCATGCCGCACATGCGCTAGGGACTTTCGTGGCTACTAGGAGTAGTATAGTTTAGTTTAGTAAGGGTTCTTGTTCGCAGATAGTTTAGTGATCCTATTAATAGGTTGTAAATATGGGATCCCTTTAGTTAAATATGTAATGAAACAAATTTGAATTAATTTTTGATTTATCTATATAGATTGTGAAAGTGCTAGTTATCGACTAGAGGGGAGTGAACAAGTGATTTTTATGAAAGTCTTCGAAGCAAGCAAAGTCTTTGAAGACGCGTAAGCAACACATTAAGTAAACAGAGTATGGCAGAAGATCAACTACACTAACCATGCTATAAGCAACACAGTGGAAGTGAGAAGTGAAGATAGTAAGCGAACAATTGAAACGGCTAATATGAAGACAAAGATGGGATCAAAGGGAATGTCTTTAAGTAATGTTTTCACACAGAGATGAGCAAGCAAAGGCTTCACATTACAAAATAGTAAGTAAAGGAGTAAAGTGATAGAACTAGTTGCTCGGAGAAGACAAACGATTTGTTTGACAAGTTCCAGCTGCTATGACAGCTGTACATCTGGCTGGGGAGGCTGAGAATGAACTCTAAAGACTTGGTCTTCACCTTATTCCCTTGAGCTAAGATCACTTAGACCTCTCCCAATCACTTAGGTAAGTCTTCAAGATAGACTTCCAAACCTTCACAAACTTCGTTCACCGGCAATCCAGAATGGCTCTTGGATGCTCAGAACATGACGCCTAACCATCTGGAAGATCACAGTCCTCAAGTGTAACAAGTATTTTGTTCACTCAAAACAAAATATCTTCAGTGATGCTCAATCACTTTGGGCTCTGGGTGTTTGGGTTTTTCCTCGTAGGAATCTCTCTCAAAGAGTTTGGAGGTCGGTTTCTCTCAAGCGACAAAAGCTGTGCAATAACTCGGGGCATCCACCAACTTATGGTGGAGGGGGGTGGCTATTTATAGCCAGGGGCAACCTGACATGATTTGACTAAAATGATCATGGGCCATCAATCAACTGACTTGTGTCTGAACGGTCGGGTTTCAAACTCACGCGACAATATTGCTTGGGCTACAAGCAATGCTGACTCATCCAACACTAGAAGAGATTTTCTCTCATTGTCTTCACAAGGAAGACATAGGCTTTTGGTTGAGCAATCACTTCAACAACTGTCTTCGCACCACCTCGACCCCACTTAACAGTGTGGTGGTTCCTTTGACTTAGTAAACAGAAAATGAAACCTACAAAGAAGCTAAGTCTTTAGTTCCATTGTCTTCATTCATTATCTTCAAAGGCAACCATTGGCTTCAATGTCTTCAAACATTTTTAGAGGCCGTCTTTGATAGTTAACCCAAATCTCTAGGGACTTCTATCTGTGTTATCCCGTGACTCTCACAAACACATTAGTCCCTCAGCCACGTTTATCGTCAACACTCCAAAACCAACAAAGGGGTGGCACTAGATGCACTTATAGATTATTTACTTATTAATTATTGTATCATTTTTTTAACAACTTAATATATCACATCACTTTCTCAATCGATACTGATGGCCGGTCCTATGCCCGACCCCTTGTACCAATGAAGTAATGTCAAGCAAATTAGCACATAAAGCTACTTCATAGATGTATAAAATCACAGTACAAAACAAGAACTGCAAAATGCTTAAAACTACTAGGGAAAATAGACAAAACTAAAATAATCCCTTTTGTTTTGATTTTTTTTAAAAAGATTTGTTTTTCTTTTGTCAAAAAGTAGAAAATGGATGACATAGTGGAGAATACGTGTCACTACTGCAGGATGCTGCTAACGCGACACTACGATCAGAGACCCTTCGAAGAAACTGTGAGCGATGCAATAATCACAAACGATGGTGTAAAAGAACCGTAAAAAAGATGCAAAACGTTTGCGCTGGCGGAGCTATCAACACGGTTCATATTTAAGTTGCGTGTGTGATCCAGGGCATACGGTTCAGTCCAATGAACTGTTTGTGATGAGGCGGAACAAAAGAAACAGGCAGCCTGATGAAGGCGTGTGCGATATAAAACATACGGTTCACTCGGATGAACTGTTTGTGATTACGCAACACAAAAAAAACGGTCAGCCAGATCAAGGTGTGTGTGATTGAGGGCATACGCTTCAGAAGGATTAATTGTTTGCGATTAGGCAACATAACAGAAACGGGTCAGCCAGATCAAAGTGTCTGCGATTGATGGCATACACTTCACATGGATGAACTGTTTGCGATTAGCCACAACAAACTGAAACAATTAGATAGATCAACGTGTGTGCGCTAGACGGGCACACACATTCTAATTAAAAAATTGTGCGCGATAATAATAACGAGCGCGCACGGTTGTTGGAACAAGACGTGTGCTGACATTGCCTATTGCGGTGCACCCTATGGTGCAAACGCCACGTACGCGGCCGAGAAGGCGTACGTGCCCACGTTACACCTTCTGGAAGTAGTGCCACACTTATAACCGTCAGTAAATTTTGAGCATGCGTCCCGTCACAATTTTTTTTAGAACAATAGGGAGGCCGCGTCCCGTCACATTCCAAATTGTAAACCTGTTCACACCGATCAAAACCTAAATGGTTTCCCACTTAGGAGTGTATTACTACTTGGTTATAAATACTACTACTCCAAGATGACTTCACATTCCTGCTCAACTCCTCATTCACAAAAACAAACAAGTCATTCATCATCGTTCCCTTGCGTCTGCCATGGCCAGCGTGAGTTCTGGGTTGAGAGATTGCCACCAGGGAGAGGCGAGCCTAGAAGCGGAAGCATGAGAGATGTCCCGCCTCGCCGCGAAAGCAGTCAACATGTCCCGTCGCACGACCGTAGCAGCAGAGAGGTCCCACCGCGCCACCGAAGCAACACGGAGGTCCCGCCGCACCGTCGATGCAGCAGACTGGTCTGGCCGCACCGCGGAAGTAGAAAAGATGTCCCGCCGCACCGCGAATGCAGCAGAGATGTCCTCCCGCGTCACGGCGGCCTGGGAAAATGTCTCGCAGGCAGGCGAGGGCTCTTAGAGGCGCATGCGTGCCCTCGTCCTTAGGCAGATGGATCAGATCTCCAGGTGGGCGAGGTTGCAGGATGACCTGAAAGCCTCGTTTGAACAGTCTACCGACGTCATCCGGCAACTAAATGAGAGCAATGCGAAGTTCCGGGCCGAGCATGACCTACCGAGGGCGAAGATCGTCGGAAGTGAGGAGCAGCAGGAGCAGACCACTGCCTTGTTGAAGAGGACCGACATCATCGTCGAGAAACTTATGGACGGGAATGCCATGCTGCGCATCGAACGCAGAAGGCTGGTGGAGGAATCCGTGGATGCTCTCAAGCAGCAACATGAGGACAAGAAAGAGCTCGTCGCCGCTCACCGCGGATACTAGTTCCCACAGCCCGCAGCAACGCATCAAGAAAGTAGAGATCAACGAGCCAGATCGTTGTCTTCCTTCTTATTTTGCCCTTGGGTATTTCGGGCGTTGCCGCATGTGGCTTTTTTAAATTATGTTCCTAAATATGTAAGACAATTATTATCCACTGTCATTTTCCTTATATTCATCATGCTTGCTATAAGTCGCAGTCGATGCTATATAGGCCCGTCGGATCTTACATCAATATCCGTGCAAAACTTGCTATATAGGTACTCCAACCAGTAGTAAGTAATAACACAAAAGAGAAAAATACTGGCTGGGAGGTCTATTTTAGTTTCTTATAATTGTACATGTCTATCTGTACATCGAGTTGATTTATACTAGCTACTGAACTATGAATATACTCCAAAGCACATGGAGTATGTATATAGTTCAAAACACAATATGAAAGTTAAACCATGATCAGGAGTAGCAGCTGGCCTTCAATGATTGGAGGAATGGCAGATTGACAGTAATCTGAAACATGATTTTGCAAGAAACTAGAACAAACATCATTGTAAAAAAGGATGAACTAAAGCCAAGCAGCTAGATGGAAAACTATGGTTTCGTGTAGTACACTACTTCATGACAAGTAACACAATTGCCGAATCTTAATTCCAAGCGTACATTTCATTATAAGATGTATGCATATACCTCCGTTCAATGATCATTATACTAATTTCCACATAGAAGTAAAGTTTTGCTAATTTTACATGGACTGAGATTTTGTTCAGTCGAGATCGATTTCCAAAAGGTGCAAACTGATCGAGGCATATACAAACTCTAGAAGTAGCATCAAACATTATTTCTTACACTTGAGAAAGTCAAAGTTATATAGAAATTGTTTCACAAGCACCAAGCCAAACCTAAGTTATGCTCATGTCGTAATCAAGTATGAGTATCCCGAGAGTGCAGATTATATAGAAAGGATATTCATGTTAATGTTTACATGTTTGTTGGTTTGTGGTCTTCCATTGCAACTTTGGAACAAAAAAATAATTATCAGTTTTTCAAACAGACACCCTAATTTCCTTACTGTTTGCTAGTTGGCAGAACTCATATAGTACACATTTACATTGAAGGTTGTATGCAAACGTTCTTGTTTTTGGTTGGTTAATTGAGTTTGATGCTCTCAGCTCTATTATATCAAGATTATGGTCTAAACCAGATGATGTACGATTCAAATAAGAATGGCACGAGGGAGTCTTATAATCTACAATGAAGATTATAAGATTACTTGCTTATTTTAGATGAACATAATGACCTTGTAGGTAGTGCTTAAAATATAGAGGGGCATAACGTTTCAGATGAGTTAAACATTACAACATTCTTAATCCATCCAAGAATATGTAGACAGATAGGAGATGTTCAGAAAATCATACAGCCGGCACAGATCGCCCCAACAGTGATAACATAGATAGGCAAAACATAGAAGGACACAAGTAAGATAGCTTATTTGAATAATAGGGAGATCACATCTCAAACAAATTAAGATAGCTTACTTGAAAGACTGGGTGATCCTTTCATCTCAACCAAATCATCTCTCTGCTGATGGCTAGAATCTTGCTTCACAATCCAACAATCTGAAATTATCACGAAGGCTGGCGGCTAGGAAGAAGGGTTGATCGCCAGCCAAGGCGGATGGAGATGGAGCTGAATGTGTAGTGGCGCCATGGATCGAACTACGACCCCTTGTTGAATGGACACCATCTTGTGTACCTTCAGCTGTCGATCCGAGAGCTCTACATGAGAAGGAACAATAGGTCAGATGAGACTATATTAACGCGTGTGGAGTATATAAAGAGCACCAATGGATGTTCCTGCAATTATCTGTCGCCGACAAGTGACACACGTCGATCAATTGCCATTAAAGTCTTGTAACATCAGTTATTTACCTCCTTGATTTCCGGCAACTAATTGCTGCTCATGCGGTGACCCTCTCACCTGTATCGAATGGAAAATACATAGAATTGCCAGGCCAGCGAGGCATACATGGAACAGTTGACCCATACATCTAAATAACAGACTGTGGATTTTGTTATGTGAGCATAGGCCCAGCTTGTATAGCACTCGGTGTTCAGCACCGAAGCCCACACGGATTGGAAGTACTCCCTCCATTTCTAAATATAAGTCTGTTAGATATTTCAATAAGGATTGGATACAAATGTATATAGATGTATGTTAGAGCGTACATTCATTTTGCTCCGTATGTAGTCCATATTGGAATCTCTAAAAGGACTTATATTATGGGACGGAGGGAGTACATCCAAGGGTCAGAAACGTATAGAAGTTCAGATAGAATGGCTGAACACGTTGACAACCTGAGATTGATAGATTAAGCAAGGTTTATTCGAGAGGAAATTATTTGTATACCTCAGAGAAGCTGCTGCAGTATAATTTCAATTTGGCTCATTGGTTAAATGGGAAACAAATTCAGTTTCTGTTGGGCTGTAATTCTTGTGGCACTTTATGATAACATGAACAACCTCCTGCCTGATGCCAGCTCTAAAACAAAAATAGTTATACAATTAGTCCAGGGCGTTTCTACACGGATGAGTTGGATAATAAATCACATGAACTCGACACAACTTGAAGGTTTCCCACACGCAAGTGCTCACTGTCGATTGACACTGTGATAAGACCTGAGAACGGCTGCTCCGAAAATGCAAGCACATTCAGTTGCCTCCTAGTCATTTTTAGTCCTAAACTACAAAAGGAAACGAGAATAAGATTGCACTCAAGTTTGACAACTTCGGGTTCAGATTTCTTGAAAGCTATTGATCATCTTCTGTTGCTATCCACATATAAACAAGTTAGATGTAGAATAAACTTGTTGGTGCAGACTCATACGTCTCCAACATATATACTTTTTCTCACGCTTTTCCTCTTGTTTTGGACTCTAATTTGCATGATTTAAATAAAACTAACCCCGGACTGACGCTGTTTTCAGCAGAACTACCATGGTGTTGTTTTTGTGCAGAAATAAAAGTTCTCGGAATGGAACGAAACTTTTTGAGGATTTTTTTATATCAATAATAAGAATTACTGGAGCCAAGACCCACCAGAGAGGGGCCCCTGGGTGGGCACAACTCACCAGGGCGCGCCCCCTCTCCTGGCATGCCCAGGTGGGTTGTACCCACCTAGTGGCCCTGCTGACGACCCCCCTGATACTATAAATTCACATATTTTCAGAAAAAATCAGGGAGAAAGAATTATCGCGATCCACAAGACGGAGCCGCGGCCAAGCCCTGTTCTTCCTCGGGAGGGCAGATCTGAAGTCCCTTTGGGGCTCCGGAGAAGGGGATCTTCGTTCTTCGTCATCACCAACCCTTCTCCATCACCAATTCCGTGATACTCCCCACCGGGAGTGAGTAATTCCTTCGTAGGCTCGCTGGTCGGTGAGGAGTTGGATGAGATTCATCATGTAATCGAGTTAGTTTTGTTAGGGCCTGATCCCTAGTATCCAATATGTCCTTAGATTGATGTTGATATGACTTTGCCATGCTTAATGCTTGTCACTTTGGACCTGAGTGCCATGATTTCAGATCTGAACCGTTTATGTTATCGTCATTATATCCATGTTCTAGATCCGATCTTGCAAGTTATAGTCACCTACTACGGTTATGATTTGGCAACCCCGGTGTGACAACAACCGGGCTCACTCCCGGTGATGACCGTAGTTTGACGAGTTCATGTATTCACTCTGTGTTAATGCTTTGTTTCGGTTCTCTATTAAAAGGAGGCCTTAATATCCCTTAGTTTCCAATATGGACCCCGCTACCATGGGAGGGTAGGACAAAATATGTCATGCAAGTTATTTTAATAAAGCACGTATGACTATTTACGGAATACATGCCTACATTATATCGATGAACTGGAGCTAGTGCCGTATCACCCTAGGTTACAACTGTCTCATGATGAATATCATCCAACAATTCACCGATCCAATGCCTACGAATTTATCCTTATTGATCTTGCTGCATTACTATTGCTATCATCACTGTTACACTTGCTACAAATTACTGCTATCACTATTACTGTTACCGTTGCTGCTGTCACTACGATCAAAACTATCATATTACTGTGCTACTGATCACTTTGCTACAAATAATTAATCTCCAGGTGTGATTGAATTGACAACTCAGCTACTAATACCTTCAAATATTCTTTGGCTCCCCTTGTGTGGAATCTATAAATTTGGGTTGAATACTTTACCCTTGAAAACAGTTGCGATCCCCTATACTTGTGGGTTATCAAGACCTTTTTATGGCGCCGTTGCCGGAGAGCATAGCTATATTTGTTGAGTCACTTGGGATTATTATCATATTATCACGATGAAGAATCTGAAGGATGCAAAGACTAAGATATTTCCCTCAAAGACGAGGGGATGTAAGGAACTGCCATCCAGTTCTGCTTTAGATTCACCTTCTGTTATGAATAAACTTGCAACACCACCACATGCTATTAATTCTGATATGTTGCAAGTTATTGATGATGCTACTTCTACTATGAATGATGCTTATGATGATGCTAGTACCTTGCTTTAGAATGATGATATGCCACTTGGTGAATTTCTTGATAAACAAATTGCTAGAGTTATACAACATGATGGTTGAATCTGATGATGAGCTTGAAACTGAATCGCCTGAAACTCCTGCTAGAACTAGCCCTCCTAGATGTGAATTGCCTAAGGTACCGGAAGTTTATGTTATGAGTGAAGAAACAACTAGAGATATTCTTGCTTGCAATGATAGAGATGATCTAGAGAAATTATTACACATGTATAAAGAAAAATCCCTGAATGCTAGAATGAAATGTGATCCTAAGTTTGCTACTTCACCTATCTTTATTGATGATAAGGATTATGAATTCTCTGTCGACCCAAAGCTAATTACTCTGGTTGAATCTGATCCTTTACATGGTTATGAAACTGAAACTGTTATGGCACATCTTACTAAGTTGAATGACATAGCCACCCTTTTTACTCATGATGAGAAAACTCGCTATTACTTTATTCTCAAATTATTTCCTTTCTCATTAAAGGGTGATGCTAAAGCTTGGTACAATACTCTTGCTCCTAGTTGTATGTGCAGTCCCCAGGATATGACTTATTACTTCTCTGAAAAATATTTTCCTGCTCATATGAAACAAGCCGCCTTACATGAAATATTCAACTTTGTGCAAACTGAAGAAGAGAGTCTCCCATAAGCTTGGGGGAGGCTTTGCCAGTTACTCAATGCTTTGCCTAATCATCCTCTTAAGAAAAATGAAATACTTGATATCTTCTATAATGGACTAACCGATGCTTCTAGGGACTTCCTAGATAGTTGTGCTGGTTGTGTTTTCAGGGAACGAACTATTCCTCAAGCTGAAGAATTATTGAATAACATATTGAAAAATTATGATGATTGGACTATTCCTGAACCACCGCCTAAACCCACTCTGAAGAAGAGGGGTATATTATATCTCAGTCTCGAAGATATGCAAGAGGCAAAGAAATCTATGAAGGAAAAGGGTATTAAAGCTGAGGATGTTAAAAATTTATCTCCTATTGATGAAATACATGGGCTTAATACACCACCAATGCCTAAGGCGGTAGAGGTAAATTCTATTATGAAGTTTAATGATAATGATAATCCTCACAATATGCATCCTAGTCAATGCTTTTATGAGTTAGAAAACTATATTAGAAAACAAGATCACTTCAATGCAAATGTTATGAAACAATTGAAATATAATTCTGATATGATAGCTCGCTTGAGTGACTTCTTATTTAGAATATGAAATGATGTTAGAGGTGTTGGAAAACATGCATCTATGGTACAAACTCAGTTAGCACAACTTGCTAAATCTCAAAGAGAATTGCTTGATGAAATGAGTCATAATATGCATGACTTTGCTGTTAGAGTTACAACTAGAGGAGCTAAAATGACTCAGGAACCACTTTATCCTGAGGGACACCCTAAAAGAATTGAACAAGATTCACAAAGAGCTAACACTAGTGCACTTAGTCCTTCTAAAAAGAAAAATAAAAAGAAGAATGATAGGACTTCACATGCTCCTAGTGAACCTGAAATAGAAAAACCTCCTGATATTGATAATGAAATTTCTATCTCTGATGCTGAAACTCAATCTGGTAATGGACACTCACCTAATGATAATGATAATGAAAAAGATAATGATGAGGTTCATGAAGACTCTCAACCAACCAATGAAAAATAACCAGACAATGATGTTGAGATAGAACCACATGTTGATCTTGATAACCCACAAGCTAAAAACAAAAGATATTACAAAAGAGACTTCATTGCTAGAAAACACGGTAAAGAAAGAGAACCGTGGGTTCAAAAACCTATGCCTTTTCCACCCAAGTCAACTAAAAAGAATGACGATGAAGAATTTGAATGCTTTGCTGAAATGCCGTGGCCAGTATTTTTGCGTACTCGCTTGACTGATATCTTGAAAATGCCTCCTTATGCAAAGTATATGAAAGACATCATCACAAATAAGAGAAAAATACCGGAAGCTGAAATCTCCACTATGCTTGCTAATTATTCTATTAAAGATGGAGTACCTAAAAAACTTTACTTTGTGTGATGCCTTTCTCTTTATATAAAAGACTTTACTTGAATAAACTCACACCTACTGAAATATCTTTGCAAATGGCTGACAAATCAACTGCCATACCTATCGATATCTGTAAGGATGTGCCTGTTGTTGTTGCTAATGTTACTATTTTGACTGACTTTGTTATACTTGAGATGCCCGAGGACGACAACATGTCGATTATCCTTGGTAGCCTTCTTGAATACTGCAGGGGCTGTTATTGATTGCAATAAAAGCAAGGTCACTTTTCATATTAATGGCAATGAGCATACGGTGCATTTTCCGGAGAAACAATTCCATGTGAATGGTATTAATGTTATTGAAAAATCTCCGACAATCACAATTGGAAATTTTCAAATACCTCTACCTACTGTAAAAAAGAAATATGAAATGTTTATTGTTGGGGAAATGCAGATCCCCATTGAGGTAACTTAATGATTTACGTAAGTTCTTTGGTTTCATGCTAATCGAAAGTGGTTGTTGCTACCTCTTGAGCAAGCGTTGGTTTTCCCTTGAAGAGGAAAGGGTGATGCAGCATAGTAGCGTAAGTATTTCCCTCAGTTTTTGAAAACCAAGGTATCAATCCAGTAGGAGGTAACACACAAGTCACCTAGTACCTGCACAAACAAACAAGAACCTCACAACCAACGCGATAAAGGGGTTGTCAATCCCTTCACGGTCACTTACGAAAGTGAGATCCGATAGAGATAATAAGATAAATATTTTTGGTATTTTTATGATATAGATTGGAAAATAAAGATTGCCAAATAAACGGTAACAGAAATAGCAAGTTGATATGAAAATAATATGATGGAAGATAGACCCAGGGGCCATAGGTTTCACTAGTGGCTTCTCTCAAGATAGCAAATTCTACGGTGGGTGAACAAATTACTGTCGAGAAATGGATATAAAAGTGAATACTTAAGAGAATATCTAGGCATGATCATGTATATAGGCATCACGTCCGCGACAAGTAGACCGAAACGATTCTGCATCTACTACTATTACTCCCCACATCGACCGCTATCCAGCATGCATCTAGAGTATTAAGTTCATAAGAACAGAGTAACACATTAGACAAGATGACATGATGTAGAGGGATAAACTCAAGCAATATGATATAAACCCCATCTTTTTATCCTCGATGGCAACAATACAATACGTGCCTTGCTGCCCCTGCTGTCACTGGGAAAGGACACCACAAGATTGAACCCAAAGCTAAGCACTTCTCCCATTGCAAGAAAGATCAATCCAGTAGGCCAAACCAAAATGATAATTCGAAGAGACTTGCAAATTTTTTTAAATCATGCATAAATTTTTTGCAGAGAAGAGTCAAATATTGTTCATAGACAATCTTGATTATAAACCCACAATTCATCGAATTTCGACAAACACACCGCAAAAAGAATTACATCGAATAGATCTCCAAGAGAATCGAGGAGAACTTTGTATTGAGATCCAAAGAGAGAGAAGAAGCCATCTAGCTAATAACTATGGACCCGAAGGTCTGTGGTAAACTACTCACACATCATCGGAGAGGCTACGGTGTCGATGTAGAAGCCCTCCGTGATCGATTCCCCCTCCGGCGGAGCGTCGAAAAAGGCCCCAAGATGGGATCTCACGGGTACAGAAGGTTGCGGCAGTGGAAATAGGGTTTCGTGGTGCTCCCGGATGTTTTCAGGGTATATGGGTATATATAGGAGGAAGAAGTACGTCGGTGGAGCTGTGAGGGGCCCATGAGGGTGGGGGCGCGCCCTCCTGCCTCGTGGCCTCCTCGCTTCTTTATTGATGTCCACTCCAAGTGTCATGGATCACGTTTGTTCCAAAAGTAACTCTCCCGAAGGTTTCATTCCATTTGATATTCCTTTTCTACGAAACACTAAAATAGGCAAAGAAACAGCAATTTGCACTGGGCCTTTGGTTAGTAGGTTAGTCCCAAAAATAATATAAAAAGGTATATTAAAGCCCATTAAACATCCAAAACAGATAATATAATAGCATGGAACAATCAAAAAAATATAGATACATTGGAGACGTATCGAGCATCCCCAAGCTTAATTCCGGCTCGTCCTCGAGTAGGTAAATGATAAAAATAGAATTTTTGATGTGGAATTCTACCTAGCATAATTCTCAATGTAAATTTGTTTATTGTGGCATGAATGTTCAGATCCGAAATATTCAAGACAAAATTTTAATATTGACATAAAAATAATAATACTTCAAGCATACTAACAAAGCAATCATGTCTTCTCAAAATAACATGGCCAAAGAAAGTTATCCCTACAAAATTATATAGTCTGGCTATGCTCTAGCTTCACCACACAAAGTATTTAAATCATGCACAACCCCGATGAGAAGCCAAGCAATTGTTTCATACTTTTGGTGTTCTCAAACTTTTTCAATCTTCACGCAATATATGAGCGTGAGCCATGGATATAACACTATAGGTGGTATAGAATGGTGGTTGTGGAGAACACAAAAGGAGAAGATAGTCTCACATCAACTAGGCGTATCAATGGGCTATGGAGACGCCCATCAATAGATATCAATGTGAGTGAGTAGGGATTGCCATGCAATGGATGCACTAGAGCTATAAGTGTATGAAAGCTCAACAAAAGAACTAAGTGGGTGTGCATCCAACTTGCTTTCTCACGAAGACCTAGGGCATTTTGAGGAAGCCCATCATTGGAATATACAAGCCAAGTTCTATAATGTAAAATTCCCACTAGTATATGAAAGTGACAACATAGGAGACTCTCTATCATAAAGATCATGGTGCTACTTTGAAGCACAAGTGTGGTAAAAGGATAGTAGCATTGTCCCTTCTCTCTTTTTCTCTCATTTTTTGGGCCTTCTCTTTTTTATGGCCTTTCTCTTTCTTTTTTTATTTTAGTCCGGAGTCTCATCCCGACTTGTGGGGGAATCATGGTCTCCATCATCCTTTTTTCACTTGGGACAATGCTCTAATAATGATGATCATCACACTTTTATTTACTAACAACTCAAAAATTACAACTCGATACTAGAACAAAATATGACTCTATGTGAATGCCTCCGACGGTGTACCTGGATGTGCAATGAATCAAGAGTGACATGTATGAAAGAATTATGAACGTGTCTTTGCCACAAATATGATGTCAACTACACGATCATGCAAAGCAATATGACAATGATGAAGCGTGTCATAATAAATGGAACGGTGGTAAGTTGCATGGCAATATATCTCAGAATGGTTATGGAAATGCCATAATAGGTAGGTATGTTGGCTGTTTTGAGGGAGGTATAAGGTGGGTGTATGGTACCGGCGAAAGTTGTGCGGTACTAGAGAGGCTAGCAATAGTGAAGGGTGGGAGTGCGCATAATCCATGGACTCAACATTAGTCATAAGAACTCACATACTTATTACAAAAATCTATTAGTTATCGAAACAAAGTACTACGCGCATGCTCCTAGGGGGATAGATTGGTAGAAAAAGACCATCGCTCGTCCCCGACCGCCACTCATAAGGAAGACAATCAATAAATAAATCATGCTCCGACTTCATCACATAACGGTTCACCATACGTGCATGCTACGGGAATCACAAACTTTAACACAAGTATTTCTCAAATTCACAACTACTCAACTAGAATTACTCTAATATCACCATCTTTATATCTCAAAACAATCATCAAGTATCAAACTTCTCATAGTATTCAATGCACCTTTTATGATAGTTTTTATTATACCCATCTTGGATGCCTATCATATTAGGACTAATTTTATAGCCAAAGCAAATTACCATGCTGTTCTAAAAGACTCTCAAAATAATATAAGTGAAGCATGAGAGATAAATGATTTCTATAAAATAAAACCACCATCGTGCTCTAAAAAGATATAAGTGAAGCACAAGAGCAAAATTATCTAGCTCAAAAGATATAAGTGAAGCACATAGAGTATTCTAATAAATTCCGATTCATGTGTGTCTCTCCAATAGGCGTGTAGAGAAAGGATGGTTTTGGTAAACTAAAAAGCAAAGACTAAAATCATACAAGACTCTCCAAGCAAAACACATATCATGTGGTGAATAAAAATATAGCCTCAAGTGAAGTTATCGATAGACGAAGACGAAAGAGGGGATGCCTTCCGGGGCATCCCCAAGCTTAGGCTTTTGGTTGTCCTTGAATTTTAATTTGGGGTGCCTTGGTCATCCCCAAGCTTAGGCTCTTGCCACTCTTTTTCCAAAATCTATCAAATCTTTACCCAAAACTTGAAAACTTCACAATACAAAACTTCAACAGAAAATCTCATGAGCTCCGTTAGTATAAGAAAACAAACCACCACTTCAAGGTACTGTAATGAACTCATTATTTATTTATATTGGTGTTAAACCTACTGTATTCCAACTTATCTATGGTTCATACCCCCCGATACTAGCCATAGATTCATCAAAATAAGCAAACAACACACGAGAAACAGAATCTGTCAAAAACAGAACAGTCTGTAGTAATCTGTAGGTTTCGAATACTTCTGAACCCCAAAAATTCTGAAATAAATTGGTGGATGTTAGGAATTTGGCTATTAATCATCTTCAAAAAGAATCAACCTAATCTCACTCTCCAGTAAAAAATGGCAGCAAATCTCGTGAGCGCTAAAGTTTCTGTTTTTTACAGCAAGATCGCAAAGACTTCCCTCAAGTCTTCCCAAAGGTTCTACTTGGCACAAACACTAATTAAAAGCATAAAACCACATCCAAACAGAAGCCAGATGAATTACTTATTATTAAACAGGAACAAAAAACAAGAAACAAAAATAAAATTGGGTTGCCTCCCAACAAGCGCTATCGTTTAACGCCCCTAGCTGGGCATTAAAACAAGAATAGATCTAGGTATTATCATCTTTGGTATGCAATCCATAAGTGGCTCTCATAATAGATTCATAAGGTAATTTAATTTTCTTACTAGGAAATTGTTCCACGCCTTTCCTTAACGGAAATTGGAATCTCATATTTCCTTCTTTCATATCAATAATTGCACCAATCATTCTTAGGAAAGGTCTACCAAGAATAATAGGACATGTAGGATTGCAATCTATATCAAGAACAATGAAATCTACGGGCACATAATTCCTATTTTCAACAATAAGAACATCATTAATCCTTCCCATAGGTTTCTTAATAGTGTAATCCGCAAGATGCAAATTTAAAGAACAATCATCAAATTCACGAAAACCTAACACATCACACAAAGTTTTTGGAATCGTGGAAACACTAGCACCCAAATCACATAAAGCAAATCATTCATGATCTTTAATTTTAATTTTAATAGTAGGTTCCACTCATCATAGAGTTTTCTAGTAATAGAAACTTCTAATTCAAGCTTTTCTTCATAAGATTGCATTAAAGCATCAACGATATGTTTGGTAAAAGCTTTATTTTGACTATAAGCGTGAGGGGAATTTAACACATACTGCAACAAGGAAATGCAATCTATCAAAGAGCAATTATCATAATTAAATTCCTTGAAATCCAAAATAGTGGGTTCATTCATATGTAAAGTTTTGACCTCTTCAATCCCACTTTTACAATTTTTTGCATCAAGATCTAAAAACTCCGAATCATTGGGACGCCTTTTAACCAAAGTTGACTCATATCCAGTCCCATCATTATCAAGATTCATATTGCAAAACAAAGATTTAATAGGAGATACATCAATCACTTCTAGATCTTCATACTTACTATCATGGAAACTAGAAGAACACACTTTTATAAAAGCAATCTTTATTAGCACGCATCCTAGTGATTCTTTCTTTGCACTCATCAATGGAAATTATCATGGCTTTGAGAGACTCATTGATATCATGCTTAGGTGGAATATATCTAAGTTTCAAAGAATCAACATCAAGAGAAATTCTATCCACGTTCCTAGCCAACTCATCAATCTTAAGAAATTTTTCTTCAAGCAAAGCATTAAAATTATTTTGCGAAATCATAAATTCTTTAACACTAGTCCCAAAATCAGAGGGCATCTTATTAAATTTCCATAAGAGTTGTTGTACTAATTACCATAATTATTAGAGGAAATACTAGAGAACGGCCTAGGATTAAAGTTTCCCTATACGCGTTGTTACCAAAATTGTTCCTACCAACAAAATTCACATCCATAGATTCATTATTATTCTCAATCAGAGTAGATGAAGGCATATCATTAGGATTAGAAGAAACACTCTTATTAGCAAACAATTTCATAAGTTCATCCATCTTTCCACTCAAAATATTAATTTCTTCTATAGCATGATCCTTTTTACTAGTAGAGCTTTTGGTGTGCCATTGAGAATAATTAAGCATAATATTATCTAGGAGTTTAGTAGCTTCTCCTAAAGTGATTTCCATAAAAGTGCCCCTCGCGACCGAATCTAAACGATTTCTAGAAGCAAAATTCAATCCAGCATAAAATTTTTGTATGATCATCCATAAATTCAAACCATGTGTAGGGCAATTACGTATCATTAACTTCATCCTCTCCCAAGCATGTGCAACATGCTCATGATCAAGTTGCTTAAATTCATAATATCGTTTCTAAGAGAGATGATCTTAGTAGGAGGAAAATACTTAGAGATAAAAGCATCTTTGCACTTATTCCATGAATCAATACTATTTTTAGGCAAAGTGGAAAACCAAGTTCTAGCACGATCTCTAAGCGAAAACGGGAATAATTTCAATTTAACAATAGCATTATCCACATCTTTCTTCTTTTGCATATCACACAAATCAACAAATCTGTTTAGATGGGTAGCAGCATCTTCACTAGGAAGGCCAGAAAGCGGATCTTTCATGACAAGATTAAACAAAGCAGTATTAATTTCACAAGATTCAGCATCGGTAAGAGGATCAATCGGAGTGCTAATACAATCATTATTGTTGGTATTGGAAAAGTCACACAATTTAGTATTATCTTGAGCCATCATGATAAACAATCCAACACAGAAGCAAGCAAGAGGCAAGCAAAAAGAGGCAAACGAAAAAGAGGCGAGCGGAAAAGAGGGCGAATAAAACGACAAGGGTGAAGTGGGGGAGAGGAAAACGAGAGGCAAATGGAAAATAATGTAATGCGAGGGATAAGAGTTTGTGATGGGTACTTGGTATGTCTTGACTTGATGCAACCACCCCGGCAATGGCGTCAGAAATCCTTCTTGCTACCTCTTGAGCATGCATTAGTTTTCCCTTGAAGAGGAAAGGGTGATGCAGCATAGTAGCATAAGTATTTCCCTTAGTTTTTGAGAACCAAGGTATCAATCCAGTAGGAGGTAACACACAAGTCACCTAGTACCCGAACAAACAAACAAGAACCTCGCAACCAACGCGATAAAGGGGTTGTCCATCCCTTCACGGTCACTTACGAAAGTGAGATCTGATAGAGATAATAAGATAAATATTTTTGGTATTTTTATGATATTGATTGGAAAATAAAGATTTCAAAATAAACGGTAATAGAAATAGCAAGTTGATATGAAAATAATATGATGGAAGATAGACCCGGGGCGATAGGTTTCACTAGTGGCTTCTCTCAAGATAGCAAATTCTACGGTGGGTGAACAAATTACTGTCGAGCAATTGATAGAAAAGCGAATACTTATGAGAATATCTAGGCAAGATCATGTATATAGGCATCACGTCCGTGACAAGTAGACCGAAATGATTCTGCATCTACTACTATTACTCCACACATCGACTGCTATCCAGCATGCATCTAGAGTATTAAGTTCATAAGAACAGAGTGACACATTAGACAAGATGACATGATGTAGAGAGATAAACTCAAGCAATATGATATAAACCCCATCTTTTTATCCTTGATGGCAATAATACAATACGTGCCTTGCTGCCCCTGCTGTCACTGGGAAAGGACACCGCAAGATTGAACCCAAAGCTAAGCACTTCTCCCATTGCAAGAAAGATCAATCCAGTAGGCCAAACCAAAATGATAATTCGAAGAGACTTGCAAAGATTTTTAAATCATGCATAAATGATTTCAGAGAAGAATCAAATATTGTTCTTAGATAATCTTGATTATAAACCCACAATTCATCGGATTTCCACAAACACACTGCAAAAAGAATTACATCGAATAGATCTCCAAGGGAATCGAGGAGAACTTTGTTTTGAGATCCAAAGAGAGAGAAGAAGCCATCTAGCTAATAACTATGGACCCGAAGGTCTATGGTAAACTACTCACACATCATCAGAGAGGCTATGGTGTCGATGTAGAAGCCCTCCGTGATCGATTCCCCCTTCGGCGGAGCGTCGGAAAAGGCCGCAAGATGGGATCTCACGGGTACAGAAGGTTGCAGCGGTGGAAATAGGGTTTCCTGGTGCTCCCGGATGTTTTCGGGGTATATGGGTATATATAGGAGGAAGAAGTACGTCGGTGGAGCTGCGAGGAGCCCACGAGGGTGGGGGGCGCGCCTACCCCCTGGGCGCACCCTCCTCCCTCGTGGCGTCCTTGCTTCTTTCTTGACGTCCACTCCAAGTTTCCTCGATCACGTTTGTTCCAAAAATAACTCTCCCGAAGGTTTCATTCCATTTGGATTCTGTTTGATATTCCTTTTCTGCAAAACACTAAAATAGGCAAAAAAACAGCAATTTGCACTGGGCCTTTGGTTAGTAGGTTAGTCCCAAAAATAATATGAAAAGGTATATTAAAGCCCATTAAACATCGAAAACAGATAATATAATAGCATGGAACAATTAAAAATTATAGATACATTGGAGACGTATCAGTTGTAAATAAGACTTGATCAACCTTATTAGTGGACCATTTTTGAACGGTATGAAGTTGATGAATTTAGTAAGCACTACATTCTGTCCCTACTTTTTACTCTCTGTTTTTATTAGTTAAATAAAATAAAATGCCACGTTTTGTCTGTTTTCTGAAATCCCCGTGCAATAAAAAATGACCCAAAAATAAAAGTTCTCAGGATGCCCTGAAAATTGAATACGATTTTTTGTGAATATTTGAGAATTTTTAGTGCAATAAACATCAGAGGGAGGTGCACCAGGTGGGCACAACCCACCTGGGCACGCCAGCACCCCTAGGCGCCCCCTGGTGGGTTGTGGTCCCCACGTGGGCCCCCTCACTTACCTCTTCATACCATATCATCACTTATCTCCAGAAAAAAAATCCCCATTGCTCTCTCTCCCTGTTCTTGAGCTCAAACCCACGGATTTCGATCTCTTTGCTCGAAGCTCCGTTTCCGAAATTGTATCAGGGGATTGTTGCTTGGTATGTGACTCCACCATTTGTCCAATTAGTTTTTGTGTTAGTGGTTTATACTTTGAATAATTAGCTACTCTTGGTGCTGCTGTAGATGTGCTTGCATGTTGAATTCGTAGTGTTCTAAGTAGTTTAAATGCTTGTTATGGCCTCTATGTATCCCTATGAGTAGTTGCTATCAATCTTACAAAGTTTTGTTGACAAAACTTTTGTCACTCAAAATTTTTTATTTTCAGAAAATTATACGTGGACATGATGAACCTATTTGGAAGGAGTTCTTAGAGGAGACGATCCTCGGGGGCATCTTCTAGTGACAGTTCTGCTCATCGGTCTTATGTTGAACCAAGTAAAAGTTCCACGTGAGATGCCGCCACCAAGACATGTTTATGGCCTAGCGATGAATATATGGCAGGTGTGGGCATTAAGGAAGAATTTTAGCAATATGTTCACAATGCCGGCCTCGGTCCCTTCCTATCAGATAAGTGTGCACAACACCAACTTCTCACTGAATCATTTGTCAAGGGATTTAAATATTTTCCACGTGAGTCCAGGGTGTCGTTTATGCTTTATGATAATCCTTATACTATCCCACTGGAGAATTTTTCTTACCATTGCAAACTGCCATTTTGGGGTTCACTTAATGAGCCACCAACGGTTGAATACGAGTCTTTCTTGACTAGCCTTTGTTATGGTGGAAATAGGGGAGTGAGACAAGGAAGAATAAAGAGCATTCGCTTTCCCGTAATTCAGTATTTTGCATTATTTAACGGGAAATGCATAGTAGGCAAGCAAGACTGTAGCATACTTTGTGCGCTAGACTTGAGCCTCCTTCACACCGCTCTCACTGTTGAAAGGAATTATAACCTTGGAGCGATTGTTGCACATAGACTTCAGCACAATGCTAACCGTGGTTGGTTCTATGGTGGAATTTATGTCACACATTTAGCACGAGGACTGGGTGTTTCACCTTTTCCCTTTGATCCTATCCTACCCACGCGTTATTTAGATTTTGACACTTTAAAAGAACATAAGATTCTCAAGGGAAGGGTTGATAACTTCACTTATAATCTAATGTTTAACCAAAAATCTATTGTGGACACGTATTTGCCTGCACCTGCTCTTTTTGATTATAACAACAAGGGAAGATATTTTATTCTTGAGAGCGAGGCCCGATCTCATAACGCAACAGTGGTGGTGGCGCGGCATGCTGAGGCATCCACACCGAGAGCCTCCGTGAGCTACCACGCCGACTACTACCCTCCAGGCTACTGATTGATTACAAAGTTAGGCCAAAAGCCTAAGCTTGGGGGAGTACATGTCTCTCACCGACTTTACATTCATGTCCACTTATTCCATTTGTCGGTGCTCACATTTTTTTCATTGTATCATCCATGCTTAGATTTCTTTTCCTGCTTTCTTCTTGTGTGTTTGAAAAACTTTAGAAAAACCAAAAAAATTAGTTGTAGTTAATTTACTTTCTATGCATGCTTAGTAGTAGTACTAAAAAGAAAATCGAAAAAGATTTCCTTGTTCTTCTTTTGCTTGTTGGGAGCTTTCCCGTGTAAATAGTCTTTCTCGTTTTTACTTTTCCCTTTAATTTGCTTGTTCAAGAAAACCAAAAACTCCAAAAATATTCTAGCGTGTTCCTCTGAAATTCTTTTCTTTTATTTGAGTTGTACCGAGGAGAAGACCACGATGAAAATGTTGAGTGGATCTCATATGAATAATTGTTGAACTAATAAAGAGCCCATTTTACCTTGTCTTCTCCTGTTGAATAAATGTTTGCAGATTCTAGCTTAGTCCATGGCACTCTTGCACTATTATTTTTTTAATATCATTCGGTCGTGCAAGTGAAAGGCAATAATGACGACATCCGATGAACTGGTCGTGGCAAAGAGATACTGGTATGAAATTGACTTGTCTTGTCCGTGTAAATATGTTTAACCTAGCGTCCATGATTCAGCTCGTTATGATTAAACATGTTTGCAATGACAATTAGAGATTATAGTTTCTCATGCCATGCATATGTAGCTGGGAGTTAATAATAATTTAGCTTGGATATCAACATAGTGTTAAAATAATTGTGATGTAGTACGATGATATGGTATCCTCCTCTAAATGTTCAAGTGGCTTGACTTGGTACATGTTCATGCATGTAGTTGAATCAAAACCAACATAGCCTCCATAATGTTTATGTTCATGGTGTTCATATCCTACTCATGCTAGTGTCCAATGTTACTTACACATAATGCATGGTTATGATCGTTGTTGCTCTCTAGCTGGCCGCTTCTCAATCTTAATTGCTAGCCTTCGCCTGTACTAAGTGGGGTTTCTACTTGTACATCAAAAACCTTGAACCCAAAGTTATTCCAGATGAGTCCACCATACCTACCTATATACCATATTACCCTGCCGTCCTAAGTAAATTTGCATGTGCCACCTCTAAAAACTTCTAAAAATTTATCCGTTTTGTGTGTCTGGATCGTTCATGGAACGACAGGAGGTGGTCGGTATCTTCCATGCTAAGCAGGTTATTCTCAGGTCGAGTGTTTATTCACTCGCCATCGCACGAGAAAATAGGCGGTAATACGGATGCCCAGTCCCAAACTGCAAAATACAAAGAGAGTTCATCTCTTAAATAATCAAACAAAAACTCCCAATGAAGTCAAAACCTTTACTTTTACCGCTTGGGAACCGCCACTAGCGTGCTTAGCATGGAAGATGTTGATAACTGATGGTCATGAAGTGAATAAGAATGGTGCATGTCTCAAAATATCATTTATCTCTGTTTTAAAAACTAAGCTCTGGCACCTCTGCAAATCACTGCTTCCCTCTGCGAAGGGACTTTCTATTTACTTTTATGTTGTGTCACCACCTTCTAAAACAAGCGCCAGAAACTGAGTAGAGCACATCAGTCATGATTTATGCATTGTGTGTAGCTAATATTGGGTGCATCATGACTGGATCTTTTCTACCATGAATTACAATGTTTAGTCGCTGCTTGAACTTTGGAGGTGCTCTGCATTTACGTTTTGTGGTCTCAGAAAGGGCTAGCAAGATACCATTATTTTCATATTATATCATGGTTGTTTTGACAACGTGTTGCCATTTGAGATATCTTATTATTGCTCACTAGCTGATTATGTCATTGATATGAACCATTATAAGCTTTAAGTGTTATTTTTGACATGGTTAGCTATAATGTTGGCTGAAAACCTGGGTGTTGTTTAAGCTTATTTATGCAAACAAGAGCAAAAGAGTTCGTAAAAGTTTTTCTTCTTCACTTACAATTTATCAACTGAATTGCTTGAGGACAAGCAAAGTTTTAAGCTTGCGGGAGTTGATACGTCTCCAACATATCTACTTTTCCTAATGCTTTTCCTCTTGATTTGGACTCTCATTTGCATGATTTGAATGAAACTAACCCCGGACTGACGCTGTTTTCAGCAGAACTACCATGGTGTTGTTTTTGTGCAGAAATAAAAGTTCTCAGAATGGAACGGAACTTTGCGAGGATTTTTTATCTGAATAGTAAGAATTTCTGGAGCCAAGACCTGTCGGAGAGGGGCACCTGGGTGGGCACAATCCACCATGGCGCGCCCCCTCTCCTAGCGCCCAGGTGGGTTATCCCCACCTGGTGGCCCCGCTGACCCTGAAACCAACACTATAAAATCCTATTTTTGGAGAAAAAATGAGAGAGAAAGAATTATTGCGATCCACGAGACGGAACCGCCGCCAAGCCATGTTCTTCCTCGGGAGGGCAGATCTAGAGTCCGTTTGGGGCTCCGGAGAGGGGGATCTTCATTCTTCATCATCACCAACCCTTCTCCATCGTCAATTCCATGATGCTCCCCACTGGGAGTGAGTAATTCCTTCGTAGGCTCACTAGTCGGTGAGGAGTTGGATGAGATTCATCATGTAATCGATTTAGTTTTGTTAGGGCTTGATCCCTAGTATCCACTATGTTCTTAGATTGATGTTGCTATGACTTTGCCATGCTTAATGCTTGTCACTTTGGGCCCGGGTGCCATGATTTCCGATCTAAACCGTTTATGTTATCATCATTATATCCATGTTCTAGATCTGATCTTGCAAGTTATAGTCACCTACTACGTGTTATGATGCGGTAACCCCGGAGTGACAATAACCGGGACTTCTTTCGGTGATTACCGTAATTTGAGGAGTTCATGTATTCACTATGTGTTAATGCTTTGTTCCGGTTCTCTATTGAAAGGAGGCCTTAATATTCCTTAGTTTCAAATATGTACCCCGCTGCCACGGGAGGGCAGAACAAAAGCTGTCATGCAAGTTCTTTTAATAAAGCACGTATGACTATTTACGGAATACATGCCTACATTATATCAATGAACTAGAGCTAGTGCCGAATAGCCCTAGGTAATAACTGTCATATGATGAATATCATCCAACAAGTCACCGATCCAATGCCTACAAATTTATCTTATATTGTTTCTGCTAAGTTACTACCGCTATCATCACTGTTACGCTTGCTACAAAATTACTGCTATCACTGTTATTGTTACTATTGCTATTGTAACTACTATCAAACTACTTTGTTGCTGATCATTTTGCTGCAGATAATTAATCTCCAGGTGTGGTTGAATTGAAAACTCAGCTGTAAATACCTTCAAATATTCTTTGGCTCCCCTTGTGTCGAATCTATAAATTTGGGTTGAATGCTCTACCCTCGAAAACTGTTGCGATCCCCTATACTTGTGGGTTATCAGAATCTTACTTTAACACTTCTAGTGATGACGACTCTAGGTGTGAGGCTAAGCCCAATTATAAGAAACTTGCTAAAATTGCAACTGAACAACACATTGCTATGGAAAAGATGCAAAAATTGCGAGATAAAAGCGATGATCTGTTAGATGAGGAAATGGATCGTAGTCAAGCTCTGTCTAAAGACCTCAAGCGTCGTAAGTCAGAAGATGATGAACTTGAAAGTCGTCATGTGGCCCTCTCAGCGGATCACGAGAAGTTGTCCCATGAATTTCTTCAAAGAAAGTAAGAACTCGGGAAGCTGATTATGCCATTGATATGAGTCATTATAATCTTTAAGAGTTATTGTCGACATGGTTAGTTATAATGTTGGCTGAAAACCTGGGTCCTGTTTAAGCTTAATTACGTAAACAAGACCATAAGAGTTTGTAAAAGTTTTTCTTTTTCACTTTCAGTTTATCAATTGAATTGCTTGAGGACAAGCAAAGGTTTAAGCTTAGGGGAGTTGATACGTCTCCAACGTATCTACTTTTTCTCATGCTTTTTCTCTTGTTTTGGACTCTATTTTGCATGATTTGAATGAAACTAACCCCGGACTGACGCTATTTTCAGCAGAACTACCATGGTGTTGTTTTTGTGCAGAAATAAAAGTTCTCGGAATGGAACGGAACTTTTTGAGGATTTTTTATATCAATAATATGAATTACTAGAGCCAAGACCCACCAGAGAGGCGCCCCTGGGTGGGCACAACCCACCAGGGCGCGCCCCTCTCCTGGCGCGCCCAGGTGGGTTGTACCCACCTGGTGGCCCCGCTGACGACCCTCCTGATACTATATGTTCACATATTTCCAGAAAAAAATCAGGAAGAAAGAATTATTGCGATCCACGAGAGGAGCCGCCGCCAAGCCCTGTTCTTCCTCGGGATGGCAGATCTGGAGTCCGTTTGGGGCTCCAGAGAGGGGGATCTTCATTCTTCGTCATCACCAACCCTTCTCCATCGCCAATTCCATGATGCTCCCCACCGGGAGTGAGTAATTCCTTCGTAGGCTCGCTGGTCGGTGATGAGTTGGATGAGATTCATCATGTAGTCGAGTTAGTATTGTTAGGGCCTGATCCCTAGTATCCACTATGTTCTTAGATTGATGTTGCTATGACGTTGCCATGCTTAATGCTTGTCACTTTGGCCCCGGGTGCCATGATTTCAGATCTGAACCGTTTATGTTATCGTCATTATATCCATGTTCTAAATCCGATCTTGCAAGTTATAGTCACCTACTATGGCTATGATCCGGCAACCCCAGAGTGACAACAACCGGGCCCACTCCCGGTGATGACCGTAGTTTGACGAGTTCATGTATTCACTATGTGTTAATGCTTTGTTCCTGTTCTCTATTAAAAGGATGCCTTAATATCCCTTAGTTTCCAATATGGACCCCGCTGCCACGGGAGGGTAGGACAAAAGATGTCATGAAAGTTCTTTTAATAAAGCATGTACGACTATTTACGGAATACATGCCTACATTATATCGATGAACTGGAGCTATTGCCATATTGTCCTAGGTTATAACTATCTCATGATGAATATCATCCAACAATTCACCGATCCAATGCCTACGGATTTATCCTCATTGATCTTTGTCGGAGTAAATGACCACGGGTAGCCTAGCCGGCTTCCCCTGGTTCTTCAGAAAAATTATAGGCCGATTGAGCCTCCAAGCGTCCAAGACGTGGGGCCGCCTTCCCCCAGCTGGCTACCTCTCAGGCCGGCTGCGCAAAGGCGGCCCTGCCCTAAAATCCTTGAGAAACAAAACCACGAGAAGGCCGACTCCAAGAAGCCGGCCATGGGAAGGCCGACTCCAAGGAGCCGGCCCCTCAGCAGGCAGCCAAGATCGTGCCCTCAGAGTCTGCGCCCACCTAACGGCGACGAGATGGGGCGTGGCTACAGTGAAGCCTGCCACCCCGAATCCCGGGGCGCGCACGGCCACAATACGTCATGCAGGGTGGCCATCACCCGTCCGGCACGGCACTGTTGCCATGTTGATCAAGACGTCACCCACGGCGAGCAGTTAGTACGATCTGTGGGTGGCGGGCCCCCTCAGTCAGGGAGACACCCGAAGGCGGCTAGGCCTCCTGCAGTCGGCCTGGGGTATGGCCGGCTCCCAATAGCCGGCCAACTCTCTCCCTCGAAGGAGGTGCCTCATTAAGGAGATCAGACGAGGTAAGGCTACAGTGATGAGCCGCCCAGCGGCGGCATTGTAGCCACGCTTACCACGACAAGCCCTCGTCACCAGAGGCGAGGCAATAGTAACCAGCCTCCGACAAGACCCCCGAGCGGTGGGACCGGCCTGTCGACCAGAAGGCCGGCAGTCGGCGGGCCCATCGGTCGGCGGAGAAGCTGGTCAGCCTAGACATAGACGGCTGGGGCCTGCGCCCAGTCGGATTACCATTGTACCTCCGGGGGGTAGGCCTATATAAACCCCCCGGGGCACCCATGCAGGGGGATCTCCCTTTCGATAGTTCCAGACACCTCATCGATAGGAGAGATGGGCTAGCCTTGCCCTTCCTCATCCTTTCACCAAACAGCCCAAGGAGCCTCTTGTAGCTACTTGTCAATCTAGTGACCATGCGGAGACCCTGCAGAGCAGCAGTAGGGGTGTTATCTCCACGGAGAGCCTTGAAGCTGGGTAAGATCCGCCGGCGTGCATGTCTTCGCCTTATCCCGTTTCCAGGCACCGGCGATGTTTTATTGGCCCCCACAATGATAAGCCACCCGTTGGCATATGTCGCACCAACCACCCGACATTTGGCGCCCACCGTGGGGCCAGGTGCACCATCGTCCGGAGACCTGCTCTGGACGGGAACCCTCTTCCTCCCCAGCGTGCGTAGCCAGCCCGGCTCGCCCGATGGCGCTTGCCCCGACGCGCTGTAAGGCGTCGCTGACGCATGCGCGGCGAGCTACCTCACCGATCTTCTTGGCGAGGCTCGCATCTCCAACGAGCCCGCATCCGACGCGGGCACAGGCTTCCCCGAAAGCCACCTCGTCAACCTCCTCGACCAACTCCTTGACACGGCATCGCTTGACGCCTTCCCCTCCAACATGGTAATCATCAACGACCCTCTTCCTCGAGCCGACAGCAGCGGCAGCGCCATCACCGAGGTACTGGTCATCAGCCACGGCGCCGCCTCTAGCGAAAACGCCCACGACGCCCTGCAGGCGGCGCTGCACGACTTGTCCGCCCCCATCCTGACTGACACCGACGCCCAGACATTGGAGGCGCGCCGCCTTGCCCTCGTTGTGAAGGACCGAGGCTCACTAGCGCGAAGTCGACCACGCCGCCTTCGGCACGCCGCCTCCTGACGGGCGGAGCCGCGTCGGTATCATCAAGAAACGCGGTGCAGCTATCGCTGGCGTGCTGGGAGTAGATCGCCCAGTCTATGCCATGCCTCTCGAGAAGCTACGCAACGCCCAGGCGGCCCTAGACGAGCTGGACGGACTAAGGGCCGACGAGCTCCCCTACATGACCAGACGCATCCAGCAGCTTATCGACGCATCCATAGAGCGGCATGAAGCCGGTGTCCGCGCCGAAAGTCCTCCCGCACGCCGAGAGCATGGTGTGACATCCCGAACGCCGACGGCGGACAACACCCGCGCAAGGAAAGAAAAGGAGCCGACTGCCAGCCGCAGCCGGACTCGAATCTCCATCGAGCATGACGCAGAAGGCCGTCCCCGAGCTGTGGAATGGCGGGGTGATCCGCCTCCTCCTCCGCCTCGTGGGGAGAGATATCCTACTCCGCCGCCTGTCACGCATTCGACTCTCAGCGGCCGACTGGGTCGCCGCGAAGGAGTCGGCGAGAATGACACCTGCCATCGGATCGACCGCCTAGCGCGATCCCTGGCTCTGGAAGAAGAAGATGGTGTCGGCCCGCCCTGCTTCGGGCCCCGCATCCGCGACGAACCCTTCCCTAAAGGGTTCTCGCTACCAAGAGACACGCCCAAGTACAACGGCTCCGTGAAGCCGGAAGACTGGTTGATCGACTCACTGCGGTTAGCATCGCGAACGGCAACAGGCACAGTGCCGTGAAGTATGTTCCCCTCATGCTCCAAGGCACGACGCACACCTGGCTCAACAGCCTCAAGCCTTACAGCGTCAACAGCTGGCTGGACTTCACAGAAGCCTTCATCCGCAACTTCAACAGCACCTACAAGCGAGCTCCTAAGCCCCGACAGCTCTCCTTGTGTGTGCAAGGGCCCAGTGAATCAACTCGCGACTACCTCACTCGTTGGGCCGAGGTCCGCAACTCCTGCGAAGGGGTGCACGAGGTTCAAGCTATAGAGTACTTCACCGCCGGGTGCCGAGAAGGCACCCTCCTCAAGTACCGACTCCTCTGCGACGAGCCGACTACCCTCGACGAGCTACTGATCATAGCTGATAAATATGCCACGGCCGATTCCTCAATGAAGACCGAGCTCCGAGTAGATGCCTCCAGGAAGGTACTCGCTCCGAGTCCCAAGATGCCGGCAGGAGACTCCAGCCGACGCCCGTGCCAGAACGACCACAAGCGCAAGGCTCCCCCGCCGCCTTCCACCAGTCGGCAGGTGGCCACCAGTCGGCAAGTTTCACAGCGGCGCGAAGCCTTCAAACCACACAACCCGAAAATGCCACTGGCTCACGCGGATCTCCAAGGGAGAGGGGATAGCGCCACCTCCGCCTGCTGGTCAGCCGCCTCCGGCCCCTCCGTGGCCGGCTGCTCGACCAGCAGTAGGGGCTGTTCAAGACGAGTTGCCCGACGAGTATGCCGCCTACGTCGTCTTTACGAGCCTACCGGAAGATCGGTGTAGCCGGCGCCGACAACACCAAGAAGTCAACGCAGTTGCCTCCAACAACCCCGAGTTCATGCACTGGTCAGAAAGGCCTATCAGCTGGAGCCAGACTGATCACCCAGAGGTGATGCCATCTCCCGGCTCTTACGCATTGGTTTTGGATTCCACCCTCGCAACAGAAAGGCGAGCCGCCCGTTTCTCCCACGTGCTGACACCATGGAGAAGCTGAGCATCAAGACGAAGCAGCTCATGCCTAGTCGGACCGTGTTCCATGGCATCGTGCCCGGCCTGTCCTGCTCCCTAATCGGCAAGATCAAGATAGATGTCCTCTTCGGGGACAAGGATCATTTCCGCCGAGAGGCGGTGTGGTTTGAGGTAGTGGATCTGGAGAGCCCTTACCACGCGTTGCTTGGCCGACCTGCTTTGTCCAAGTTCATGGCTGTACCCCACTATGCCTACCTCAGGATGAAGATACCGAGTTCCAAGGACATCATCACCATAGCCGGAGACTACAAGAAATCCTCCGAGTGTGCGGCAGCCAGCAGCCGGCTGGCCGAGTGCCTCGTGATTGCTGAAGAGAAGAAGATACTGGACCGAGTCATGGCCATGGCCGGCAAGCAGCCGGCCCTGTCCCCCAACCCCAAGGAGTGTGATGCCCAAGGTTCTTTCCAGCCGGCCAAAGAGACGAAGAAGGTACCTCTGGACCCGGAGCACCCAGAAAGGTTTGCCACCATCGGGGCAAACCTGGAAAGCAAATAGGAAGGCGAGCTCGCCGATTTCCTCCGTGAGAATCGGGACATCTTCGCATGGTCCCCCAAGGACATGTCAGGTGTTCCGAAGGAATTCGCCGAGCACAAGCTACATGCCCGAGTAGGTGCAAAACCAGTCAAACAGCCCCTCCGCCGACTATCAGAAGAGAAGAGAAGGATTGTAGGAGAAGAGATAGCTCGGGTTCTCGCAGCCGGCTTCATTATGGAAGTTTTCTTTCTAGAGTGGCTTGCCAACCCGGTCCTCGTGCTGAAGAAAAATAACAAATGGCGCATGTGTATAGACTACACCAGCCTCAACAAGGCCTGCCCCAAAGATCCATTCGCCTTGCCAAGGATTGATCAAGTGATAGACTCCACAGCCGGATGCGAGCTGTTGAGCTTCCTGGATGCTTACTCAGGCTACCACCAGATAAAGTTGGACCCAGCTGACCGCCTGAAGACCGCCTTCATCACACCATTCGGAGCCTTCTGCTACCTGACTATGACATTCGGCTTGAGAGATGCCGGTGCCACTTTTCAGCGTTGCATGCAGAAATGCCTCCTCAAGCAGCTCGGCAGAAAAGCCCACGTCTATGTAGACGATATTGTGGTGAAGACGGAGAAGCGCGGCACCTTGCTGGAAGACCTCAGAGAGACATTTGAAAACTTGTGCCGATTTCAAATCAAGCTCAACCCCGAGAAATGCATGTTTGGAGTACCAGCCGGCCAGCTTCTAGGCTTTATGGTCTCCGAACGCGGCATCGAGTGCAACCCGATGAAGATCAAAGCTATAGAGAGAATGGTGATTCCCACCAAGCTACGAGACGTCCAGAAGTTCACCGGATGCTTGGCTTCCCTGAACCGCTTCATCAGCCGGCTCGGGGAGAAAGCTCTCCCCCTCTACCGACTCATGAAGAAGTCCACTCATTTCGAGTGGAACGACCAGGCGGACCAAGCCTTCCACGAGCTAAAGAAGATGCTGACCACGCCGCCTATCTTGACGGCACTGACTGAAAAAGAACCCATGCTCCTTTACATTGCCGCTACTAGCCAGGTGGTCAGCACAGTCATCGTCAGTCATCGTGGTCCAGCGCCCAGAAGAAGGCCGAGCTCAGCTGGTCCAGAGGCCGGTGTATTATTTAAGCGAAGTGTTATCCACCTCGAAGCAGAACTACCCACACTACCAGAAGATGTGCTACGGTGTGTACTTCGCTGCCAAGAAGCTCAAGCCCTACTTTCAAGAGCACCCCATCACGGTCGTATGTACTGCCCCGCTCGCCGAGATCATAGGTAGCCGGGATGCATCTGGCCGAGTGGCAAAATGGGCCATTGAGTTGGCTCCTTACACGATCTTCTACCAGCCCCGCACCGCCATTAAATCCCAAGCACTGGCCGACTTCCTCGTCGACTGGGCCGAAACACAGTACCTGCCACCGGCCCCCGACTCCACTCATTGGCAGATGCACTTCGATGGGTCCAAGATGCACACCGGCTTGGGAGCCGGTATCATCCTCACCTCTGCCAAGGGCGACAAGCTCAAGTACACATTGCAAATTCATTTTGCCGCCTCCAACAATGTGGCCGAGTATGAGGCGCTCATACACGGGCTCCGGCTAGCCAAGGAGCTCGGCATCCGCCGGATCCTGTGCTATGGCAACTCGGATTTGGTGGTCCAGCAGTCATCTGGCGACTTGGACGCCAAGGAGGCGAACGTGGCGAGCTACCGCTTCCTCGTTCAGCAAATCAGTGGATATTTTGAAGGATGCGAGCTCCTTCATGTACCACGCACCGACAACATGCAAGCAGATGCCCTGGCACGAGTAGGCTCCACCCGGCAAGCTATACCAGCCGGCGTTTCTCTCCATCGCCTCCTCAAGCCGTCTCCAGAATCTGATTCCATCTTCGTGCCGCCTGACCCCGACGCAGTCGGACCTGACTTGGGGAACCAAGCAGGCGGCTCGGGGACTTCGACAGGCGGCCCGGGAACTGCATCGACACAACAGGCGGTGGCCGACTCCAACTCTTCACCACCCAGCCCTGGTCACAGTAGCAGTTCTGACAATAGAAGAAGTCAGAGCTCCATCATGGGCCCAACCCATCCTCAACTTCTTAGAAAACAGAGAGTTGCCAACCGACGAAATCTCGGCAAGACAAGTTCAACGCCGAGCCGGAGCATACACAATAGTAAATCGAGAGCTTGTTAGGCGCAGTGTCACTGGAGTCTTCCATCTCTGCGTCGAGCCAGAGAAGGGCATAGCAATCCTCAAGGACATCCACCAAGGTGAATGCGGCCACCACGCGGCCTCACGATCACTCCTCGCTAAAGCTTTCTGCCATGGATTCTTCTGGCCGACTGCTTTGGATGACGCCAAGGAGCTAGTCAAACACTGCAAAGGGTGCCAAGTTTTCAGTTCCAAGCAACATCTACCGGCTTCCGCACTCAAGACGATCCCCTTCACCTGGCCTTTTGTCGTCTGGGGACTAGACATGGTGGGCCCATTCAAGATGGAACGCGGCGGCATGACACATCTGCTCGTCGCTGTGGACAAATTTACCAAGTGGATTGAAGCAAAGCCGATCAAGAAGCTGAATGGGCCGACTGCCATGACGTTCATCGCAGATATCACAACCCGGTACGGCATACCGCACAACATCATCACCGACAATGGTACAAATTTTGCAAAGGGAGCACTTTCATGTTTCTGCGCAACACACGGCATCCGACTGGACCTAGCGTCCGTTGCCCACCCGCAGTAAAACGGCCAGGTCGAGCGAGCAAACGGCCTCATCCTCTCCGGCATCAAGCCCCGACTGGTCGTGCCACTGGAGCGTTCGGCCGGCTGTTGGCTCGACGAGCTGCCGGCCATCCTCTGGAGCTCGCGCACTACCCCAAACAAGTCAACCGGCTTCACACCTTTTTTCCTTGTATATGGCGCCGAGGCTGTCGTCCCAACTGATATCGAGTTCGACTCGCCTCGGGTCACCATGTACACGGAGGCAGAGGCCAAGGAAGCACGTAAAGATGGCGTCGACCTGCTGGAAGAGGGCCGACTGTTAGCCCTCAGCCGGTCCGCCATCTATCAGCAGGGTCTGCGCCGCTACCACAGCCGGAAGGTCAAGCCAAGATCCTTCCAAGAGGGCAATCTTGTGCTCCGGCTGATCTAGCAAACAGCCAGCCAGCACAAGCTCTCGGCCCCTTGGGAGGGCCCCTTCGTCATCAGCAGAGCTTTAGGCAACGACTCCTACTACCTAATCGACGCGCAGAAGCCGAAGGCACGCAAGAGAGATGATTCCGGCAAGGAGTCAGAACGACCATGGAACGCCAATCTCCTCCGAAGATTTTACAGTTAAAAAGCAGTATGTATCACACTAACTTTTGTACTAAGTACGAGACAAAGGGTCCCCCGAGGAGCACTCGGGGACTACCCTCTTTTATCTATGAATGATGGGTATCATGCCTATGAATATGTTACTACATTTGTTTTTTCATCCGGCACCGGGCCTGACCAGTCGGCCCGGGGACTCGCCGCCTTAAGTTATATATAAAGTTCTGCCTGCAGTCAGACAAGTAGTGTGCCGACACCCAAGCCCCCTCTTGCCAAAAGTCGCAACTCGAAGAATTGACTGTCCGACTGGCAAGAGCCAAGGGCAGGAAAGGATGCCCACACAAAAGACGGCTAAGGACCAACGAACTTATATAACGCGAGCCGGCCTCTCGCCCCGCTAGCCGGCTACCAGAGCAGCTGGCTGGCTGGCTTCCCGTTCACCTTGCTGCAATCTAAGAAAGCTCGAGTACTTGCCTTCCCAAAACAACCAAGTCCTTCTCCGGCCACAGACTGCAGAGCAGCTGTCCGGCTGGGAAGGCGGCGGCCAAGGAAAGGCGGCAAAGGAAAAAGCTAAAAGGATGAAAAGCAAACATGAACGGAAGCCAAACACATGCATAATATTTACACAAAAGACCTTCGAAAGGTCAGCATTCAACATAGTTTGAATACACCCCCAGTGGGTGGAACTGCGTAAATTTAAAGATTGTTCAAAAGAGTAACAAGTAGGAAAGCAAGGACGGCAGATCAGGCCAAGGGAACAACGGGCGAGTTGGGCAGGTTGGTGGAGTCGGCAGTACCGGCTGGAGGAGTGACCGGATGGCGAGTCTCGACATCGTTGCTGGAGGCACGATCAGGCTGAGGCGGGCTGGTCGCTTCGCCGTCTGGCGCAACGTCTTCACCATCCTCTCCCTCTTCCCCTTCGCCCTCATTGCTGGAAGCAATATCCTCCGCCGAGTCCTCACCTTCTGCCGGGTTCAGCCTGAACCACTCCTCCGGCTGAGCGTGCCGGCGTCATCCACCTCAGGGGCAAAGGCGCTAGTGTCGGTGTACTCGACGATCGCCGGGGCGTGCTGGATGATAGCCGGCCGCACCGCCTCCAGCTCCTCGTCAGCCTCCTGCCGCCAGGTGCTCAGCTGGTCCAAGTTCAGCCCAGGATACCAAGCTCGGACGAACTCCAATGCCCGCCTAGCGCCGGACCGGGCCGCTGACGCCTTCCAAGCCTCGAAGCGGCTGACTGGAACCTCCAGCCAGTCGACAGTCCGACTTGGGGTGCGCGAGATCACCTCGCCGGGCCAGAGGGCGGCCAGCACTTGCGCCCCGGCGTGCTGAAGACGGCGGAGCATGCGGTGGGCCGGCTGCAGGCGGGCTTGAAGCGCCAGAAGTTGCTCCTCAAGCGACCGGCTGGCTCCCGGTGCAACCTCGGCCCCCGCCTGCCGTCGCGTGTCGCGGTAGGCCTCGATGGCTTGGGTGGCGGCAACAGAGTAACCGGGAAAGTAATCTGCACAAAGAAGAAAGAAGTAACACAAAGTCAAAAGACGAACCAGATAGTCGAAAGCAGGCAAAGAAACGATGAAGAAGGCGGCCCACCGTCGATTAAGTCTTCTACCCAGCTGTAGCCTTGACTCAGCGCCTGCCTTGCCTTAGCCCAGTTTGCCGCCTCGGTCTCGTATTCGGCTTTGAGGGCGGCCTCGCTGTCCTGCGCCGCCTTCAGGGCCGCCTTGTGGCTCTCCTCCTGGTCGGCCAGCTTCTTGGCCAGGCAGTCACGCTCTTGAGCCAGGGCGGCGCACTCGGCCTCCTTGGCGCGAAGGGCGGTCTGGGCTCCGCTTAGCTGGCTCCTCAAGTCAGCATTGGCCCCTGCAGATATGAAGAATGAAGTCGTCAGGAAAAGATCCGACTCGACTGCTCAACAGTCGGCCCGAATCTCGGGGACTACACCCAGTGGGTGCGCTGACGCGCCCCCACTTTAGACAAAAGATGAAGCACTTGCTCCGGCTCTCGGTTAGATCGGTGGTTTTCTGATTCAACTCCTGGGCCTGGGAGTTGAAGGCAGCCGCGCGAAGGTTATGATACTCCTGTAGATAAGATAAGTGATACAAGTAAGAACAAGACGGCAATCAGAGTCTACCAAGAAGTTCCAAGCCGCCTGCTCAGCAGCTGACTCGGAACTCGGGGACTACACCTAGTGGGTGCGCTGACGCGCCCCCACGGAAGAAATCAGGAGCAATCAACGAAAAGCGGAAGGACTCACCCGGATCACCGTTCGCGTCGTGAGAAATTCTTGAGTGTACTGCTTCAGCGCGGTAGCTTGGGCCTGAAGCCAGTTCCGGACGTCCTGCGCCGCCATGTTCAGCACGGCCGTTTCGCCGCCCGGCGTCCACCCGGACGAGCTATCACTAGCCGCTTCTAGGTCCTGGGCCAACGGGCCGGTGCCAGCGGCGCTTTGCGGATCTGGCGCTGAAGTCGCCTTCTCTGCGCACCGACGAGATGGCGACATGACCACAAGGTCCGCCCCGACAATCGGCTCACCTCCGGCCGGCTGCACGGGCGGCGCGTCGGGCCGGCTGCCTTGGCCCTTTCCAGTCGGTGGCATCGGTTCCATCTCCTTCCCCTTCACCGGCTGGCCGCGGCTGGTCTCCTCCGTCGGGGGCACTGGAATGTCGGGAGCCGCGGCGCGAAGGGGGACGACGAGCATCGGAGGCTGGTCCCGCTGGGCCTCCGCCTCCTCCGTGGCTGCGGCCTCCGCCTGGGCCTTGGCAGCCGCGTCGGCCCGTGCCTCCGCCGACTTCTCCCTCGCCTCCCGAGCCGCCCTCCGCTCCTCCGCCTCCCGCTCCTCCCGTGCTTCCCCCGCGTTTTGCTCCGTCGCCTCTAGGAGATTGGCACGGGGATCCACATGGCAGGAGCTCGAGGACCCTCCCGCGGGTCCGACTACGGAGGCGGCAGGGGCCCGTTCAAGAGAAAGTGGGGCCCTGTTTGATAAGTCAAGAAGAAGGCTCGGAAGAATATCAACCGAAGAAGAAAAAGAAAGGCGTAAGAAAAATAACCCTTAGGCTGAAACCGACTGCGGCTGCTTCACCACCTTGCGAAAGCGGGCCGCCTTCGCGGCCACCTCATCCCGCTTGGTCACCGCCGCGGTACTCTTGGGCTTCTTTGGCCGACTGCCAAAGTGGGTCGACGTGGCCCGGCGTTTCTGCGCGCCACCACAGGCAGCCGGCGCGGCGGATGGGCCCGTGCCTTGATGATCGGGCGCCGACTGACGGCGCGGAACAACTTCGGCCTCATCATCATCTGGCCAATCCTCGAAGGAGGCCCCGAGCCCAGTGTTGCCTACCTCGCCGCCTTCCCCTGCGATGTCGTCTTCCATGGCGGCCGCCCCCAGGTCCGGATCGTCTATGTCATCCATCGTGCGGTCGGGGAGGAACTGGTGTTCCACCCCCGCAGCCCCGGTTGCCGGCAGAAGCATGGGGTTCTGCCGGAAACAATCCAACTGGTCAGGAGTCGGCCATCATGAACCCGGCAACAAGGAAAGAAGAAAAGAAGAGGAACTTACCACGGGCGGAGGATTGGCGCGAGAGTACGGCTCCTTGCCGTACTGCCACTCCTCGGTGAGCTTGTAGTTGGAAATATAGTTCACCATGTAAGACACCTCGGCGTGAGGCATCTCCTTGGTGCTTAGCCGGCATGGGTCGAAGCGGCCGCTCATCTGGCAGATCATGTGAGGTCGGCCCTAGAGCGGGAGCACCCGGCGCTCCACGAAGACAGCCACCAGGTCGGCCCCAGTCAGACCCTCCGACTGGATCATCACCTGGAGCCATGCAACGGAAGCGGCCCCACCCTAAGACAGAGACCTGGCCCGGAAGGACCATGAGGGCTGCCTCCCAGCCGGCGGGCCGGCTACGTAAGCCGGCAGATTGACGAAGTCGCCTTGCGGAGCGATGTTCTTCACGTAGAAGTAGGATTTCTGCCAGAGCTTCACCGACTGGATCAGCGGGATGGGCAGAAACGGGTTGTTGCCGCTCGTCCTCCACATGGCGATGAAGGCGCCGCATGGGGCGGGCACGCCCGGGACGACAGTGCCAAGCTTGCACTGGAAGAATTCTCCCCACAGTTCGAGGGTGGGGAGGACACCAAGAAAACCCTCGCACAGGGAGACAAAGGCCGACAGCAGCATCACCACGTTTGGAGTGAGGTGATGCGGCTGGAGATGATAAAATTCGAGAAAGGAAGGGAGGAACCCGCTCGCCGGCAGGCCGAAGCCGCGCAGGCAGTGCGCGCGGAAGATTACCCGCTCGTCCTCCTCCGGTGCCGGCGAGATCTCCCTCTCCGGCGCAAGGCGGACCCGCACGAAGTCCGCGCCTGGCAGCCGCCGCGTCCGGCGGAGGAAGTCGACGTGGTCGTCGTGGACGTTGGAGCCGTCCCAGGAGCTCGACAACGCCATGGGGACGGCGCGGCGATGAGAAAGGTGCAGCGGAAGAAAGGCGTGTGACCCTGCTATGACGAAGCAACAGCAAGCCAAGAAGATTGGCGGGAAGGCCGAGCGACAGTGGGTAGCTGTGGCGACAGAGAGGAGGAAGAAGAAGGAAGGGGCGGAGCGAGGGCGAGCATGCGAGCATCTGGCGCTCCCCTCCTCTCCCCCTACTTATAGCCTCGTGCGGTGAAGCCGAGGAGGCAGGGCGTGGGGGACGTGGGATTAACTGCGCCCACTCCCCCACGACCCGTGATTATTGCGCCTTCACGGCGTGCGGAAACCGCTGCTGGGGGCGCGCGGTCCATCCGGGCCACAGAAGATCCGCGCGTGGGCAGAGGCCCTGTAGTGGCAGGCCTCGGACTGCGGCGGCGTTCCGTCGCGCGCATGGGCTGGGAGGCCCGTCCAGCCGTAGGGTTCCACGTGGCGTAGGCGACGCGCAGTCAGCTCGCAGCCTAACTCACGCGTCGACTAGTTCCTGCCTTCAAGCTTCGAAACCTCCAGAAGATGGCACGCCTAGTCAAAGCCGGCTCCCAATTTCCGGCTCCTCAAGATAGGAAGCTGACTGAGCTCCTCGTATTTTTTCTGCCTCGGAGCCCAACCAGCTTCGGGGACTACTGTCAGAGTAAATGACCACGGGTAGCCTAGCCGGCTTCCCCTGGTTCTTCAGAAAAATTATAGGCCGATTGAGCCTCCAAGCGTCCAAGACGTGGGGCCGCCTTCCCCTAGCTGGCTACCTCTCAGGCCGGCTGCGCAAAGGCAGCCCTGCCCTAAAATCCTTGAGAAACAAAACCACGAGAAGGCCAACTCCATGAAGCCGGCCATGGGAAGGCCGCCTCCAAGGAGCCGGCCCCTCAGCAGACGGCCAAGATCGTGCCCTCAGAGTCTGCGCCCACCTAACAGCGACGAGATGGGGCGTGGCTACAGTGAAGCCTACCACCCCCGAATCTCGGGGCGCGCACGACCACAGTACGTCGCGCATGGCGGCCATCACCCGTCCGGCGCGACACTGTTGCCATGTTGATCAAGACGTCACCCACGGCGAGCAGTCAGTACGACCCGTGGGTGGCAGGCCCCCTCAGTTAGGGAGACACCCAAAGGCGGTCAGGCCTCCTGCAGTCGGCCTGGGGTATGGCCGGCTCCCAATAGCCGGCCAGCTCTCTCCCTCGAAGGAGGTGCCTCATTAAGGAGATCAGACGAGGTAAGGCTACAGTGATGAGCCGCCCAGCAACGGCACTGTAGCCACGCTTACCACGACAAGCCCTCGTCACCAGAGGCGAGGCAACAGTAACCAGCCTCCGACAAGACCCCCGAGCGGTGGGACCGGCCTGTCGACCAGAAGGCCGGCAATCGGCGGGGCCCACCTGTCGGCGGGCCCATCGGTCGGCGGAGAAGCTGGTCAGCCTAGACACAGACGGCTGGGGCCCGCGCCCAGTCGGATTACCATTGTACCCCCGAGGGGTAGGCCTATATAAACCCCCTGGGGCACCCATGCAGGGGGATCCCCCTTTCGATAGTTCCAGACACCTCATCGATAGGAGAGACGGGCTAGCCTTGCCCTTCCTCATCCTTTCACCAAACAGCTCAAGGAGCCTCTTGTAGCTACTTGTCAATGTAGTGACCATGCGGAGACCCCGCAGTGCAGCAGTAGGGGTGTTATCTCCACGGAGAGCCCTGAAGCTGGGTAAGATCCGCCGGCATGCATGTCTTCGCCTTATACTGTTTCCAGGCACCGGTGATGTTTTATTGGCTCCCACAATGATAAGCCACCCGTTGGCATATGTCGCACCAACCACCCGACAATCTTGTTGTGTTACTATTGCTATCATCATTGTTACACTTGCTACAAATTACTGCTATCACTATTACTGTTACTGTTGCTGATGTCACTACTATCAAAACTATCATATTACTGTGCTACTGATCACTTTGCTGCAGATAATTAATCTCCAGGTGTGGTTGAATTGACAACTCAACTGCTAATTGCGACTCCCAGGTAATTAAGCTACAGTAACCCTCTGCTAATGATGCCACGTCACCTTGGTTACTGTTGATAATCTCGCGTTAGTTCAAAACAATTCAAATTTGAGTTAAAGGCAAACCACAAAAGTTTTCAAATATTAAAACAGAAGTGTTCGAGATGCGGCAAATAAATCATAGGTAATTGTGGTGGAGAAATCATCCTTTTACAAAATATTTAGATGGACTAAATTAATTAACACATCGGTACAAAAAATAATTAAATGCCCTTTTTAGTAATAAACAAATCCAACATACTTATTTAAAAGAGCCAAATTATTTATGACAGAGATATAGTTAGTAGTATTAATTTAGTTTTAACTTCTGTTTTTCATAACACTTGAATAGACATAAAACAAAAAAGAGAAGATAAATAAAAACAAAAACAAAAACAAAAGAAAAGGGAAGATCCCCACTAGACCAACTAGCCTAGCTGGCCAGCCGGCCCAACTGGCCACCCACCGGCCCACCCATGTTGCCCCGCTGGCCTATTAGGCCACCCCACTCCCCGAACCCTAACCCCTACCGATCCCCACTCCCCTCACTCGCTCCCTCCCACACGCCTCTCTCCCCTTCCCCGTCTGGATCGGGGCAGAGGGCCCCGACCCCCTTCGGCCACCCCTCGCAGGCGCCCGCCTCTCCATCTCCTCCCGCATGGCGCCCGCCCCCACCTCGACCGGAACTAGATCGGGATCGATCCCGCTGTGCCTCGACGACCGCGCCCCAACGCCATCTTCCATATGGCCACCGTCGTCCTCGTCTCCTCCTCGCCAAACGCAGGACGCGACCTCGACTCCTCCCCAAGCCCACTGCCAGTTCCCTATGACCTCCCCGTGAGCTCCCCTCTCCTCGTGCGCCTCCGGCCTCCACTTGCTCGCCCTCGCGCGCGCCACACGCCCTCTGCCGCTCGCAGCACCTCCGACCACCTGCGCGTGCACCCGTCGCCTCCTTCCTTGCTGCTACTGCTGCGCTAGCCACCGCTGCTCGCTGTCGGCCGCTGTCCACATCCCGTATGCGCCGCTACCGCCCCACACCGCCTCCGCCTCACCCCCATGGCCATTGTGCCCTGCCCCGCGCGACCCGATGCTGCCCGGATCGCCTGCCGCGACCGCTTGGCCTGCTGCTGCCCCGCTGGCGTCCGCCGCTCCCGACGTCCGCCTCCAACCGCCGGCGCGCCGCCCATCCGTGTTGTCGCGGTTGCTGCTGCCATTCTGCCACGCGCCGCTGTTCCCGCCTGCACGTCACCGCCCGCACGCCCGTCGCCGTGCCTCGCCTGCGCCACCAAACCACGCCGCCTGTGCACCGCCTCGTCCCTGCTCGTCGGTGCCCTACTGCGGCCGCGGCCACGCCTCTGTGCGTGTGGTCGCATGCCCATCCCCGAGTGGCTCGGTTGAGCCACTGACCACTGGGGCCCGCCCCGGGATAAGAACGAAAATAAATGTGAAAAAAACAATAATGATAATAATCAATTTTTAATTAAAATTAATTAATGTAGCTTAAATAGCTAATTAACCTGCAAATAGCTTGATGTGTCCATGACAGTAGGACCCCACCTCTAATTGCACTGATTTAGACAATTTGTTAAAATACATGTGACACTAACAGATGGGCCCCGTCAACTAATTATCCCATTAAAAAACAATCTGGTAAAATGTTAGCCAATGGTAGGTGGACCCCTGTCTAGTTTGACCAAGTCAAACTGCTGACTGGACTAGCCTAGTCATTGACAGGAGGGTCCCACTAGACCCCTTTGACCAGTCAATGGTCCCAGTTGACTGTTGACTGGGCAGTCAACTGGACCCCACCTGTCAGCCCCTTTAGTACATTGTTGTGTACAAGCTCTGGGTACACTTAGCATTTTCACCTTTAATTTTGAAATAGTAAATAAATCCAGAAAATTTTAGAAATCGTTTAAAACTTTGAAAAATCATATAAAATAAACCGTAGCTCGGATGAAAATACTTTGTACATGAAAGTTGCACAGAAGGACGAGACAAATCCGAATACGCAATCCGTTCGTCCACCACACATCCCTAGAATACCAAACACGCAACTTTCCCCCTCCGGTTCGTCTATTCGAAAACGCGAAACACCAGGGATATTTTCCCGGATGTTTCCCCCCTTCACTGGTACCACCTCATACCATGTTAGGGCACCCCTAACACCGATACTTGTCATGTCATGCATCTCTATGCATCTGTTTGCTTAAATATTTATTGTTTTCTTCCCGCTCTTCTCTCGCTAGACACCGAGACTGGCGCCGCTACTACCCAGTACGACTACGGTGTTGACGACCCCTCTCTCTTGCCAGAGCAACCAGGCAAGCCCCTCCTTTGATCACCAGATATCGCCTACTCTCCTCTATACTGCTTGCATTAGAGTAGTGTAGCATGTTACTGCTTTTCGTTAATCCTATCCTGATGCATAGCCTGTCCTTGCTACTACTGTTGTTACCTTTACCTGCAATCCTAATGCTTAGTATAGGATGCTAGATTTATCATCAGTGGCCCTACATTCTTGTCCGTCTTCCTTGCTATACTATCGGGCCGTGATCACTCGGGAGTTGATCACGGGTATAAACTATATACTTTATACATGATGCATGTGGTGACTAAAGTCGGGTCAGCTCGTGGAGCACCCGCGAGTGATTCACGGATTGGGGGCTGAAAGGACCTTTGTCCCAATGGCCCTCTGTGTGGATCTTTGTGGCGAAGCGACAGGGCAGGTTGAGACCACCTAGGAGAGAGGTGGGCCTGGCCCTGGTCGGCGCTCGCGGTTATTTCAAGATAACACGTTTAACAAGATCTTGGTATTTGATCTGAGTCTGGCCACTGGCCTATACGCACTAACCATCTACGCGGGAACAGTTATGGGCACACGAAGTCATGGTATCAGCCGAAGCCTTCGTGACGTCAGCGACTGAGCGGCGCACGCCGGGTTGGACCGCGTGACGCAACTTCCTTTGTAATGGAGGTTGCTAGGTCTGCTCACCGGTCGCGTTCGCAACGTGCAGGTGTGCAAAGGGCGATGGGTCCAGACCCCTGCGCCATAGGATTTACACCGGCGTGCTGACCTCTCTGTTGTGCCTAGGTAGGGCTGCGACATGTTGATCTTCCGAGGCCGGGCATAACCCTGGAAAGTGTGTCCGGCCAAATGGGATTGAGCGTGTTGGGAAATGTGGTGCACCCCTGCAGGGAAGTTGATCTATTCGAATAGCTGTGTCCCTCGGTAAAAGGACGACCCAGAGTTGTACCTTGACCTTATGACAACTAGAACCAGATACTTAATAAAACACACCCTTCCAAGTGCCAGATACAACCGGTGATCGCTCTGTCACAGGGCGACGAGGGGAGGATCATCAGTTAGGATTATGCTACACGATGCTACTTGGTGAACTTACCATCTACTCTCTTCTCCTGCTGCAAGATGGAGGTTACCAGAAGCGTAGTCTTCGATAGGACTAGCTATCCCCTCTTATTCCGGCATTCTGCAGTTCAGTCCACATATGATACCCTTACTCCATTTGATACCAATGCATACATATGTAGTGTAGCTCCTTGCTTGCGAGTACTTTGGATGAGTACTCACGGTTGCTTTGCTCCCTCTTTTCCCCCTTTCTATACCCGATTGCTGCGACCAGACGTTGGAGCCCAGGAGCCAGACGCCACCGTCGATGACGACTACTACTACTCAGGAGGTGCCTACTACTACGTGTAGCCCGCTGACGACGGCCAGGTGTAGTTTAGGAGGATCCCAGGCAGGAGGCCTGCGCCTCTTTCGATCTGTATCCCAGTTTGTGCTAGCCTTCTTAAGGCAAACTTGTTTAACTTATGTCTGTACTCAGATATTGTTGTTTCCGCTGACTCGTCTATGATCGAGCTCTTGTATTCAAGCCTTCGAGGCCCCTGGATTGTAATATGATGCTTGTATGACTTATTTTATTTGTAGAGTTGTGTTGTGATATCTTCCCATGAGTCCCTGATCTTGATCGTACACGTTTGCGTGTATGATTAGTGTACGGTCAAATCGGGGGCGTCACAAGTTGGTATCAGAGCCGACTGCCTGTAGGAATCCCCTTTCCACACTCCTTGGCCGAAGTTGAGTCTAATCATTACAAATCTTTTACTAACATGGCTATGTGGCTTATGGGCCCACGTCGCCATTTGGGTTGTACTAGGATCTTTTACTCCTCGATCCTTACTCTGGGACTCTGATCTCTATTCTATTCGGGTTAAATGAATTTACTAACTCTAACATTAGGATCACGTGATCACTTTCACCCGGAGAGCACCTTATTACCGATGATCGTCTACTACACTAGAAGATTTTGAAGATACTCTTCGATCATTCCCGAGACCCTTGTGCCCTCTGCCTTTTCAATTCCCTACTACCAATATATCCATATGGATAACGGCATACACTTGTTTTTCATACCATTACTCCGAATTTCTCTTGTTGTTACAAGATGCATCGAATTGCTCTCCGACTTTTAAGAATCCCTTGTACCACTGCCTTGTAGCTCCTTGCCGTAGAAATACCCCTACGGATAATTCCTCACACTTATCGAGTATCCACTCATTCCCAGTTGTTCTTGTGTTCCGCAAAAGACTTCGAAATAATATTTGATCTTTCAAAAATCCTCAACAGCCTGTTGTTCCTGCAATTCTTGCATACTTGCATTCCGGTTAATTCCATTGGTCTAGCAATTTAATTTCAAAACCTTCGTGATTGTCATTCTGATCCTTTTGATTCAACATGTGTGTGAATGCACACAATCATTCGTTGTTCCCTGTAATTTATCCTTCCGATTCAGACGTCATTCGGACATGAGCTGGATCTCGACCACTCAAATTGCCATTGATTGTACCCCTAAGGCTATTCAACTTATCCATCCCTAATCAGAGCATTGCTTCTGATCCCTTGTCTTGGAATTCATAATTCCTTTGCATTTGAGTTTGAGTTAGTCTGTTGTTTCTATAATCCGATGCACATGCATTCCTTCTTCCTTTGATAGAGTACCGATACTCACATTGGCTCCTTTGTAGACCACTAGACCTCTTGTTGGATTATTATCTGATAGTGTCCTTCATATTCAAGTAACCTTGTGAGCCTTTCCATGGATATATAAAGCCTTTGGTAAATTGTATCCTCTGCTTTCTCAACCATGTTCTGTTTTCGAGCTGGTGGTATTTACTATTGAAGCTTGTGGTATATGTTTCCACAATACCCTGACGGGTTGAACCTATGCCTTCCTTATTATGTGTGAACTCGAAGGTTTTCACGAGTCATACTCTTCTGGTATTTTGCTAGATAAAATTTCTACACTACAGCTTCATCAAAAGCGAGAAGTAAAATGAAAGGTTATGCATGGAAGAAGTGGGAGTCGATCTTGAGCCTTTGCGTTCATGCCCATGGACCCAATGTGAAACTTATCATCGAAGCTTCTTGTAAATGATAATAATCCCCTTGTTATAAGTTTGTCCTGTATCTATGTTTGGTCATTTGCAATCATGGTTCCGAC